>NC_086249.1:101922771-102231782 GCF_021018805.1 Prinia subflava | reverse complement strand
AAGGTGAGCCCTGGCTATACACTGGTTTTATATTTATTTATTTATATTAACATTTTCTTCTGAAGTGATGTATTAGCACAGATACATATAAATATTTGAGATGAAACAGGAAAGTTGCCATTTTTTTCAGGAATGTCCATCATTGCTGTGATAGAAATACTCCTCTTCTTCTGAGCAGAGACAGGAATTTTCAAGGCCAGAACTTGTTTCTACAAAGCCCCTGGCAATTAAAGCCATAAACCATTCCTTGCTGACTACTGTGAACCATAAGTTTGCACTTACACAACCTTTCCCTTAACCAGGCTGCTCACATTTCTGCAAGCTCATGCTGGCTGCAGACCAAAAAGCAGCTGAATTATTTCTCTCCTCTTATCAAAGGGGTGCCAGATGGGTGGGATTCTACACAATCAAAAAGTAAACCTGGGAAAAAAGGTGGGATCAGATCAGGGGCTTTTTCCCCCTCTCCTTAGTATTTTTATTTTAATGAAGCTGCAGCACAGATATAAAGTTTTACATCCCCCAGCAGGCACACAAACAAGGATTTGTACATGTGATTTTCTGCCTGGACTGTGGATCATCTCCTCCCTGTTGTACTCCACTGGGCAGCAAGAGGAACACTCAGCTTAAGTTTACAGGTAGGGCAGGACACTGCAAGGTCCCAAATAAGTCATGGAAGTCTTCAAGAGGACAGGGAGGGATGGGAAGATGGCATAGTTCCAGCAAAAAGAGGAGCAAGATGGTGAATTCTGGATCCTGCAAAGGCAGGAGGGAAGAGGGAAAAAGCCATGAAGAACCCAGCAGGGAGCTGTGGGTCACTCTGGTGGGCAGCAGGGCACAGCACAGTGGATTTTGACAGCTTTGAGCTCTGCTAAATACCTTTGCCCTGCTCCAGCTATGCCATGACTCTGCTTTAACTCCTTCATTGTAAAAGCCCTTTCATGCCTTGCATTGAAATATGGGAAGGTGCCCAGCAAGATGGTAATTGTGCTGAATTTCAGCTTCCTGAAGAGCAGAGGAGAGCCACTGAGCCTATGATTACTCTGTGCCCATTAAGCGGAGAAAAATGGCAAATAACCAAATAAATGGGATTCGTGTCTTACATGAATGGAATATTGGAAATATTAAGCATTAGAGAGTTGGGTCAAAACAGAGAAGGCACTGAACATTAGAAGGGACTGCAGAAGTGCTTGTTTTGAAGACAGTAAAAGAAGGTTTCAGAGGGATTGGACAGGTCACAGCCTGATGCTTCAGTCATCCTGATGGAATTCTGCCTTCTTGCTGCTCCATTTCCTGCTGCTGTCAGCAGATGAAGGCAGGAATGGGAAGAGCTTAGCAGAAAAGGATCAGTTACCTCCTTGCTGTGACACTTCCCAAGCACAGGTCTGTAGCTGGGATCAGGGAGGAGAAGCAGGAACAAGGGACACAGCTCAGCAAAGCAGCAGCAGGAGGAGGAAGAGAAGACCTGGAAGATGAGAGAGGTGGATTTGGAGAGCTGCCAGCTGTTAAACCTTTTCCACCTGCTCAGCTACTTCAGATAAAGATAAGTGCTAATGAAAAAAAAACAGCTGGTAAGTGCAATCCTTTCAGGAGCTCATCAAACCATGAGTGAGGGGGCTGAGCTGTGAACAGATCAGGTCTTAGAGCTATGAACCTTTTCATTGGTTTGTCTCTATGCTTTCAGGTGCAGGAAACCAGAGCAGCAGAGCTCAGAGTGATGTCTGAGGGAGATGTCAGGGATTTTTGCTCTGCAGGTTTCCCCCTCTGCACTCACAGCCTGTTACAGTCATGTACAGGGAGGCAGAGCTGTGAGCTCAGTTTGGCCAAGGACCACTCGTGTGTAACGTGGAGAACAAGACACAGGCAGCTCCTCTTCATTGGTGATGGCCACTTGGGTTTGGATGGGCCTTTCATACCTTTTAGAAGCCAGCAATTCTGGCTAGCAGTTATTTGCCCCAGAATTTTGCTCATTTCATCCTCTGTGACTGTTAGCAAAACCTGCTGTGCCTTGTCAGTGCTTCCCTGTTTTGGGAAAACCTGTAATTTTGGGAAAACCTGTAAAAACTAGATTACCTGTAATCTAGTTGCCCTCATCCTCCTGTGGGATCTGCTCTTGAGGAACCATCCCAGCTTTTTTACCTCAGCACAGACCTTCTGGCCTTGGCATAAACACCTTCATTAGTGTATCACAGCTGTCTGTCTGACCCTGGCTACTGGCAGAGGCTGCTCTTTTAACTTTTGTTTTGATGGTTTGTTTTTCTGGTGATTTCAGAAACACATTTCCATCCACGCTTTGTTCCAACGAGGCTTATTTCTGTTACAAACCTTCATGTAGGAATAACTTCTCCTTGGTGGCAGACATGCTGTGTACATTTGGTTTCCCTGCCACTTCCCAGCAGATGTCCCTGGACTTCTTGTATTTTGTGTGGGGTTTTTGGTTTTGGTTTGTTTGTTTGGGTTGTTGGTTGATTTTTTTTTTCCCCTGGTTAAGGGTTATCACCTCAGTTTCAAGCAGTGATTGCAGTGGACCCTACCCTAAATTCAGGACATATCAGACAAATTATTTCCTAGAAGCAGTGTTGGTTTAAGCATTGCTGCCATGAATAATGCCTACCCCCATTTTGCCTTTTTTTTGCCTCTTTTTTTCCCTGCAGTCAGACCAGCTTCCAGTTTCTGTCCCTCATGAGGCTGTGAGGACATTTGAGTCAGCTCTGCCTGAGGGGCTGTAACAAAAGGACAGACATTACATCAAGGGCAGCTTGTGCACTGTGGCCTCAGAGTCTGGGGAGGTTTGGTATGGACACTGGAGCTTAACGAGGAGAGCAAGAGGGGCAAAAGAAAGCCAGAGGGATTGGCTGCATGATGTCCCACAGCTTTGGGCCTTGGTGTTGCCCAGCTGTACCACCACAACAGCAAAAACCCTGCTGCTTTCTCCACAGGTCTCCCAAAGTCCATGAGATCACACTTGTCTGCCAGTTGGCCTCTCAAAACAGACCAGCTTCACCCAAATTTGAGAGGTGAGTTGAAGATACAGAGAAAGTTAAGTTGCCATGTGTGTCCTCCTCTGGAAAGACTGCAGCCTGTGCTGGCAGTCATCACAGACCATCCCTGGCTGTGTTTGGCCTGAGGGAGGGTCAGTCTGTGGTCAGATGTCCAAGCAATCAGCACATCTGGGGCTTGGGACTGGCCACAGCAGAAACTACCCCTGACTTTGTGCATGGGAAGAGGCTGGAGGTTGGGTGTGATAAATGCCAGTAACTCACTTTTTGAAATTTATGAAAATTTAATAAGGAATAAAAATTGGTTACAAAAAAATTAATACAATAAGAAAAGTTCAAAAAAGTTTTCAGAGACAAGACAAATAATGAGACACTAAGAGCAGAGAAAAAAAAAAAAAAAAAAGGCAGTCTGGACTGTCGTCCCCCCTCCCTCCCAGACAAAGGCTAGGAAAGAGAAGGGCACTCTTCGGGAGGAATGTCCCCTTTCTGAAGACCAAAATTTCAGGATTATGCAATCTTTATCTTAAAACAGACCCATTTTCCCAGAGTCCCCCTTCTAATCCTTGGCATCCAGGAGTCTGGCTTGACCAGGTGGCTCCTGTGGATTCAGGGAGATATGCATCTTTCCCTCTGAAAAATCCAAGAGGGGTTTTAGTCTGGCTTGTTGTAATTGTTCTCTCTGTGAAGAAACCTCCGGGTTATCTTCTCTTTTCTCTTGAGCTAAGGAAAATACCTTACACACAATTTTTACTTAGATTCAATGTTAAAAAACTACTTTTACTATATTATTAAAATGTTAATACTACATAACTTTTCTACCTAGCATATTACATATACTAAATATCTGCATAGAGCCACACACACAATATGCCTTTTTTCACATAGGGTGAGCACATCCATGGGATGCAGTGGTGAGGAGATGCGAAGGATGCTGGAGAAATAGAGAAAAAAG
Source organism: Prinia subflava (assembly GCF_021018805.1). Taxonomy (NCBI): domain Eukaryota; kingdom Metazoa; phylum Chordata; class Aves; order Passeriformes; family Cisticolidae; genus Prinia; species Prinia subflava. The sequence goes on along the minus strand of NC_086249.1, from coordinate 102,227,834 downwards.
GTGAGTTGCAGGAGACAATGGATGGTGGAAGGTGATACTGTGTGAGGAGTAGAGAGAAAAGATGTAGGATGCAAGACCACAGAAAACTGATCTTCCTCAGCTCTGCTTCTCTCAGAGCAGTGTTTATTTTCCTTGCTGTCAGCTCAGGGAACTGCAGCCACACGGCCTGTGCCTCATCAGGGCTGATGACTCAGAGGCACATTAAAATGGAGCTGTTTGGTCTCTAACATCTCCAAGGTTTGCCTACACGTGTGGAGGCACCACTAGAGCTCCTGCAGAGGAGTGCTTGGCTGCCTTGCAGGAGGAGGGCAGCTTTGGAGCCAGAAACAGGTTCCTGCATTTCCACCTTTCTTAGGACACTTTTCTACGTTAGGAAAAAGAGACTGACTTGTCAGGGCTTGTGCAGGGCAGCGTGGGTCTAGAACTACCACTAACACACCTTTGTAAGAAGGGAGTGATGAGATTTGGGTGTCTGCTGAAGAGCACAGATTATGTCAAGGAGAGCAGCCTCAGAGCCTTCCAAGACAGCTGGAAAGTGATTTTTCACAAGAGCATGGAGTGATAGGACAAGTGGGAACAACCTGAAGATGAAAGAGGGAAGTTTAGATCAGGTATTAGGAAGAAATTCTTTGCTGTGAGGGTGGTGAGGCCCTGGCACAGGTTGCCCAGAGAGGTTCTGGACAGGTTATTTTTGCAAAGATTGTGAGTGTCACTGTGGCTTGTTACCCAGCCTCCACTCAAACATTTCCACTGTTTTCAGTTGTTTTCTTCCACGAGTTATTGATTCACTGTTAGCAGCACAAATTAATGCTGAAGTTTTGGAGAGGAGTGACCTGCTGAGAGCTAGAGTCAAGTTTTCTGCAGTTTAGAGTTTCTTGCTGCCAACAGGATGCACAGAGAGAAATATTACAAACACAGAGAACATGATACATCGCCTGCACAGATTAACTGGTCTCCAGGTATCAAAAATATTTACATTTTTTATCGCCACTGCTGTGTTTTTATGATATCCTGCTCAATCTTTATAGCCTTACAGCAATTACTGTCACTGCTTTAGAGCTGAGGCTAATGAAATTCTTGTGGTGGCCTGCACCACATATAACTCATCACAAAATTAAGCTGGACATTTTTGGAGTTATATGATCAGTAAATAAACAGAAATTGGAATGTGCACATGTATTTTGCCAAACCAGGTGAACTAACTCATTAGAAAAAAGAAAACAAAGCAGTTAACCAGTCAGATAAATGAATGCAAAATTATTTTGATGTAAAACAGGCAAAGTGTAGAAATATAATCTCACTAATTACAGCTGCAGCCCTTGCAGTTCAGGGTGGTTTTCTAGTTTGTTACTCAAATTTGGGAATGTCTGCCACCAGAAAGTGACCACCACAGGTAAGCAGAAGACCAGCATACACCATCCTGACACCCATCAGCTTTGCAGTTTGATAACTTTGGTGCCCTCTGGAGTCCTCTGATTTCACCAGTCCTTCAGTATCTCTTGGCACGAGGATGAGCTATACCCTGTTGGAGTATTTTATTTATAGCCCCAGCACAAGATTTTCTTTCTGAATTAACAAATTCCTTTATGGTTTTTACTCTCAATATATGACAAAACCTCCTTCTCAACACAGCAATGTGATAGTAGGGGGGAGGCTCATTTCCTGGACATCAGAGATAAGACACCAGATGTACTTGTGGGAAGAGTTCACTGTTTTTAGAAGCAGGTCCATGTGCAGCCCAAACAAAACTGAGACTTGTGACCTTCAAGCATAAAACCAAAACTCAAGCCAAGGTTTGTTTAGATTTGGGTTGAGTAGTATCTCTGGAGAAGAGGAGACACCAACAGTATCCCACCACTGGATTGTTTTCCCTTCACTCCGTCCCACAAAGGCAGTGGAGAGATATTATTGACTTCTGTAAGGCTGTGGTTGCACCTGGAACACTTATCCAAGTTATAAGCTGTCTGCAGTAAATAGTAATACTAAATAAAAATAATATTCCCTGCCCTTTTTAGCCTGTGTATTTCACAGCTATGGTGCAAAGGAGGGAAATAATATGCAGCTGTAGCAAAATGAAAGAAAAAAGTCCCACAACAGTGAAAATTTTCAGATATATTTTTCCTTTCCTCTTGTGACTACATTTGAAAAGCAAAGCAGGGAAGTTCTCTGAAGAGCTTTGAATAAAAGCCAATTTTAAAGCAGAATCCTCCATATGGATCTACTGAGTTGAAGGCAGTGAAACCCATATTACCCTCAGAAGAAATGTCAGAGTAACCCCTTCATAGCTATTTAGCCCTCCCAATTACACCCTCTGCAAGACTATGTGTGAGCAACCTTATGCCAGGCATGTTAAACTCTGATGTGTGACTCTGCAATCCAACAACAGGCTTACATGAAAATTATGAAATTACTATTTACACTGCAGTAACTCCCAGGTACTCCAGTCAAGAGCAGAGCCCCCATAGTGCTGCTCAATTATAGACTGAAGTTCAATTTAAGCTCTGGAGAGGAGCTTTCTAAAGCTAAAAAGAGAGTCCCTGCTGCTGTACAGAAGGGAGTTTAATTGCCTTCTGCCTGGGTGTGCTGCATTGTCCCTGCTGACAGCACAGCCCAGAGGAGATGGGACAGAGCAGGGACAGATGCCAAGGACTTGGGCTGCTTCTGGGCACAAGCCATGTGCATTTCCCCATCCTCTTTAATATCATCAGCAACCTCATCCCACATCACCCCCCCTTCCTCTGTGCCCTCCTTGAACCTCCCTCCTGGGGGCTCAGACTGGTTGACTATGCTGGTTTGAAAGCAAAACCAGTGAGACTCCAAGTCAGAAATACAATTTAATAGAGAGAGAACAAACAACAAGAAAGATAAAAATAAAATAAAAATAAGACAAATGCAATACTACAAAGGACCACTGACAGAATCAGAATGCAAACCTGACACCCTGTTGGTCAGGGTGTTGGAAGCAGCCCACAGTGAGTCCTCCCAGAGTGACAGATGTGGCTCTGTTGGAGTAGAGATGATCCTCAAGAAAGGGTCCAGTCATCCTCTGGGAATCCAGTGGGAACAGCTCCCTTGGTGTTTGGGATTGCTGGTTTTATCCCGGTGGAAAGGCTTTGGCTCCTCCCGCTGGGTGCAGCATCTCCCAATGGGATGAGGTGATGTTATCAGTCCTGTGAGAGCCTTCAATGGCCCATTCACAGGGGATATCCCTGGGAGGAGGATGGGTGGAGGAAGAGATAAGGAGGCCCTGCCTTATCTGGTGTTATCAGGTGTCCCATTAACAGAAGGCATCCACCCTCTTTCTTCCCCTAGAGTTACAAGAGATAAAGAACAATATCTCCCAACCAACTTCAACAGAAGAAAACAGAATACACATTTTTGGTTACATTTTTCAACCCAGGACATTGACCTTTAAAGGTCCCTTCCAACCCAAACTGCTCTGTGATTCTGCAGATGCCCCTCCTGTGTTCACCCATCCTCTCTTTATCCATCAGCTCCCAAACTCTCCCACCCAGGCCTCCTCCAAAGAGGTCTCTGTCCCTTGCCCTCTGTGGGAACCCTCTCCAGCTGATCCCTTTCCCACCAGAGCTCCTTGCAGCTGGATTTTCTGGCAGCTGGGGGAGAGGTTCCCATACCCCTGAGAAAGAATAGCTCATACCCTAACAGCAGTGTGCTCTAGGGGCTCAGCATCCTAGAGACAGGGAGGGTGCCTGGGGCAAGATTTGGGGCAGTGAGCAGGGAGGAACTTGCCCTCATCAGCAAATCACCCATTAATTGTGGTGAATGAAAAGAAAATACCATGAAGGTATTGCCCAACAGGGATCACAGCATTTTTAATTGAGACAGAAAAAGGAGAGCTTGACTTCACTTTGTCCCCCCTCCTCAAATTCCAGAGAGCTCAGATGTGATTCCTTACACAAGCAGTGACCCCCCCTGTTTAAATGACAAGTTAAAGCTCCAGGGTTCAGCAGTCAAGGGCTGCTTAGAAGTACCACAGTGCTTGATTTTGATTCATGTGAGCTTTGCAAATGGAGCTGGTAGAGATGTCTTATTCCCTTTTCTCTCTTTGGCTGTTGATGTATAATGCGGTAATCTGACTGGTTTGGTGCGATTCTGGGAGATGAGGAAAAAAGATATGTTAGAAAATACCCCAAAATACATCAGAGCATACTGGGATGGAAAATGAGCTTCAGTCTGATACAATGATCCTTCTCAAAATCTGACTGGGATCACATTTTTGTCTGAATTTGTGAAAAATGCATAATTTTTATCTTCCTAGGTGACACAATAGCAGTTTCACTCCTGTCCAAGCAACCCTGCAAAATCCTAGCTATATTTTGGCACTGCTGCTGCTTGCTGTGGCTCACACGAGAGCTGCTCCACCAGTGTTCTTCACAATCAAAATTAAAAACAATTCTCTCAAAAAAGAAAAATATGTTGAGATTTTATTAAGCAATGGATATTTATTTTGTTTCCTCTTTTTTTATTTTTTTTTTTTAACTTTAGGATTTGCTTGGAGAAACATCTTTTGTACACAGTTTTCCTGTGGGCAAATGACTGCATTCAATTTGATTTTAAACCTTGCTACACAATCAATAATGCCTCAAGTCTGGAAGCAAATCTCATGGAGAGTGACTTTAATCTGAGTCTTCAGATCAGCTTCCCTAAAATTCAGATGTGAAATCCTTCTCCCTCCTAAACAAACAAACAAACAACCCCCCACCAAAACCCAAATAAAAGCGGTTTGCTTTTGACCTAAACCATGTTAAAAAGAAGGCTATTTAAGTTAGTTAGAAGTGACCAAACTCCGCTGCTGTTCTGAAAAGCTGCAAAAATAAGGTGTGGAAATAACCTCAGGAATTCTCTCCATGTTTTGGTAGTCCACTTTTATATGTGGACATAAAATTCACATCCCAGTGATGGCCACTCATGTTTGCCCAAACCCCTGGGCTCCAGACTCTGGCAAAGTTCTGCTACCTGCCTTGGATGGAGAGGGAGAATAGGAGCAGAAATGCTCTTTTATTTGATCTCTGTCCTGAGTTTTTAAAGATCAAGGCAGATCCCAGAGAGGTTCACACTTTGACAGTTCTGGGTCCATCTCAGTGAGTGACTGCATCCACAGGAGACCAAGGATGTGTTCACTTCTACCAGGACTGGATCAAGCTACTCTCTGCTGAAACTCTTCTTTTTCTAAACCGCCAGATGTGGAGCTTTTAGAATTCTCTTCACTCTTTGTCCAATTTCATCAAAATTCTCTTTAGTGCTCGCATTCTGGTCTGTTTAGCCCACACTGTCAATTCGTGACTGGTGGAAATCTGGAAGCAATTCTTGCTTAGTGTAAAGTGCCAGGCTTAAATCCAAGATTTGATGGATGTGACAGTTAATTTCAACTGCAGATATTTCCCTTTGTCATGTGAATAATTTCAGTGTCTTTCTGTTTAGATATACTTGAAAAAAATCTCTCCATAATATTGTCATTTTACTGGTGCTGCTCTGCAGAGTTCTGGGCCTTTTTCTCACACACATTTGTGATTTCAAAATGAGGATTCCATGAGGATGCCTTGCTAAGGGGCTACCAATGTTTTGACAAGATGTTCCCACCAAAATTTGCTCCTTTAACTTGTGATACACCCTGCTAAGCACCTTGAAAAGATGAGTTTGCACAAAATAATGGATTTGCAGATTGTAAATAACATGGGGTTTTGATTATGTAGGGTGATCATCTCTGCAACACAACCCACCTTCCCAAAAATCTTGTTAAAACCATGTATTTTGGGGGAAAACCCACTTAAAAAACCCCAACAAAACAACAAAGAAACATGACCTTTGATTTTTTTTTTTTAGTTTTAAAATTATCAGAAGTAGGAATTACACTATTCCATTGCTACAGCTTTCTAATGGATTCAAGAAATGGGAATTGAGCATCACTACAGCTTGGTAATTGTTACCTATCCTCACATTTCAGACTTTGCATGTCATTTTTAGTTTGAGTTTATAGCTTCATCTAAACAATTGGACTTTTTTGTTTGGTAGGTGGAAGAGCCCTCACTAATCAGATTTCTGCTCCCCTGTCAGTAGATATTTACAGCCTATCATAAAATTATCACTCTCTCCTTATTAAGTTAAACAGGCTGAGCTACTTAAGAGATCTCAAATCTCATTTATTACCCAGTCATCAAGTGCTGATTTACAGAAAATGAGACATTCTTTGTGTCATGTCCTTGGTGCCTTGATTAAATTTCTCTTCAGACATGAATTTATGCTAAACCAATGCTTATTTGGTGGTTCTTCTTTGCCATGCTGCCCTCCTGAACAATTCAGTCAAGTTTACTTCCTTTGGGGACAGATTCTCCCTCAGCTGCAATGAAGCCACTCTGCACAGGTTTCTTTCTGCATGCAGGTTGGAGCATCAAAACTGAATCCCTCACTTGCTAGGTGTGTGTGGCTTCCAGAGCTTGTGGCTGTCTGCACTGCTGTTCCTGATTCAGAAATGGTTTTCAGTCAAATGGTTTGGAGTCAGTAGCCTCCAAATTCCTCAAAAGCCCTGAAATTTTGTAGATGTGACGTGAGACTACAGTTGGTGTGTACCAGTGCAATTTGGAAGGCTGCATGGAACACTTACACCACAGGCTCAGCCCCAGGAGAGGGAGGGCAGGATTTCTGTGGTCCCTGTGTTTGTCTTGGGAAGGAAATTGGTTTCCTCATTCACAGAGTGAACTTTGCAACACCAATCACTTCTCTTGGGTGGTCAGATTGCTGTTCTGAAAGGAGCCATGACTGTCTCAAAGTTTCCCCTGAGCAACCAACAGTTTATCCCAAACCACCCTCCCCTCTTTTCGATCAAATGTATCATCAGTTATTATTTCCTTCCTAATAATGACTCCTGGGTGTGCAGAATTCCCCAGACCACCTCAGAATGTGGGCCTCTGGTCACCCCCACCACGAAGAACACCACCCTGTCCCCTTGGCTGCCAAGGTCACCTCCCTGGATGAGAGATGTGGGACTCTCAAGCGCTCTTAATAAAACTGCTGTAGATGAAATTACAGCAATCTGGGGTCCTGGGTAAGAAGAGCCAGCCTAAAGTTACCAATCACAACTGAATGTGTGCTTGAGAGACTCCTAAGTTCTGGTTACAATACATTATATCTTTTTCTGACCTGAATATGCTAATTTACAGCATCCGACCAGTAAAGGACACAAATCCTGTAGAATCTATACACAGCCTATTAGAAACACTACATTACCATAATGTGTTACATTTTAAACCCTAAAAGCTGCTTTCTAGACCCCTTTTTTTTTCTCTGCCAAGCTGGCAGGGTCTCCCTGACCCTTGGACCCTTCAGCTTGCAGAAGCATCCCTTCTGTTTGCCAAGGACATTGCTCAATCCACAGGGATCTTCCCTTCAGCCCACTCAACCATTGTCTTTCCAGTTGTTCAGTAACTGACTGGCTTGGAATCTTATACACCAAAACTAGCTCTCATTTCTATGCCACTTACAGGTTTCATATTCTCAGATTCTTTTACCAAACAATCATATCTATAAGACTTTCCTGCTTCATCTTCCCCAGCACCTGCCCTCCTCTCTTTGTGATTCATTTCTCTGTACCTTGAATTCTGGAGGACTTGCTGCTTAGAAAGCATCCTCTGCCCTTCCACTTACTGGGGACTTGATCTTGATTTTAGCTAGTGGATGAATCTAGGGAAACTACAACAAAACTGCCATACACTGGGTAGATTTACTGCAAATATTTTTGCATATTTTCTAATATGTTATAGGATATAACACCACCATGAAAAATGCTTAATGCAGGCAAAATGGAGAAGAAGGAAAGGGAGAAGGGTGAAAATTTTCTGCGGAGAGAGTTGGACTGGAGAGCTCCTTGGAGCTGCCTCCTGCACAGGCTGTGCTGTGTCATGGCAAGGCAGAGATCAGAGCTGCCACTGCTTGACACAGCTGCACGCAGCCAAATCAGAGCCCTGATTGCATCAGTTTCACTTAATTCCATTTCTTGATTTAGGGGAAGAGGAAGCAACGTGAACATGACATTCCCTTCCTCTCTCTGACAGAGCAATTACACTGAATTAAGCTTTTTTAAGACCTGTCTTAATAATTTTCTGGCTGTATTGCTGGGGCTTAGGGGTTTTTGTTTATTTGTTTATTTGATTTTTGTTTTTGTTTTTTGTTTTTTTCTGGAGAAAAGCTGTCCTTAAACCCTTGACTTAATAAATTCAGACTACTTTGAGCAGATTTTGCAAGCAGCAGCTGTAAAATTCAATGCTGCAAAGGCAACAGTTAAGTGTATCTATCTATTATGATCGTAAATGCTTATGATCTTGAGACAGTGAGTGTAAAAAACCTCTAATTCAAAACTGCAGGAATTTTCCCTTATCTTGGTGATATTTAAAAGCATAACTCAAGGAAAACTCCTCTCTTCTGTGTCACCTGATGGTGATGGCCAGAAACTCCAGGCACAGTTGGGAGTCCAACATTGGTAGTCCAGCATTGCTGTTGAAGCTTTGAAAGTTTTGTTTGCTGTTGAAGCTTTGAAAACCTGCTAAAAATCCAAACCCAAGCCACCCAAGCCTGATGCACCTCCTAATCACAGTCAATGCCAAGGAGCACGTTTGAGTAAAAACCAGCTAAAGGAAGGTAAAGAAAGATAAAAAAACCCCCTTCCATGCAGACCCCCATGGTTAGAGTGTCTGTATCCCCCTCCCCAGTGAACAAGGGCTGTCTGTGTGGACTGGAGGCACTGCTTGGTGAGACAAGCCAGCTGGCAGCAGCTAGAAATGAAGGGCAGGGTGGGTTCAGCACACCGAACATGCTTGAGTGAATTTAGGATTGCTTCCCATTTAACTAGTGAGGCTGCCCCACCGGGGAGACTGGGAGGATTTACTCAGAAGCCACTCAAAAGGCACAGGAGACATTTCTTCAGATGCCTCACTGTGCTTTACAATCGAATAATTAACACCCACTGAAACCTAGAAAGACTGTTTACCTTCCTCTAACCAAGTTCAGGGGTAGGTAAATAAACACTGAGATGTTGGTGTGCATCAGTCACTGGTTTAAAGACTGCTACCACAGCAGAACCCCAGAGTCCTGAGCAATTAAAACCAAGGAAAAATTACAGAAAGCAGAGTAGATTTATTTTTGGAGTCTCCGAGGAGTAACAGAAAACATCCCCTTTGTTAAATATGTCTTAAATTTAAAGCAAGGCAAATAATCCATACTTATAACATCCTGCCTTGGGATCTTTTTGCCTTCTTCCTTCTCCCTTTTGGCATAATTTGAGCTATCTCATGCCTTCTAATGAGCTGTCTCCCAGTTGGAAACAGCAACTTTTATAGTTTTTCCCAAAAACCCATGTTCAGACTGTCCTTATGAAACACTCTAATCATCTGTACTTGTTCTGTAAGCTGTGTGGTGGATGGAATATATTGTAAGGAGGTAATATCTTGTTGATTGGGAAAAAAAGGAAAAATCAAGATATTAATTTCTGCTCTCTTCCTTTCTCATGCTTTCGGTTAGTCCTATGGCTGGAAATCTGGTCAGGCAACAAATGCATGCTGATCTATGGCATTAGGATTTTGTTTGTTTGTTTCAGGTTCCAAACCAGAAAGATTTGCTCCTTCTTTGTATTTTGTTGGCATTTAGATACATATTTTTTTCTCTCTTGAACAGTAATTGGACAGCTGTGAGTCAGGCAAAATGCACCTGCATATTTTCAGGGCTCTGTGTGTGCCTGTATCCTTCCTTTACATTTCAACAGCTAGAGTTTTAAAAGCTTTTCTATGAGGAATATCCCCATTTCAATTCCTGTGTGACAAAAAAAAGCCCTTTCTTATAGGCAAAAGCTTTTAATGGATTGGAAATTGTAGTACACAAGAATTTTAATTTTGAATCCAGTCACTTCAATCATCATTTAAGTGGTTGGATATTCACTGATTTATATACTTAAGCTTTTGGGTTTTTTGGCCCTTCATCCTCTTGCTGTTTTCATTTGGAGAAGTTGGTTATTATTGCATTAAAGCCATTAAAACAGGTCACTTTTCAATCATATATAATTTTACACTGTCAGACATTTTTCTTGCAAACAAGATCTGTGTATATACTTACTAAATTAATTACCTGCTCTAACATGCATTTATCTAAATGCCTAATTTTTGCATTCCTAATGTGCTGAGTGATATAATGACAGTAAAAAAAAAGGAATTTATTTTGATATGGATTCATGCCAAGCACTTTTGATAAAGAATGAAACTGAAAAATATGTGGGAAGTCAATATTTCACATCTGTAATTTATTTGCCTAGAACCTTCTCTGGTACCTGTCTGCATTTAAATTATCAGACAAACAAATGATTACTCACTCCTTTCCTCTAACTGAAAAGCTTCAGAAAGTATTTTTCAGATATTCTGATTGCTCAAGTAATTGGACTTCATATTTTTAGAATTTGCTAAGACTATTCAGTCACTGGGTAAGAAAATCTTTCAAATGCACTTATGCTAGTACTGAACAGCTGCTGATTTTAATATTTTGCAGGTATTCACTTTTTTAACCTGTTTCATGTTCTGATGACATGGAATTCTGTTGAGATGACAAAACAATTGCAGCAAAGCCAGAGCTTTCTACACTGCTCCTTTCTCTCTTTAAGGGTCATGCAGCCAGTGAGACAAGCTTGGAAATATCAGCTCTTGGTATCACTGAAGGCAGCAAATTCTAAAGATGCTTTGTTGGAGACATCAATATTTTTAGGCTTGTTTTAGATATAACCACCTTCTCTTTGTAGAAGTCTATCAGTTAATAATAAATGTATTTATGGAAACCTCCTCCCATTGTTGACAAATGTATTTGGTGCAAAAATACTTGAACTCCACATAGTTATAGAAGATAAAGTTGCAATACAAGCACCAATATTCATTGCTTAAATGCACCACAAAAAAATGGAGTATTACTCTTTCTTGATGAATGTCCATAAAGTACACTGCAAGTCACTACTATAAGATGCATAATCCCAGAAATATTGTTGTTTTTCTTCTCCTCCAAACCTTAACTGAAAAGAAATTGTGCACACACTACACAGATTCTCACTTCAAAGCACCCATTCCAGGCACACTGGTGACTGCTGTGTGGCAATAAGTGTCTGGAGTTATCCCTGTCTCCTGGCTTGTCTTGGTTTGGAAAGACAGGTGTCTTCCAGGGAAAGCTGGAGCTTCCCTTGGAATGGAGAATGTAAAACCCCTCCCTCCAAATTATTATAATTTTGCAATTAAGGGGGCTTTCAGGAAAAGATATGGGAATAGGAGTAACAGTTCTTTACTAGGAATATTAAAATACAAATTCAGTAGCACATAAAACCTCCGAAAACAAACAAAAAACCCCCAAAAAACCAAACGAAAAAATTCCTAGAAACACTGTCAGAGTCAGAACACGACCTGTCACCCTGTCTGTCAGGGTATTGGCAGCAGCCCAGTCAAGTCCTGCTGCAGTGACAGATGTGGCTCTGTTGGAGCAGAGATGATCCTGTAGAAGGGTGGAGTTTTCCCCTGAAGGTGCAGTGGTGATGAGTCCAGTCTTCCTCTGGGAATCCAGTGCAAAAACAGGTTGTCCTGATGTTGTGAATCCCAGGGTTTATCCAGGTGGGAATGCAGAGCACACAGGCTGTGCTGGGCTCTGAATGCCAGGGTTTATCCAGGTGGGAATGCAGAGCACACAGGCTGTGCTGGGCTCTGAATGCCAGGGTTTATCCAGGTGGGAATGCAGAGCACACAGGCTGTGCTGGGCTCTGAATGCCAGGGTTTATCCAGGTGGGAATGCTGGGCTCCTCCCCTGGGTGCAGCATCTCCCATGGATGATGGAATTGGATCAGCCCTGCAGTGAGCCTCGATGGCCCATGGACAGCAGATGTCCCCTGGAGGGAGGATGGGTCCTGGAAGGATAAAGAACCCTGCCCCAGCTGGTTTGAACAGCTGGCTGTTAACAGAAGGCATCTGCCCCCTCCCCCCTGGAGTTATGAGGAATGGGTTATACAAGAGATAAAGAAAACACCTCCCCAGCCGGTTTCAACAGATGCAGATAGAATAAACATTTTTGGTTACATATTGCAGCCCAAGATGTGGCTTTACCTGCAGCCACGTTTGGCACAGGCAGGAGCCTTGCAGTGCCCAGAGGCAGCAGCCACTGCACTTTGCACTGCAGCTTGGGAATGCCACAGCTCCCAGTGGGAACTCCCCTGCCACCCAAGCCTGCAGGGAGTCTGTCAGCAGCAGGGCTCCCGAGGCTCTGCTGACTGCAGGAACATGTACAAGCTGTGCCTCATCCCAAGAGCCACTCATCAGGGAACATGTATTATTGTTCTTGTTATTATTGTTGTTGTCAGCGAGTCTTGCCCAAGACTGTGTTTCAGAAAAACAAGAAAAAGCAGCAGCAGATTCCCAATTATTCCAGTGCAGCACAGCATTGCTGAATTCAAGGCTTTTGTGCCTTTAGTGGGGGTTGATTTGGTCCCTCATCCTGGAGAATGTGGGAAGCAGAACATCCCTGTGTGTCTCCTGTGCTGATTTCAGTTTCCTCTCAGTGGTTTTTGGTGAGGCTGATTGAGGTTCCATGTCTGGGACAGTGATCTTTGCCATGCAGCTTCTCACTAGAATCTTCTCCATTCTCCAGTCATAATTTGATGAATCCTGAATTGCAAATAGGGCTGTACATAAAAGGTCTCTGCTCTTAGACCGAGTGCCTTGAGAGTGTGTTGCGGGAAGAGGAATTTCCTTTACTTCTTGCAGTGCCTTTATTGGTATCTCCTGGCAGATCTCAAATGCCATGTGAAATCTACCACTTCCCTTCTGGAGTGCTAATACACTTCTGGAAGGTCTGCACATACCCACTCATGCTTTTGATTTGATTCAGTTTGTGCTGCACAGCGATTTCCTGGGATGGTTTCAGCTGGCCTCCTGTTCTCCTCTGCCTGTCCTTTTCCTCACAGTGATTCACAGGGTGTTACTAGAGAAGTCAGCTCTTTGCCATGATGCTGCTCTGCTCAAAATCTATTGCCTCTCTGTTGCTTTGTGTTTGCTTGGTTTGAGCTCTGAAATGTCAGCTATGTTTTTACCAACAGATTATCTGACAGCAAACATTTTCTAAACAAGTTACCTGAAAGTAAATTTTTTTTTCTGTCTTAACAAGGGTGTTTGGCAGTTCCTGAAATTCATTATCTCATTTAAAATGGGAAGTGTTTCTTCTAGAATCCTCTATATACTGACTTATGTGTATGGTTTCACAGAGGTATAAGTCTCATTGTGAAGTCAGTCACGGTTCTTGCACTTGGATTAATGGATATCTTGTTTCTGACCAGAAAATATTTGCATTAAGGGACATATTCTAATCTAAACTCCAGACTAATAGTCCCATTCTTAGTTTGCTATAATGACCTCTTCATTCTCAGTGTATCCATGGGAGCAAGTATAATCACAACAGGCTTTTACAGCCCCAATCTCTCACAGGAAACTTGGGAAGCACCAAATGCTCATTTCCTTTCCAGCAGATTCCTTTACTTGGGCATTTGGTCACTGTGCATTACACTTAGCAGCACTTGAAGAATCTCTGGTTCTTTCAAATATAGTTGCTTTGGGGGTTTTGGTTTGGTTTTTTTTCATCTGAGAGGAGACAGTCTGCTTCATGTGATGATGCACTTGGATGTTCCTCAGAGGCTCCCTATCACTAAGTGCTGCTTTTCTCTTCTGACACAGATACACCCAAACATTTCTTCCCAACTGTAGATGTGCTGAAGCACTGCTGAAGACACCAAATCTGCTGTTCCCTGCTGCCATTCCCAGCTCTGGCAAGTCCAGGTTGTAACATGACTGTGGAACTGGCATTTCTCCAAACCTGCATTTTGTGAGTGTAGACTTTGGAGCAGCAAGACATCAGCCATGGGATTTCTAAGGCTGTGTGAATTACAAATGCCTCTCATGCTCTTGTCCAGTGACTCCTTTCTCCTCTCCACTTAGCCTCAGACATGTGACAATGACACTGAAATCTGCAATAAAATATGCATATACTCTACACCACAGAAAAATTCACCATTCTGCAAAACAGAGCACCAGCAACAGATGTACAGACCAAACAGACAGCGTGACACTCAATTTTCATTTCATTGTGTGGGGATAATTACTCATGAGTAGAGATTACCACATAGAGAAAACCACACAAATGAGCCTGACTAAGAGAAATGTTGCCACAGCCTGGTTACTGTTTCCCACCTGAGCTTGGGGGTTTATTTAGTACCTGTAGCTATAACATTAACTGATGGCAGAAATTTGGGCTGGTTTTCTCTGGGTTGTGTTGTCACAATGCCAGTGTGACTCCACAAGCATCACCAACCACACCTGAGAAAACAAGGAGTCAGGCCCATAAATCAGGGATTGTAAACAATGATGGCAGATAATATTGGACAATCATCTCTGGCCTCATTCATTCATTAATAAATCAACGGAGATTTATGGTGCAGACTGCAGCACCACTAAATCTTTGCCATTTTAAAACCATGTTTATTGAGTTTCAGGCTGGCAAAGCAATCGATTACTCCAGAAAAAGCATTTTGAAGTAAATCAAAACCATGATGGGAAAGCAGATCCCCTTCCACATAACAACAGCTTACTGAACTGCAAATGCTTCCAAAACCAGGAGAAAAGCAACTTCTTCCTCACAGAGGTAAGAAATCAAGTTTTCATCTATATTAGGGACCTGGCACGATGCAGTCTTTTATCTTTTTGTGGTTTACATGTTTATATAGAACAGGGCAGCCTGCCAGCAGCTCTGGCCAAAACCAGAAGAGACAGCTTAGCTCTGAGTGAAGAATTTTTTAGTGGAGCAGTGCATGAAATAGGTGTGCTGGTTTGTCAACCCTCAGCTGTAAATCTGGAGGCACTGCCTGCAGTACTGACCACCCCTGTAAACACAGCAAAAAGGAGCAGTGTGTGAGTGCCTCTAGAGAGCAAAGGACTGTGGTTGGCACAGAACCTCTCCTGATGCATTCCCAAAGCTGAGGGACCTCATTTGCATTCACATTTTGGCCCAGGTCCACCATTCTGGCAATGAGAAGGGAAATCAATTGACTAAGCTTCCAGAATTACTTTAGAGACTCAAACAGTGTCAAATCAATTTCCTGTGTCTGTGGCAAACACCAGGAAATTCAGAATTAAGAATCCCCAGTGAACTCCACTCTGTTTCCTTGACCATGTGTGTTTAGAAGGGTTTTCATTACCCCATCCTACTCCTCTGTATAGATATTTTCTATAGATGAACTCTTTTTCACTCTGGGATCTGGGGGCTGTGCACAGCTCACAATCTGTCAGAAGCTGGGTGATGGAACAAAACTCAGGATCAAACCTGCATGCATGCAAGCAAGAAAATCAGTTCATTAAAGGAAACCAAGTGAAAAGTCACTCAAAGCTGAGCCCAAGGCTTTCTATTGGTGAATGAAAACCTTCATGGGTGCATTTCAAAACCCCTTATTTTTCTCTGAAGTGGTTATGTAGCACTTGCACCAGATCAATGAGCACTGGGCTAAAGTGATCTACAGGGTCCCTGCAGATCCACACTTCTGCAGCCACAGAACCCAGCATGTGCTGGATTCATTTCCCACTCAGCATCTAAAGTACAGATGTTTACACTCCCTGCTGCCTGTGTTATCAGTGGGAAACAGGCCTGGCTGGGACAGCCAGCCTTGCTCAGGCTCCTGAGGCTGAAAATAAACTGCAAAGAGAGGGGGTGAATAAATACTGCTAAGAGGGGTTAAACCAAAATAGTGGTTTTCCAGTATTTCCTCAGATTCAATAATGTATAGGACTGTGATTCTGCCTCCTTTGTGCAGAAAAGCTCCCACTTACATTAATGGGTACTTTTTTCCTTAAAAAGATGTACAAAACACAGCCCCTAGACTGCAGGCAAAAATATGCAATTTCAGTATAAATCAAGAGTGTTTGGTTCAGCTCCAAGTGCTGTGTGAGAAGAACAGAACTAAAATTCACTCCAGGGCATCCAAAGACAACAAATTAAATTTTGAGAGAAAGTGCAGGGATTGTAGTTACAGCAAAATGTGTATTGTGTGTTTGTATTGTGCAAGGTTTTGTTCTTTGCTGAGCAGCATGACCTATTTCCCAGCATCATGTGATTTTTGTATTGGAAGACTCTTCTGTAAAGAAGTAGAATTAATTTTCCAGTGGAAAAGAGACAATAATGATTTCCCCTAGTTCTGCCCAATGAAACAGTTAAATAATACATTACTTTCTATTTATTTTTTTTGAAATGTCATCAACCTTTTAAAAGATACAGACAAGTAGAACATATGCACATACATATCTGTGGCTGGCAATATGAAGTTTAGTTAAGAAATTCATTCAAAGAAATGTACAAGGCATCAGGAAAATCCAAATTAAACTACACTAGGATTTAATGTGATTTAAAGTCCATTTCCAAGCACAACAGCAGTTAAGCACTTAGGTATTTTAAGTTCACAAAAGGAATTTAAGCTGCCTTCCTCACCTCCCATCTCATAGAGGTGCCCAAGTTTCCTGCTTAAATTCTGCTTAGTTGTCTGAAGTTCCTTAAACTCTGCACATGGAGGTGAAAATCTAGGGAAGTCACCTCTGGGTAAAATCATCTGGCATTCCTAAAACAGGAATTCCTGTGTTCCAGTCTCATAAGAACTCTATCAGACTTTCTGAGTTCATTCCTAAGTGAGCTAACACTAAATCTGAGAGGAGAGAGACAGAAAAATAATGAGCATATATATAACAGAGACATCTGGAAGGGAGCTGTTTATACAAACTCAACAGCTTTTGAGAAGCTGGGCCCTTGAAGAATACACAGGCACTCCAAATCAGCAGTCCCTTCTGAAATGCCCTCTATATATGTATTTTTAGATTGCAGCTTCTTTATTTCTAGTCATTTCTTCTGCCATACTGGAAGCCTTTGTAATTATGGTGATAGGACTTTGTTTAATGCTTGTGTAACTCAAAAATGGCCAAATGAAAGCTGACTACACTTCCCCAAAGGGGAAAAAAAAAGAAGTTTTATGCTTTAAGAAATAACAGCAGTCAGTTTTGAGGTAACTGGCAGAAAGCTGTGCTCATAGTCCAGGTTTCTGCTCATTTGTCATTAACAGCACAACACTGCCAGGAACACAGCAAAGCAGGGAATGTTGCAGTAATGAGTAGAAGGCAGGGCTGAACATTTGGTAAGCTAAGCGGATATTCAGTCCTGTTGGATTTAAAGCATTAACCACTTGGGGAGATGAATTCTGCCTTTCTCCATCTTTTGCATCACGTGCACGTTCACGCATTGTGTCAGCACGTGTTTTTTCTTGAGACCTCCAACTAATTAGTGCTTAAATTTGGACGTGTCAACACTGGAAAATGAGTGTTGGTGCTGTTGTGCTTCACACACGTGACCAAAGCTGTGCATCTGTGCTTGCTGGAGCACCCCTGAGTTTTTAAGAATAGATGGGCCCCAGTTCAGTGCCAGCTTCAAGTCTCCTTGACCCTTCAGCAGCTCATGCAGGACCTGCTGTACCAATGTGCAAGTGGATTCTGCTCAATCCAGAAGGGAACTGGGGCTTCTCTGCACTTGACTGAAACAATGAGGAGAACAAGGAGCTGCCTTTGCACTTGGCACCAGGGTGTTGAACATGCCTTAGACACAGCTCAGTACTCAAAACTAATATGAAAACGTTCTCCAGTGATTTCTAACCAATAGTTTGAGAAGCCAGAATGAGATCTGGGGAGGGAGGGGCTCTAGTAGATGAAATGACTACTAAGAATTTCTTCAGGTGGAGAGAAAATCTGCTTCTGATTGTACTCACACTTTCAGAAAAATTGACAAGTGAAGATCAGTGCTGGAGACTTTCTTTCCAGGATACCCTGCAGACCTGCTGGGGTTCTCTGAAATAGCTGCTTCACTCATGCTCTTAAGTAGAATTCAACTGCTTTGATGTGTTAAGTGGATTTTGCTCAATTCAAAAGGTTAGCAGTGCTTTATTTGAAATCTTGCTTCATGCACACAGCAAAGTCTTCTGTGGAAGAGTTTATTTTAATCCTGGGGATGTTAATGGATAAATATCAGGAGAGTTACTCTCAGTTTCACCCCAGAGCTAATGGCCAGAACTTGAGAGAGCTCTCTTAAGTGCTGAGAAAGAGAAGATGTCATTTGCCAGAAGATGTCAGAACACAGCAGAGCAAGAATAAGGAAACTCATTTATTGGCAAGCTTTTTAAGTGCTTTTTTAAGTGCTTTAACCTTTGGGGATTTTTTAAATGCTGTTTCTATATTCACCGTTTTTATTTGTAAACTTTAAAAGTACTTCCTTTTAAAAGTTATTTTTTTATCTGTCTCATGCTAAAATACCCTATGAATGCATCATCCTGTCAGATTTTAGTTTTGATAATTTGATTTTTATGTGCACAACACTCTCGCTGGGCACAATAAGCACTGCAAAGTAAGACTGCCAGTATATAATAATATAGGAAATAATATAGGGAATTTATACTTTGCTGTAGTTAAAATTTGGGAAGACCAGAAACAGGTCAGGCAAGCTTAGCTGTCATCCTGTTGGTGATACAATCTGAGTGATTTTCTGACTGAAGAATTACCTCATGCTCCGTTTCTGCAGTAAAACTGCCATGAGCCACTCCTATGAGATCATTTCTCTGAATGAGCTATTTCTTATCTGGAAAAGGACCTGTGAGATAAACTAAAGTTCACACAGAGAAAAAAAAAAAAATCCAAGCACTACTCTGTGAGCATCCTTGTCCAAACATGAAAGCTGCACAAAAAAATGAGCTGCAAAAAAATATACCTGTGTGGAAAACCAAGACAAAGAGGAGGCTCAGCACTTCAGAGGAACCTCAGAGGAACTGCCTTTGTCCTGTCTTCATTCCATGGGAGGACTGAAATAGAGCTGTGATGTTCTCCAGGAGGCCAGGGAGGCTGCTGGAGTTTGTGGCAGCACAGGAGATCAGCCAAGGGGTTTGTGGCTGGCCAAGGCAGCGTGGGCTGAGCAGCGTTGGATGAGGCTGATCAGAACTGCCACGAGAGGCTGGGCTGGAGGAGAGAGAGGGAAGGAAAAGCAAAACCTGACCTAAGGGCAGAATCTCTGCCTCCTGCTACCACTGGAAACCAGTCGAGAGTTCTGTGATGGCAGGAAAAGCACAGCAATAAAGGGATCTAATGGCACTTCAAGTAAACACAGAACACAAACATTCAGATATTCCTTGTGTGTACTTTTCTAAAGTAAGTTGAGTTATGATGTTCTGAATGCCATACATCACAGGCAAAAGAGGGAGAACATTTGTGCCCTAAACCACAGTTAAATCCACTTTTTTTTTTTTTTAATATAGGTCTACCATAGCTACTGAGGGTAACATTTGCTTTATTGCGAAGATGCAGAAGACACTATGACCCTCTCTTTCCATGTTCCTGCCTAATGTTAATCTCCTCAAAATCTATATTCTGGAATTACCTTTCAGAGGTAATGAACACTTGTGATCTTGAAGAAAAAACTTTAAGAGCTGCAAGCACTCACCATCTTGGAGATTACACTAATTATTTAGTGGCATCAATAAGGTGTTTGAAGGATAACTGGTATTTAAAAATGGAAACCATTTTTAAATGGTTTAATAGGAACTGATATTTAAAAGTGTTGTTCTGATCCTTTTCTCTTTTCTTTCTTTTCTTTTCTTTTCTTTTCTTTTCTTTTCTTTTCTTTTCTTTTCTTTTCTTTTCTTTTCTTTTCTTTTCTTTTCTTTTCTTTTCTTTTCTTTTCTTTTCTTTTCTTTTCTTTTCTTTTCTTTTCTTTTTTCTTTTCTTTTCTTTTCTTTTTCTTTTCTTTCTTTTTCTTTTTTCTTCCAAGCTTTGACACGTCCCATGCTGCACCCAAGGAAGCAGAAGGAGACCTCCCTATCTCATTATTGCCCGTAAAAACCTCTTCATGCTGAATTTCTCTGCCCAGGACAGACCCTGCATGCAATCCCGTCACACTCTGAGGAGAAGGAGTATGATTCCAAACAACACCATCACCTTTTAGAACTTTAAAAAACCGGACCGAACTTGTGCTGCCTTTGATGTGTTCCGACCCGCTCCTTCATGTTGATATGCAGGAACAAAAAGACGCCGTCGGTGTCAATTTGTGCCTATCAAAGGCCACTGGAACAGCGCAGGTGAGATCCTGCTCTTCTCAGGGAGCGCTGCCACCACGAGCGGTCCTTGCAGGGCGCGGATTCACCGCGCACGGAGCGCCTGCAGCCGAGCCCCCACACCTCCATCGCTTCTCCTCCATCCCGCCCCGGGACCGGGCCGTTCAGCAGCACTCTTATTTCCTGCCTTACCGAGAGTTTCCGTCATCGATCCCCCGCGCTCCATCTCCGCCTTTCTCCCGCACAGATCCCCCGTGCCCGGCAGCTTCGCCCACTCCAGCCGGGGCCGCCCGCTCCCTCCCAGCCCCGCGGGGCGGCTGCGGCGGGGCCCGCGGGCACCTCCCTCCCTCATCCCTGCATCCCCGCATCCCTGCATCCCCGCATCCCCGCATCCCTGTATCCCTGCATCCCCGCATCCCTGTATCCCCGCATCCCCGCATCCCCGCATCCCTGTATCCCCGCATCCCCGCATCCCTGCGTGCCGCGGGATGCGCTGCCGGGCGGGCGGGCGCACACGCCCCGCGCTCCCCGGGGGCAGCGGCGGGAGCCACAGCCATGTCTCCGGTGAGCAGCCACCCCGGGCGAGCCGTGGGGCTGCGGGGGAGCCGCGCTGCCGTCCCGGGGCCGGGCAATGTCCCCCGGGAGCGCGGGGCGATGGGCGCAGCGGGGGCGGCTTCTCCGCAGCGCGGAGCCCCGGCCGGGCGCTGCGGGGCGGGGCCGCGCAGGGCGGGAGGAGCGGCGGCGCCGGCCGCTGCCGCCCCCGCTATCTGACCCGACCTTCCCCCTCTCCTCCTCCTCCTCCTCCTCCTCGTCGTCCTCCGCCCCCCGGCTCTCCTGCCCCCAGCGGCCCGGGAGGAACTGAACCATCGCCGCACAGGAAGTAGCGGCTGCGGGGAGCGGCGGCAGCGACAGCCGGGGCTGCCGCACTCAATGAGCGGCGCTCCCGCCCCGCTCGCCCCTTCCCCGCCTCCCGAGGGCAGCGGCGCCGCGCCAGCCCGCCGCCGCCGGGGCTGCAGGCTGAAGCGGGCGCAGGCGGCTCCGGCTCTTCCCGAGGAACAGGAGGAGGAGGAGGAGGCGGCGGGGACTGCAGGTCGGTGCCGCTCCGCCGGCCGGGCGCGGGTAGCGGGATGCGGGGGGGAGGAGGGCGGCGGACCCGCGGCATCCCTCGCCCGGCGCTGCCGCACGCCGGGGCTCGGCCGGGAGCCCCTCCGGAAAGGCCCCAGCGCGCCGCCCCCGCTGCGGCGGCTCGGGAGGAGCCGCGCCGGGCCCAGCCCGGTCCGGTCCGGCGGTACCCGGGGCGGGGGGAAGGCGGCGGGGCCGGGAAGGGCACGGTGGTCCCGGCCGGAACGCGTCCTGCCCATCCCGGGTGAGATGGATGCCGTCCCGGGAGGCGGGAGGAGGGCGGCTGGGCTCCCCGCCGAGTGCGATGGACGGATGGATGGACGGATGGATGGATGGATGGACGGACGGACAAAACGTGGGGGAGCGGTTTAAAACAAAAAGAAAGAAAGAAAAGGAAAGCCCGTTCCGGGAGAGCCGGGCTGTGCCCGGGTGCACGGTTTGCCAGTGCAAAATGGAGAAGAGCAAACCCTATTGATCTGAGAGAGGCAACCAAATGGGATGCTGCTGTGCCTGGATTCTGCTCAGAGGATGCTGGTGGATATATTAGGGTGCTAGCCTAATGTGTAGGCATCTAAATAAATAAGCACGCTGAGTATCCCCTTAGAGCTTTTAATACACTGTATTCGGATGGATACAATGTATTCAGTTTTTGTGTTGAGATTTTACCTGTTTGATGCCACACTTGTATGTTCTCCCCCTCCAATATTTTTTCCTCTTGTAATCTTCACATTTCCTCATTGATTAGGCAGAGAGCCTGTGTGGTATGAGAAAGGAAAGTGTAAGAGTTTCCATGAATCTTGCTGCTCTTCAATGCAGTAATAATAATCTCATTAGCTCATCGTGTTACCTTTACTCGTTAATTTCAAGGCCAAAATAAACTTGGTGGCCTTTCCCCCTCTCGTGCTCTGAAGGAAACGGGCTGCAGTCCAAGCTGGCATGTTTGCTGTCAGTGAATTGCCGATGTGACAGGAGTGTTTGGAGCAGAGTGGTGAAGCTCTCCACTTGACTTGGCACTGTTTCTCCTGTGGTGACGCTTGAGACTGTGCTTGAACCCCACAGGTCATTTGGGTGAAGTTCATTGTAATCTCAAATAGGTATATGTGGGTTTTTTTTCAAGTTTGATTCTCCAAGCAGTGGAACTGGTGTTGTTTCCATTGATTTTCTTGCAAGGCTGCAGGTGTGTAGGAGATAATGAAGTTAAATGGGGTTGTGGTTGAGCATTGGGCTGGTACAGAGCTCCTTGTGCTGTGAACAGTTCTGACCCTTGGATTTTAAACGTGAATGTTCTGGTGTTTCCTGTAACTTTCACAGGAGCCTTCGCTTTTGGTTCCCTTCTGTGTACTCCAGTCTTCTTTCCCTTTCACATCTATAGATGACTAAGATTATGCTCATTACTTTTCAGTATGGTTTCAGCCTTTTCTAAGAGCAGTTTTATGTACTCTTAAGAGAAAGTCTCACTGTCTCTTTCTTGCCTAATTCCCACCTTCACCTCTGCACCCTTAGACACACACTTAATTGGAGAAAGCAGGACAGAGAACAGTTGGTCTCCAAATATAGCTGAAATTCAACAAGCACAGGAAAAACACCTGACCAGATTGTCCCCGCTGAGCATGATAAAAATGGCAGGACACTTAGCAAAACTTTGTAGTGCAGTTTAACAATGCACTGCAGATAGCTCTGCTGAGAGTGCTCAAGTTGTGCCTAGCAAGGGCTGAAATCAGAATGGGCTTCAGTTGAGGTAATGTTGGGCAGAAAAAAAGAATGTTATTTCCTCTTCCCCTTGTGGTTTCTTTTATCTCTAAAGAGGTGCATTAACAAACCAGACAAAATTCCACTTACAATTACAGGGAACTCTACTAGCACAAAGTATATGTTCTTTTCCCAGGCAGAGCTAAAGCCTTCTGCTCTGTGTTAATCTTCTTACAAAATGAAATTATTGCATAGTCTTGTGCTGGCTTCCTTTTTTTTTCCCTTTTCTGCCTCTGTTAGCAGAAAGATGCATTGTTTTCAAATCCTAAATGGTGTTTTGTTTACTTACAAAACTATTACAGAATAATGGGATTTGAGGCTTACATTTTGTGGGGAACCAGTGTGAATAAAGTATTGCTGTTAACTGTAATGACTTCACCTATTCTAAATTTATGATAGCCATAAATTTTGGGAGGCTACTTCTACAGTATATGCAAATTAAAAAAAAAAAAAAGGTCGCATTCAGTCTTGCTGCTTTGGCTTATGAGAACGTAATTCTTGATAAGAATGACCAGGGTACTGATGAAGAAACTTAATTATCATCTGCAGTGGCTAAAAACGTCCTGTTCTTTCACTGGGTTTTTTTAGTGTTCATACTTGGTTAGTGCATGTGTTTTTGCCCGGTTGTAGTGCCTGAACAAAGACCAGGTGTCTTGGCAATTGGCACCTGGAGTGCTGGGAGATAAAGAACAAAAGAAATGACAAAACCCAAAGAGAACCCAGGGTTTCATTGTTTCTCAGACTGTTCCATTACCTTTTGGTGCAGAGACATCAGTAGTAAGTGCTCTCTCCTTAGGGCCAGGGGGCTTTTGCTTGTGGGTAGCTCTTAACAAATAACTGATAATTTTTTTGGTTTTTTTTACCAAAACAAAAAGAAAGGGAATGGAGAGAGATTTGAAGGCATTATCCAAATTTCTTCTTTAGCCATGGCATTAACCAAGATAAAATAAGAAGAAGGAACACTAATCCCCAGGCCTCTGCTGCATGCTTGATGGAGATACTCTTAAATGTGTTGCATGAAAATCAGTTTGCCATCTGATGCAGGATGCTGGTAGGATTCCAGGCGTGAGTCAGCACCTAAGTTAGGGACTGATGATCACTAGGACACAGGCACCTGTGGGCAAAATCAAGTTCATCCAGGAAGTGTTTAATTTGCTGGTGTTCCAAACTTGGTTTATTAATTGCAGAGGTCCAAATTTCTAATGGTTAAAAAGGAAGTGAACCTTTGCTTATGTATTTCTTTTGATGCCTCCAAAGCCAGTGTATATTTATGATTTATCTGTAACATTTCCTTGTGCCTGTGAGCCTGGGTACATTTAGGAGTATGCAAGACATGACGGGGATGAGAAGTGGAACGCTCAGACGTGTTGCACACAAGTCACAGCAAAGATGAAAGGAATAATTGTCTTTTCTGTAAGGACCAATCTACAAGTGCTGCCTTTGGATCCAGGCCTTTGCAGCACTCTGCCTTCTGCTGTGCATGTGTTTGCACTGTCTGGATGGGACATTTGTCTTGGGAAGCAGGAGGCTTGGGTTCTTGTTCTTGTCCAAATGAGTGTTCAGTGGTATAAGAAAGGACTGGAAGCCTATGGGGTCTTTTTTTCAGGAAAACCCAAGTAAAACCCAAATAGTTTGAGGAGGACAGTGCATTGACTGCATTGCTGGGTGGCAATTATGATAAAGCTTTCCTGGCCTTTTCCCTGGAAGGTTTGGAAATAATGCACAGCTCAGGGTGCATGAGGGTCCTTCCCACTGGACTGATGGGCAGAGGAGACAATCAGAGGGACCTTTCTGTTTTGTGAGGGTGTCAGTCTTGTCTTGCACCTTGAACTTTCCAAAGTTGTTGAGCTCTATCAGACAAACCCGGGGAAAGCAGGACTTGCTAGTACATCTCCTTGCTGTTGGTAAAACAGTCCTGTTGCTCCTGTTGCTTTTTTGTCTCTATTTTAATTTAATTTAATATTGTATTGTTTTATATTGTATCATTTGATATTATCTTATAGTGTTTTATATTTTTTGTTATTTTTATTTTATTTTTTATTTTAATTTTTTTTCTTTTCCCCCCAGCCCTTTTGGCTATCCTGTGGCATGCAGCTTTAGGAGAGCAAGCATGTAATTTTGGGTTTGTGCCTCCCCTGGGAATTGGGGAACTTGGGACCTAGGCTCTGTGAGGCTTGCTACTGCAATGCTGCATTTTTGTGCACCCATAGGTGCCAGTTCCTCTGTATGGAGCCAGCATGAAATAAAGAGAACGAGCTTTTTTTTTCTGTTCCCATTTGGATGGGGAATGAAAGCTGGTGTGCTGACTAGTCTTAATACTGTCATTTATTGTGCAGTAGTATCAATAACGTGGTGTTTGCTTTCCGAACAAAAGATGTGGTTTGTGTCCCAAAGAATTTAAAGATCATTTGAAGCTTGGTGTAGTGGAAATGAGAGTTTCCTCTGCTCTGCCAAATCAGCTGTGCCCTGGGTTGCAACCTTGTTGCCTAATTGTGAGATTATTGCTGGAGTTTCAGACTGCTCAGACAAAAAACAAAAAAAAAAAAAAAAACCCCCCAAAAAACCAAAAAAACCACCACCCACCAAAACAAACAAACAAACCCCAAAAAAACCAAAAAAACCCTCAAAAAACAAAACAAAAAAAAAACCCACCAAAAAAACAAAAGGAAAAAAGGAAATACTTATCCCTGAATAGGTGTTGACTTCCCTGTATTTTATGAGAAAGAAAAAGGCATGTAGAGTCCTCATACATTTGGACTGAAATGGTAAAAGTTTTCCATACCAATGAGGTGGATCCAAGTGTATTGTGGAACGTTTAGAATCCAACAGCTCCTGTGTATTCAGGGAAAAAAAATACCCTATTTAAACTGCTACAGTGTTCTGCATCAATGCTAAGAGCTATTTAATAGCCAGGCGTGAGCAGTATGACATTGGACTCTGTGTGTAGCAGCTCTTCTCCATGCAGACTTTCTCATTTGCTGTAAATGAAATGAGATTTCAGTGACATTTTTAGTTCCTTTTTTCCTCCTCTTGTTGTTTTTGTGTGTTAGCATTGCTTAGATAATTATAGTGTGCTTGCTAGAAGCCTTGACAGCCTAAACTGAGCTCTTTGTAAAAAACATGGTGTTTCCCTTAATTAAGAGAGACTAGAAACAGCACCTGAATCTATTAATTAAATAGTCAAAGTTGATCTCTATTTAGGATATATTAACAAGCAAAACAAAATACGTTTCTGACTGAAATGTTGCCCAGAGTAAATGAGCTACAGTGAGGTGCTTTTTCTTTTTTTAATGTGAAGAAAAATAATCTATTGGTGCTGCAACTGTCACACATACACAGTCATGCAAAATTCATGTGAGATAGTCCCCAGTTCTATGGTACTGAGAACAATAGCCACTATTTCTTCTTGAAAGCTCTTCAGAGATGTTAAATAATCCTTGTGACAACCCTATGAAGTGAGTATTGTAGTAATTTTGTATGGATGGCAAAACAATTAAAGGGCATTGTCTCCAGCTGGAGTGAGACAGGGGGATCTGCAGCGTGCCCAGGGCTTGCCCTGCTGCTTGTGTGAGCAAGGGCTGGGGGAGCCTGGCCTGCTGCCTTTTCTCTTCTTCTGTCTCTGTGCTGATGAAAACTATCTGCAGGTCAGCATGAGGGTGTGCAGGTCAGGGTGGAGCCTGCATGGGAAAGGATGGATTTAGCTAATTCTGGATGATCCTGAGCCTGTCACTGGCATCACTTCTTGGAGGGGAGGTGTGTGGAGCTGCTGGATCTGGAGTGTCCCTCTGAATGTGAAAGCTGGCTTGCTCAGCCTGACTGCAGGACACAAGTTTCCTCATTCCTGGGATGAGATTCTGGCCAGACACTTCCCACTGGGGCCTTGCCAGCCTGGCCTTGCTTAGTTTGACTTGAGGATGGTCTCCTAATTTGCTTTGATCTGAGCAGATCCCACTGTTCCTCTGCTGCATGAACACATCTGCCAGCTGAGGGTCTGGACATCAGCTCCTCTGGGGTCAGCCCAGTGTCACAGCTCTGCTGCTGAGATACTCGAGTCTCCTCTCCTCCTGCACCAGCTCTGCCTGCTGCCCTTCCAGGAGTTATAAATGCCACAGCAGATGGCTTGGGGAGGCAGTGTCTGTAATTACTGCTGCGAGATTCGAGATTCGCTGAAGCTTGACTCTGCACAAAGAACGCTTTTCTCTCCCCCCCTGAAGATTCAAAGTTGTCGGTACTTCAAATGCAGATTTGGTCTTTTCAGGGGAACACGATGGAGGAAATGTGTGATTTATGTGCTGGTTCAAAAGCAGCCTGTCTTTCCTCTTGACATAATTCACGTCGTGCTTTAGTGTTAGCAGTTTTCAGTCTATAACATTTTGCTGGGTCAGCTTTCATGTTCCTGGTGGTGATATGGGCTGGATTGGTTATGGACCCAATTCTGATAACAGTGACATACTGCTAAATAACACAACCACAGCCAGGTTATTGGACAGAGGCAGGGAACCTTCCAGCAGGTTTCAGTGTGAGTGCTGTTCTCCTGTCTGAGCAGGGATGTGCAGCTCCAGCTTTGACACGTCTTTAATGCCTAATGCAGGAGCTCATCTCCCAGTTGCACCTGTGATTGATAGACCCAAGGTTATGCTGCACAGTCTTCTTTTCTATGGGCTCCTTGCTCCAAGTACCTTTCTGAAGTCTTGATCTCCTTACCAGTGTGTCTGGGCTGAATTTTCTCCTCTTGCATCTCTCTGATGCTGATGGCCCTTGGGTTATGAACCGTGTAGCTGGCCAGGTTTGAATTATGAGAGGGCTCAAGCCAAAGGGAAAGAAAGGTTTTCATTTCCTGAGGCCAGTGAAGAGGCTGTGACCCAAATCACCCCCTTGCAATGTGTTTTCCTTCTGGTGGTCACAGCAGAGGTGGCGCCTCTGGTTCCTCAGGCAGCTCCCTGTGGTTACTCTCTAATACAGAGGGTTGGAGCCCCTCTCTTCCTAGAGAGCACAGGAGTCTTCTCTCTACTCAAGGGATTTTTTTTTTACTTGCTTTACTTTTGTAAATTACGTTTGGCCAAAAGCATAAGCAGCAATGGGACTTTGGGGCAGATTGCAGATTGTTATTGGTCTCCATTTCCAGGGAAATATCATCACTGGGGTCATGGGATTGAGGTGGCTTTTGGGCTTTTGTGTTTTGAGGTTTTTTTATCTCGTCGTGTTTTGAGGTTTTTTATCTCGTCCTTTGCTTTCCTGGCCACCCCATGGCAAGGGGACAGGGCCGTGCCTTTTTGCAGTCTCTGCTCACAACAAACTCTTCTGAAACTTGTAAATGGTTTTCATGTTGAATTTGTCTGTGGTATTGCTCTTACTTGTGGAAAGGACAACTATTTGAAAACAGATGTACAGCATATTTAGCTAGCACTGTAGCAGGGAAGTTGTTTGTATAATCTTTTAGGAATTGAGATGGCTTAATCTGAAATGGGATGTACTTTGAGTAATTCAGTTTGCTTTTATTGTCTCAAGTTGGGTTGTTTCTCTCACTGGAAGCTGAACTGGCTGGCCTAACACTCCAGCTGCATTTTCCCCCAGCGTCTTCTGTGCTGCTACAAGACCTATTCCTGCCAAACACTGCTGATTCCTTTCAAGCTTTCCTGCCCAAATATTCATTAGAAAACACTCAGTGAGCCCTCTCCCCCTGCCTGCTCTGAAAATACTGAGTTTGCATTCATGCTTAACAGCAGTGGTGCCTTAAGCTGAGCTTAGAAGGCAGCAGCAGAGAAGAGCCTTGGCTGCACATCACTGGGATGGCAGCAGCAGCAGGGTCCCAGTGTGCTTGCCCTGCTCCTCTGCTCTGCCCTGGCCATCAGCTGCTGTCTGCTGGCCAGGGATGTGTGGTGAGATGTGGTGGCCTTGGCTCTGACCTGCTACAGACCTGCTCCTTTGCTGCCTGGGTCCTGCTCAGCCCCCAGAAAAGGCATTCGGCCTTTGAAAACTTTGGTTAAAAATGGCATTGCTTCAGCTTGTTTGTTGCAGCTGGAGCTGTGGCTGTGCATTCAGGACCATAACTTATGGAAAAGGATTTTGGAGCATAGAGTCTAAGAATGAAGACGTGTTCATTAAAAATGTGTGTTTATGGTGGTAGATGTGTACTGCTGCTGGCAAGTTCTCCTAGGTGCAGCTCTGACTACACGAAAGCCCTCTTCATGATACTTCTTTTTTTTATTATTTAAACTTTGAAGCTTTTGCCAACAACTTTCCAATAAGGAGAAGTTTAATTTTTGTCTTGTACTCCAGGCTTTTTCTGGTGTATTCCAGTGCACTGCTGGAGTGATGTGTTGGCTTTTCAGAAACAATATCATGCTGGAGAACAAAAGCTGACCCAAGTGGTGGTGATGAGTTCTGAGGCACTCACATCATCATCTCAGTTCTACTTCACAGTAAAAACCAGGTAGACACTGTTCATCTTTGAAATAACAGGACCTGCTGTATGCAACCCACTATGAGCCTGAATTCATTCAGGCAATGAGCATCTACCTTTCTCTGCAGTAAAAGAAAGTGGTATAATCCTTTCTTACCTTGCTTTTTTTTTCTTGCACTGTTTGTATTTCATTAATTTTTAATGTCCTAAACCTTAAACATTTTCTAACACTTTCTGTTTCTGCAGTGATCTCAGTGTTGGTAGATCTGGTCTGGAGGTCAAACATTTGGTTTTCCTTCAGGGCACTGAAGGGTGCAAAGGCAGTACTTTACATCCATCCACACTAACTCTTCCAACACCAATTCCAAACCTGTGCTGGTGGCTCCCAGAGGAAGCTGTGAAGGTTATCTGTGGGTAACTTGGCTTGCTGGGCCTGGGAGAGGAGGAGGAGGATGTGTTTTTGTACAGGGAACCAGCAGAGGCTTCACTGCACTTGGCGTTGCATTTGGAACTAGCACTGGTTGCTCTTCACACCACTGCTGCTGTGAAGGAAGGCACATCCTCTGAGAACATGATTGGGTTGATAATGGCAGTGAAGGCTTCCTTCTCAGTGAAAGAACATCTGAAAAAATGTGGTTTCACATTTGTTTAACAGGCATTTCCTCCGTTGATTTATTTTAATAAAATTTTGCCTAGATTGCTTTTTTAATTGAATATTTAAGCAAGCTGAAAGCAGGCATTTTACTGCCTCTCTTTAATTTGTGCTGATACATGGTTTAGCATAATTATTTTTTAATGCCCTTTTTTAAAATGTAGTGCCCTCATCCTCCTGACCCTCTTCATTCAAGAAGAAGTGGATTTAATTTGGAGAGAAATGTCTGTTGTATCACTGCCCTGTGGCAGGGAGGTATGTGGGAGGGGTGGGCTTGGTAAAAAAAAAAAAAAGGCTGGCTTTTTAAGTGATGGGTTCAGGCCAAAAAGCATTAAGGATGGTCTGAGGCATTCTGTAGCACTTGTAAGCTGCCTTTCTGAACCTCATGAATTTAGTTCTAAATATGAACCTTGCAGCATTGCACAGATGCCTTGGTTTTACTGAGTGACCTAAAATAACCAACTTAGAGTTTTTCTTCTTTTTTCCACCCCCCCCATTCGTCTCACAGGCCTGTCCTTTTTTGTTGGTCAGCATTAGCTGTCCTGGATCCCTAAAGAGGAAACAGAGCCATGCTCCCCTCTTTTTAGGTTTTTGCTTGATCCAGTGTGTGGAGTGGTGGAGTTCTCCAGGGCAGGGGGATTTTGTCAGTGAGCAGATAAAACTGGCTGCCTCCTGTCTAGCTGGCTCCTTGCTCTTCCCCAGTGCATAGGAATGGGAAAACCACCACTGGAAAAAGAAGGTTGGCACCATCATTTATAGTGGGATTGCAGTTTAGTCTGGAATAGAGGAGTCTGCTGGTACTCTTGAGCCCTCCCTTTGACTAAGATTAATCACAACAGCCTCAGTTTTTGGTGATACCATTGCCTGCATACATTTGTGCCTCTGTGTTTACTCTGGAGGCTTTTCTTAAATGCTGTTCATTAACACAGCAAGGCTGGCAAAACTTCTAAAGGGGAAAAAAGCTCTAGGCTTTCTTGTGTTCCTACCAAATACCTGCTTTGATAATATCCAAAAATGTAGTGCTTCCACTTAGCAGTCTGAAACTTGGATGTGGGTTAGTCTTAGGTGATTGCAAAAAACCCCAAGAACCCTAACTCCTTCCTTTCTCTCTGACTCCAAAATAAAAAAATCCCAAACAAGCACCCTAGATGAGGGTGCACACACCCCTGCAAAATGGTTCTCCTTGGCATGAGCTGGACTATGGCATGCAGCTGAAGGCACCTTCTCCTGTGGACCAAGCTGTAAGAAAAACTGAGTGGAAAAAAAATCACAGATGCCTAGAAAATATTAATAAAGGGCAGGTTTAAGGAATCAAGATGGTTCTATTAGAGAACACCTGAAAGCCTGTTGCAGGAACAGAAAGGAGTGAACTGCTGTGTGTGCCTGCTGTAGAGAGGACCAGTTAGGGATTTAAGATGCAGAATGAAGAGCTGCAAAACTTTGGAAAAAGCTTTCTGTTGCCAACAGGAGTTGTAAAATCGATGTTGCTGGAAGAAACTCAAAAAGAAAAGATCCTGGCAGATGCTGGAGAAGAGTTGGGGTTTGGTGTTTCTGCACTGGGGACTGGAGTGCCTGGTCCTTGGTGGGAAATGAGAACTTATGAGGTGTGGCAAGGGGCAGGTGAGATCCAAAAAATGTAAGTTCTGGTCTTCCCTGCTCATGCCTGATGTTTCTCCAAAAAAAAAAAAAAACCAAGCTAGGAGGAGGTGAGGGACAAGAAATTAGTAGTCATGGTGAAGAGAAGTAAAAGGTGATGGAGAAGGTTTGCTGTCAAA
This sequence comes from Prinia subflava, assembly GCF_021018805.1. Classification (NCBI taxonomy): domain Eukaryota; kingdom Metazoa; phylum Chordata; class Aves; order Passeriformes; family Cisticolidae; genus Prinia; species Prinia subflava. Next base: position 102,195,942 of record NC_086249.1, on the reverse strand, counting down.
GGTTGGGGACAGCTGGGTTGGGTGACTTATGGAAATCTGCTTTAGCTGCACACTCTGCAATTTTATACTGGGAGAGACTCATGTTCCAGCCCCGCTCCACTGTTGGAGCCTCACGTGCTGGGAATTCCAGCACAGGGCAACACTGACGTATCTCAGTGTCAGATCAAATGACCCTGGGAAGGATGTTGATATTTTTGCTTCTCTGTCAAGTGGTCCTTTTAGATAGAGGCTGCTTTTTATCTTCCTCTTTGAGAATGTGAAGCAATCCGTGTGCAATCCGTGTGTGTTCCATGGAGAAGGTGGAGCAAAGCCTTGAAGGTGATGGATGACCTTGGAGATCAGCCTCAGAACAGGTGCTTGAACCCAGCTACCAGAAAGACCACGGTGCCTTCATTTTGCCCTTTTTTTTAAGCCTTAGGGCTCTCAGTGAGTTTCCGTGGCACAATGAATTCCTGATGGCCAGCCAAAGGAGAGTGGTAACTACCAGGAATGCACGGAGGGCACTGAACAAAAGCTGAAAGGCCGGGTAAGTGCCCACAGAATTTAAATGCAGGTGCTGGTTCTCTCTTCAGTCCTGCTTGCCTTTTTGGTATTGCAGCCATTGCACAGAGCTGGTGGGTGCTGAAGCAGCTCTGCAGAACCACAAGCACTGAATTAAAATCTGAGTCAAGTCCTGGCTCCCTGTACCAGCGAACGCTTCGCTAGCGAGCAACCGAGACGAAGGACCAGCAAATTTATGGGCTGTGATGGTCTGTCACTCTATGAGCAGAAAAGAAATACCATCCAGCTTCCTGAATTGCTTTCTTTGGTGCGTGGTGAGCCTAAAATTATTTGGCAGGACATATGGTCTTAGTGTGTTGGTAAAACACGGGCGATCCGGGATGGTCTGCGCCAGGAAGCGCCGGTGGAGCATCTTGTTCTTGGAGTTCTCTTCCCAGCAGTGACCCTGGCAGTGCTGAGCTCTCAGCAGCTGTCTCTTTAAAAAGCATCAAAAATGGGTGTATCTCTAGTGGAAATGAGGCACAACTTGCCTCCTGACCACAAGGAAATTGTCTTCCTGTGGCTGGCTGTGGGGCCTGTGCCTACACAGGGCAGACAGAACTAAGATAAACTGAGCCTCAATTTAATAACTCAGTAGCTGTTGGGGGAATCTGTAATTTGCTGGTTTTCAAAATACCAGATGCTTTTCTGAGAGGGGAGCCCTGCTGTGTTTCTGCCTTAATTCCAGGACAACATTAGGATGGGGTTCTCTCCACTGGAAGCATTTTGGATGTTATTGTGAGGTAAATGGACCCTCTTGGAAAACTGTGTTTTGCAGGTAATGCAGTGTTTGGAGTTCACAAATCTGGCAGAATTACACATGTGAGAGGGGGTATGAGCAGCAGAAAGCCAGTTATCTGCACTCCACAGTACATATTTGCTCTGCATAGCCAGTGAGTCCTCATTAGCTGTGTGCTTCTAAACCTGCAAATAGTTGTTAGACAAATTAAAATCCCCACTGCACTGATACAGGTCCTCTCTGCAGGGGTGTCTGCCTGGCAGCAATGGTGTTTAAAAAGTTCCAGCAGCATTGAGAAGATACAACCTGATTGCAAAGTGGGGATTCTTTTTTCCTGCACTGAACTTTTTTTTGCTTGAAATTTTAACTTGCATGTCTTCTCTAGAAGAGGGTGGATCTTCTCAGACAGGTGAAATTGTGCATCTCCAACTTATCTTGGTATAATTTTCTCTTGTTCACCTCCTCCTCCTTCTCTTCCTTGTTTCATCCCACTTATTGTGGGCTTTGTCAGGGCCCTTTTTTAGGCATTTAGAATCAGTTGCCAAATTGCAGTAACAAGCAGGTAAGTTCAACGCTGCACAGTGTGATGGATGCAGTAATTGTACTAGCAGTGCTTCATCTTTGTGGGCTTCATTTTTGTGCTTCCAGTATACTCAGATCAGGGTTTGGTTTTTTTTTCCCCTCTACCTCTAACCATTTTTTGGTATGAGTTGTGTGTGGGGTAAAGGGGGATGAGCATGAAGGGAGTGCAAATAGCCTTTATTCCTGCTTTTTCTTGGGTTTAACATTTATGTTGCCGTGGGGTAGGGGCTGCTGTTCTCTGCCAAGTCCATCTGTAGGTGACCATCAAACCCTGAATGTAGCAGGTCCACATTTGGGCAGCTATTGCCCTTTTTTCAGCTGGGAACTATGCCAACAGCCCCAGGGGGTGGTCTGGGTTGGAAGAGAGGAGTGTCAGGGAGATGCTGTGGGGTCTGTGCAGCATCATTGTTCAGCCTGTTGCTTTTTGGGACTCCTGTTGCCTGCCCTGTTCTAAATTCCTGTGGCACATCTCTCCTGGCCTTGCTTACTGCTCCTTGGGATCTGTCACATCTTGAAAGTGCTGTTTTCTTTATTTTCTCCACTAGGAACTCGTGGAGTTGTTTCTGCTGCTTTTTCCCCCCCGTGTCCCACTGAGGCACTTTGTGCTGCTTTGTAAGAGGCCAGGAGGCTCAGACTACTCTCTGGAGGGCTCTTACAGCCATTTAAGAGCTGCTGCCCATTTTTGAGGATGCATTATCTCTTCTGGTTTTGGGAGTCCTAGTTTTCTGCCTCGGGTCTGGACACAGTCCTAATTTATGTAGAAATCCTCTGTTGAAACTTGTTCAGTTGTTAACTTCTCACAGTCAGCTTTGCAGTTCTTGTGATGGAAGTGAGAGTTTCTGCGTGTGGAGGGGGCTGTGCTAACTCACTAAAGATTTTTGGTTATGTTGGCCAGTTCCTGACTGCAGCCTTTTTAGTTCTTTCATGAGAAGTTATTTTGGGAGGAAGAATGTAATCGGGTCAAAAATCAAATTTCAGTCAGGGCTGATTCGTTTCGTATGGGCATGTTTTGGTTGCTGGGCATTGCTCACAATAGAAGTTAGGAGAACTGGAGTGCTCGAACTGTTTTTTACTAGGTCTTTCCCATTGGCAATGATTGGCTTTCCTGACATGGTTTTTTCATTTCAGACCTCAGAACGCTAATTTCTGTTTTGTATTAAATGTACTTTTGACTAGCAGAAATGTGTTGGGGAAAGTAATAAAGCCCAGAGGGGAACAAAATCGTTTCCTCTTGGAACTGTGTGTTTTTTCTGTCGATCAGACACGAATATATTTTGACATATTTTGTTTTGACCTGTTTCACTGCTAGTGTGAGCTTGAAATTTGAAGTTCTTGCCACTGAGCAGAGTAAACTTATAAAGCACTCAAGTGAATTAAGGCAGAGTGTTTGGAATCTAAAAATGTCACCTTTGTTCACCATGTCATGGTGGTTCCCATTAGGAATCATCGTGGCCTTGGGGAACAGGATGGCTCTGTGAAGTTAGAAAACACTTTCCAAAAATTTTAAGTGTGCATATTAAGGTAGTTAATGTCTGTGTCTGATATCTAAAATCTGGGAGGGTTTGAGTTCATCATGTGTGCTTTTTCATACTGGAGCTTGATTTTTTTTTTTTTTTTAAGAGAGTGAGAAACTGCCATGATCTCACAAATTAATAGAGAGAAATAGTGTTATAAATCCTTTGATGTGTTGTGAAAACCTAGACCTTTCCTATTGCTACCTTATATCTTCCTTCTGTGCAGCTCAGGTTTTTTATTATGTGCTCTTTCTCTCATGGTCACTATTCTCAGAAGTTTCTTCAGACGGAGTCATACCATGCAAAGTATTAAAAATATTTACATTGAGACAGCAGCACTGAAATCATGTGTCAGTCCACCAAATGAGCTGTCTGGAAGGGGACAGGATGGAGGGACCAGGCTGGTTCTAAATGATTCTCTCTGCTGTAATTAAATGTTGTAGACCTTGTCTAGCTGAACATCTGATGTCCCTTTAGGTAGTTTGGGATGTTTCTCCTGGCCTGGAGCCACCACTCTCAAAGGGCACTGGTTTCCCAGTGGACCAATGTGGCATCTGCCAGTCCTCCGTGGATGTTGTGGCTGTGTCTTGGAAACATGTAAAAATGTCTCTTGGCACTGTGTTTAGAAACCCAGATCTCTTCCATAAGTGTTGGTTAGAAGTTGAAGGAGCAGCTTTTCTCTGCCTGTTAACCTGGAAGCCTTTCCCTCAAACCTCAGCCATCTCTTCATCTCCCTGCCTCCCTGTCTGGGTGTCCAAAGCCAAAAGCCTTAACTGCCAAGATGCAAATACACACATAGGTCAGTGCATGAATGCAGTTTGAGATTATTTGACTCTCTTGAAGGTGTAATTTCATGGCTATAAGACTCTGAAATCACTCTGAAATTAAGGTCTCTGAGCAATCTATAATAAGGGAACATTGCAAAAGGCATAGGAGTAGGAATACTCTGCCTTGAAAAATAGATGCTTATGGAGCTGCAAGTGCTGTAAACTTTAATATTTTCATTATTTTTGTGATCAAGTTTTTTATTACGCATTAAGCAGTTTATGGGCAGCTGAGCAATGTAGTGTCTGCTTGCTTGCTGTCTCCCCTGTTTCTGGCCCCCAGTGTTAACCCCATTTCAGTGAAATACAATTCCTCTGCTATGATCAAGGCAGAAGGAATAAGGTAGTGAGTGGTATGGTGAGATTTTTTTTTCCCCTCTACTTTCCCGTTGTCTTTTAACACAGTACTTCCAAAATAAACACTGTATGATAGCTTTGTGATAGCTCTGATGGTCTAAAGAAACAAAATAGAACAACTCCAGTGATTAGCAGCTTTGGAAAAATATTTGTCCTCTGAAGAGAGAAGTCATTCTCTAGGAAAAACTACTTGCACCTCTGTGCTTTCCAATCCTCTGTTATCCAGAGGATAACACTCTGATAAATGTGTAAGTTCTTTTGATTTCAAGATTCCCATGTGTCCTGAAGGAAGTTGCTTTTTCAGTTTTAATTTTATCGTCATTCCTAAGGAGAGATTTGGACTTACAAAAGGGGCTGCTGTTGCAAACTGCCTTAGAACAAAAAAATATGACAACCATCCTGAGCTGTGGAAATAAAGAGGAGTGTGGATAGCAGGAGAAAGTCCAGTCTCTGAAAAGCAGCCACATCAATAGTGCAAACTGGGGTAAGGTTCAAGGAGGCTCTGAATGTTGTTGCTCTTGTTGTCTGAATACCTCTCAGATAATAAGGTGATGCAGGTCACTTGGTCACTAAGACTGTTTTTTTTATGACTCCTTTTATATATGTCTTATAGATTCAGTTGTTCTTTTGAGTAAATATTTCCTATTTTTGAATATCCTTCTGGGAGGCAAGGCGTAGAATGGAAGGGAAGAAATTGCTGGGGGTAGGGGGAATTTACATATATATTCCTTTTCTCTTAGTTTTTTTTTTCTCTGTCCAAGAGAAAGACAGGAGCACAGTTGGTTGTTTTTAAGAATCAAGCAATAAGCAGAGCTTTAAACCTAGAAATTAATAACTGGAAACCTTTCCTGCAGATCAGTAACTCGTGCCTGTGTCTCTAGTGACCAGCACTGAAAATGATGCTTCATCCAGGTTACTGCACTGCTGAAGGTAAACATTCTTTCCTTTGAAGAGCATCAAATGCTCCTTGCAGTAGTGGTTAATGTGCCTGATTTCAAAAGGCATTCTGCTTGTTTTTACCTATTTTTCTTTGTCTAAAATTCAGCCACTACTTTGAATATGGGTCAAAATATGTTGTTTGCCAGTATGTACATTGAAAAGCAAAGAGTTTCACAGCAGCGTGTTATAGAATTGTAATGGATAAGTAATACTGCAGTTTGTGCTTGCTAAATATTTCAGATTATGTTTGAGGGCTGTAATGAAATGCTGCCCTGTGGTGTGACAAACCACTGGCAGCAGGGCTGGTAAAGCTGGCAGGGGTGGATTTAGCTTGGGAAGGAGGTGACAGCAGAGCTGTGGTCAGAGCTGGGCAGCGGGGCAGGACACGGGGTTGAAAAGCCAATTCTGGCTCCTGGCAAAATGCACTCGTGAGGGATCATAACCCTTCCTTGTGACCGTGAAAAAAACCGTCAGAGGTCCAGAGGGCAGCTGGGTGTTTGCTTTACCTGTGCACTTTACCCTGGCTGGGTGCCTTTTCCAAGGGGTATTTATATTTTAAGCAGCAGGAGATTGCGGCCAGGCCCGTGAAGGACGTGAGGGGAGGCTTGCACGTGTGGGCCAGGACAGACTGGCTGCTCCTCCCTGAGCCTGGGCCACCTCAGCAGTGCCTCCCTAAGCTTTTGTGCAGCTGGACACATCTGGAGGGAGCAGGGCGTGCAAACACTCAGGTGTGTGACCAGGGATACCGTGGGGCACTTCTCTGGTGAATCCTTGGATTAAGGAGAGGGCATGAACGTGGAGCTGGCTGTCCCTTCGTGGCACTGAAGCTGAGGTGAGCTCTGGTGAGCTGTGTGAGCAGGAGGTGTTGGTGCAGCCAGGGAAGCTGCTCTGTGGCTGTGCCTGAATTCCCTGTGTGGTTCCTCTCTCCTGGAGCAGCTCTCCCTGCACTGGGGTAAGCCAGGAGAGCTCCCTGGGGATCTTTGCCCTTTGATGCTGCTGTAGTGTAGAAAGAACAGGGCAATCTTGTTCCTCAGTGTGCTAGAAGTGCTTTGGGATTTGATATTTCAGGGTGAAGGTGGGAACTCATTAGAGAAAATAAGTAATCACAGAATCATAGAATGTCAAGGGGTTGGAAGGGACCTTAAGGATGATCTTGTTCCAAACCTTCCTGCCATAGGCAGGGACACCTGCCACTAGACCAAGCCCCATCCAACCTGGTTTTGAACACTTCCAGGACATCCAGAACCTTCCTGGGCAACCTGTTCCAGTGTCTGACCACCCTCACAGTAATGATTTTGTGCCTAATATCTAAGCTAAGTTTCTCCTCTTTCACTTTGTACTGCTTACTCCTTGTCCTGTCACTACAATTCCCCTACATGTCACCTCTGGAGTGTGTATGAGGTCTTAATCTATTTAGCTCTGAATGTGCTGTACTTTGATGCTCTGTCAGCATGGAATTCTATTTTCTATGTGCCAGTAAATATTTTAACCTTTAGTTACTAATACTGTTTTATGGATTCCATATTCCTGAGGCAACAATTAATTTTTCAATTTCTCATCCACTTAGGAAAAGTTGTCTTTACTCATGCATTTCTGTTCCCTCTGAGGATAATAACGAGGCATCTTTTGCTTCCCTTATGGAAATAAATGAATGTGATGGATGTAGAGAGACATCTCACTTCTTTTTAATGTCTTTGTGGAGGAATTGGCTCTACTGTTCCATTTTAGCCTCTTGTGGCACCTGGAAAATAAGAAATCAGGGAAAGCCTAACCCTATACTCAGGCTGACAAGGAGGTGTGAAAACAGACTACTGACATGGGGATGCAATTCCCATGTCTTTTTGGTGGAGTTTGAAGGCAGTCAGCCTTACTGCAGGGCTCAGATCTGTCAAATTTAAATGACAAGGAGAAATCTCAGTTTTCTGGGATTTGACTGTTCATTTATCTTTTTTTTTTCCATTGCCTTTCTTTGTGTTTAGAAATTTTATACAGAGGAAGGAAAAAAAAAACCAAAACAAAACACCACCAACTTGCTTATTTGGGCAGTGTTAGTTTCCTATGGTCAAATGTTTCTTTTATTTTTTCCCTTCGATTTAAAAATTTTAAAAACCATGCTGTGAAATGAATCTGGAAAGCAGTAGGTAGATTAAAAAGGAATACACTTTAACACAAATAAATGGAGCTCCCAGGAGCAGAGAGACTGGAAGCACAGGGAGGGAGGCACACGCAAGAAGGAATAAATCTCTTTGACTGTGCTGCTGAATGCTCAGAAGTCTTTCTGCATGTGGTGTGAGTAAATTGCCAGCTGTCTTTAGTGCTCAGGAATAATTATTCCCTTCTCTTTGAGTCATTCTGGAGTCATTCAAGTCTATCTGTACATGAGCAGGGCTTTTTCTGTTTCCTCTGATAGCTCCAGAGTGAACAGTGCTTGGCACCACCCCGTGCAGTGTGAGGCTCACTGAGCTGATCCAGAGCTGTAAAGACACTCTGTAGGATTGATGGGAGGGAAAACATGGGTTTGAATATATCTGCTTATTGCAGGGGGTTTTGTCTTTTGCGATTTTTTTTCTTGTGTGTGTGTTTTGTTTTTCTCAGGTAGAAGTTGTGTGGATGAAACATACAGGTGGAAGCAAAAGAGGGTGTAGTAAATCTGCCTGGTTTTACTTCCCTAAGACTTTTAGCAGTCTTATTTTCCTTAAGTTAGTTTTTGTCTATGGCCTTCTGTGTGCATATGATGCTGTGTGCATTTTTCTGCCTAAGATAGGGCTCAGCTGCAGTAAGCTTTTATGCAGTGTTTATCCCCTTGGAAGTTCCTGTTTGTGTGTTTTTCTGGAATTGATTTTTCAGAGCAAAGATAGGAGTAAACTTGGATCTGGTGAGGGAATTGATCCCTCTGTCCAGCATCCCTTGGAAGTTGCCTGGCAGAGGTGAGAGAAGCCTGCTGTGCTGCCCTAAAGAAATTTCCTTGCAGTGTTCAGAGAGGCTGATTGGTTTCATTGACAGAGCTGTAAACGAGACAACCCAGCCTGCTTTAAAGCCTCTGTGCCTAATGAATCAGGATGTTTTGATCTGTCCTCTACACTTTTCCACCTGAGCTACTCTTGACTATAAAGCCCTGAACTTACACCATTATGTGGCAAACCCTTTGAATTTGGTTGCTGTTACTTGATCCTGTAGCTGTTGCTTAAAGAAGGCAGCAGAAAGAGCCTGGCTGGGCAGTCCCTTGCTTTTGTGTCCCTGTTCCTGGTGTCCCCTTTCCTTCTGCATAGATCACAACGCCTGCACACATCTGATCCCCCACAGAGCTGGTGTCCAGGTAAAGTTTCGCTGCTCTCCCTTGTCATGGAGCTCAAAACAAATAAATGAACAACAGCTGTATTGATCAGGGCAGCGTGGAAAGGGATAAAGTGAGTTTGAAAGAGCATCTGCTCCCATATTTTGCTTGGAGTAGGGGATCACTAAGGATTTGTGACCTGGGAGAGTCAGGGTGAATGTGTGGCATTTTTCTGGCTTATTGTCATGTGGCATTGTGAGCTGAGTGCTCAGCTCAACATTGGTTAGAGTGTTGCACAGCCAGCTGGACCCAAGCTCCCTGTCTCTGGTACAGGAAATGTGCTTGGAAAAATCATCCTTGAAATACTCAGTAATCTCACAGAAAAAGAAAATAAAGTTATCTTTTCCCTCATGGCCCCTGCTTGCCCTGCTCCAGCCCCAGAATTGTTTCCTGCACAGAATTGTTTTCTCTTATTCCATTTATTTTCTCCCACGCAACTTCTATGAAAATAAATCCACTTACTGCATACATACTTTTACTTTATCTTTTTAGGCTGCTTTTACTCATTCTTCTTCATTATCAGTATGGTTTCTTTGTTTCCCTCTGTATCTTTTTCTGTACTTTCTCTTATTTTCTTTTCCTTCCCCTTTTTCATTCCCTGATCTCTTTGCAGAGCCATCCCTTGGCTTCTCAAATCATAAGCCAAAATTAGAGGGATAAACCCCTGTCTCATAATCTACAGGTGCAAACTGTAATTCCCCTCTAAGGAAAGCTTCCAAACTTGATTTAAATTTTTTTTAGTTACAAAGACTATCCTGGCCCTCAGGAGATTGTTCCAGGGGATGCTGGTCTTTGCTGAAGTATGTAGCTTGTGACCTCTTTGTTTTTTAGTTTCATTCAGCATCTTTGTTCACTCATATTGCTTCTCCTGCCTCTCTGATGGAGTTTTCTTTATCTGCTCTTCTTCCCCTCGCTCAAGAACTGTCCTAAAATCTGATGTGCATGTTTTCCTCTTCACCATTTCTTCAGGACTTAATTTTTATACCTTTTGGGTGGAGTTACTAACTAGTTTGAAAGCCATTGAGTGATTACTAGAAGTATGGTTTTGCTGTTCAGGCTGACTTTGGAGGAAGCAATCCCTGAGTCTCACCAGGCCCAGGAATTTGCTGTGTATGAGAAATTTTAGAATTAAAAAAAAAAATCTGCTGCTTTGCTTTTCCAGGTTCCTGCCAAGGCTTTTGTGGGGGAAAGTAGACCTTTTTGGAGAAAAACTCGTGAGAAAAACAACAGGATGCCTTCTCAGGACTCTGTATTTTCACAATCCTGATAGATGGGCAGAGTGTCATAGTTTTATTTGTATTACAGCAGTAACGCCCTATTTGCTTTAAGCCTTGTGTTTTGCAGGACTGGAAGTAAGTCCTTGAGGCTGTTGGTTTTTCAATTCATGAGGAGAACAAGTGTTTTCTTACCACCCTTCAGTTTGACAGTCAGACCAAGCCTTTTCTGTGGAAAACCAGCGCCTTCCTTGGAAAGGTCAAATATGTGTTCAAATAACAGCGTGCAAGAACAGAAAACCCTTTCAGAGCAGGTGTCCAGAGCTGCAATAGAAGTTATCTGCTTGTCTCTTATTATACCTGTCACCAGAGAAATCTGGTGAATGAGGCTCCAGTTGCCAGCAGGAGAAATAAGTTACAGTGAACAATAAGAGGCCCATGGGGAGTGCCCAAGGCATCGTCTTTCACACAGACTGAAAGCTCTTTTCTTCTGTGCAGGAAAGGAACAAATAAGGAAAACCTTAGTCTGCTACTGACTGGACACATGTGAGGCATTAGGAAAAATTAAAAGGTCGGGTTACTTGCAGTTCTCTGAAGTCAAAACCTTATCTCTGTACTGACAGAATTGAAAGAGGGTTTTTTTTTTTTTGCTTCCAAGAAAAAGGAGAGGACCAGTCAGTCTGGCACAGGAATATAAACCCACTCCTGTTCCTCAAAGTATAAAAATTGCTTGGTGGAACAGATTGAATTGTGTGAAGAGCCCTTGGAGCACGTGTACATTTGCAGTTGTAATTTTTTGTTATGTTCTTCATAGAATCATCGATAGCATCGTGGAATGGGATGGGTTGGAAGGGGACCTTGAAGATGATCTCATTCCAACACCCCTTCCATGGGCAAGGACACCTTCCACTAGACCAGGATGCTCAGGCCCCCATCCAGCCTGGCCTTGAACACTTCCAGGGATGGTTTTTGCCTTTGGAAAAAGGCAATGGAGGAAATGGAACTGCAGATTCTGCATCCCTTACCTGCAGAGGCTCTCCTGGAGATGTTTTTGCCTATGGAAGTGAGCATGTGTAGGGTATAGAGACCCTACCTGGTGCTTTGTACTCTATTCTGAGGATTTTTAAGGGTTTTATAAAACGATTTTATAGAAAAGACTTGAAGTTCATTTTGCATTTAATCTTATGAAAGGTTAGTGAGTGAAGTTAACAGTACACAGACTCAAGGTGCTGCAAAAACTATGCTCAGACTTGTACAGGTTTCATGAAATACAGAGGTGGGAATGTGACAAGCTCATCACTTTTGGGTGCACACAACTGCAGTCCTCTCAAGGGTAGTATCATGGATATGTGATTTCCCTTGATGTTTGTTATGTGTTACATTTTCTGCCTTGCTGTTACTTGCATGTGCAGTACCAAGAGCCTCGGGTTTTGCTGTGCCAGCATTTTGGAGTTGGAATGCCTCTGAATTTCCTAAGGGAAATGCTTGTTCCTTTCATGCTGGAGGATGTGCTTGGCTGGGGATGAGGATTTTGGCCAAGAACACTGCACCAAAATGTTCCCCACATGATGGGCTGCTCCTGCATCCAATTCAGCAGCTGTTTCCCTGTATTGCTGTTTTCTGCAGTGCTGTCCTCTGCCAGTTCTCCCTTTTCTCCCTAAGGAGAATGCACACTGGAGAGCTGATTCATCAGCCCAGTGAAGAGCTGTGCTCAAATTAGTCCTTTCCCCAGGCTTCAGAGTATTGTCCAGACATGAACAGGAGTGGATGGCACCAGGTATGAGTGTACAGCTCTGCTAAGGATTAATCCTGCATATTTCTGAGGGTCCTGCTATCCCATTTGGAAGCAGAACTGTTTCTGTCTCCTTTTTGCAGGCAGTTGCCAGATCTGCTTAATCTGTTCCCTACACTGACATTTTTTATTCCTTTCATCCCTGTCCCTCCAGTTTGGCTGTTCCCTGTTGTCCAACCCCTGTAAGAGGAGTGAACTGCCTCATAAAGATATATATTCCTTTTGTTCTGCAGCTGCTTCTTCTCTATTGGGGAGCCAACAGTGAGGATTTACATCTAGGTGGTGATAATGTGAGTGCATGAGAGATCTGCTTTCTCTCAGATTTCAGTGGCTCAGTGCTTATGGCTGGAGAACAGGCCAGCAGGTATTACATACAGAGCAGGAGCAGAGAAAACAAAGGAACAGAACAAGAAATTACTGAAAAATGATTTCAGTCTCTAATATATTCATAAAGATTTGGGATTTCCTGCGTACACTTGAGTTAAAATGTTGAGTTAAAATGTACTCTGTCAGAGTGAGCCTGGATGTAAGGAAACCTTCCCTCTGTCCTTTGTTATCTCCTTTCTGCAGGTGCTGGGTACTCATCCAGAGTAGTGAAGACAGGGAGGGTCAGGGTAGGGGACATCTCTTCAGAGCATGTCTGAAGCAGAGCCCTTGTGTGGGAGCTGGTGATGCCTCGTGGCAAGCTGTAGAAGGGAAATGTTTGCAAAGCAGTGGTTCAGTGAAGCTCTTGGTGGTTTGGGGAGTCATCCTAGGACAGTGGTGTCACTTCTGCAGTGCTCTGGCTGCTCTGGGGCACAAGAAGACAATTCTGTAAAAAAACCCAAAAAAAAAAGTTTAAAAAAAAAAAAAAAAAAGATTGTAAGCCCTTTCTCATCCACTTTGCTTAGACCATGTTAGTTTACCCCCTGGCTTGTTTTTGACCAAATTTGTCCTTCTGGCCTTTCTTGTAGCAGCACTGGTCAAGCTTAGGAGTAGAACTTCCAGTGGCAGTGGTTGCATTGCCTGGCAGGGTGCGTGCCAGAGTGGAATCCTGCCCTTGCCTTCAGCTCTCCATGTGGCTTCTGAATCAGCTCAGAGTCCTCTGAAGGAGAAACTTCTGCAGCAAATTGCCCTGAGCCCATGGGATTCATGTCCTGAGAGGCTGGGTAATCCTAGCTCAGTGTTTGATAACCTCTGGGTGTTTGAATGTCGTGTTTGGAGGAGGAAAGGGGGAGGAGGCACCCATGTGAAATGTTCTGTCTCAGGATATTGGTCAAACTGGAAATCAAAGGGCTGTGTGGTGTGCTTTTCTGTCTTTATCAGCAGTTCAAACAGACATGCTAATCCCTGTTTTTTCCAGTAGCTGTGGGGATTATAACCACAGTGAGAAAGGTACATGTTGTAAGGAAGATTGAAAATTCAGCTGTCCACATCTGAAGCAAAAGTTTGTAAAGACAAACAAACCCCCAAGCAACAGAACTGTACTGCAGTATGGCACACAGTTCTCATTATGCTTTTTATCAGAAGTCCTCTCTTCCCTTTAGTGCCAGTGCTGGGCTTTGGCTGAGATTTTGGAGCTGTTCTCTGTGGCTTTTTCTCCTCACAGGAGATTTGCCAGGGGAGCTGAGTGGCTGTATCTGCTTCACCCCCGTGTGCAGTGCAGTAGGAGCAGGCCAGGAGAGCAGATTTCAGTTCAGTTGCTTTGTCCTCTTCATGTTCTTTACATCTGAGGTTTCCTCCTCCCTCGAGTGCCCATCCTTCCTGTGCCGCAGAGCTCTCTGGAGGAAACCCGTCCCCTGGATCTCTGCTCCTTGGACTGTGGTCCAGGAAGTGTCAAATTATCCTCTTCCCTGTTTCACAGGGATGATACTAGAGTGTCATTGCCCTGACAGTGGTGCCTGTGCAAGCCTCTTGTGGGAACAAACTTTATTTCTCTTCCTGCTCACTTGAGTGACCCATGGAACCTGCTGCCTGAATCCCCACTGGATTTCTGAGATCAGGGTGCTGTCAGGGGGTTGGGTGACTTTTCACCATCAGCTCTCCAGGAGCACACCCAAAAGACCAGGGTCTCACCTTCCTGCACATCCTTTTGTTTGGAGAAGACAGAAAAGGAGCTTTCTCTCAAGTTTTGCACCTCCTTTTTCTCTGGCCCAGTGAAGAAGCTTGATCCAGCTGGATGCCATTCCTCTGAATATGTGGAATGATAAGGAGCAGGCACAGAGTTTTGCTGTGGGAAGAGGCATAGTCAAAGCTTCTTCCACCCTGTGGTACAGCATCTCTGCTGTCCTTGAATGGAATTCTAGCAGCTCAGGCCCTGCTCAGAAGAGTGACTGTCACCTCTGAAGTCTCAGAGCCTCAGTCCCTACAAGCTGTGACCTGATGTGGGGGTGAGCGAGTCTGGTCTGGGTGTGCTTATGATCAAGGTTTCCAAGGATGTCTTCCAGACATTTTACCTCCATGTAGTGGGAATTATCAGCAAGGTAACCTGGGCCTTTTCTCTCTGTGGATACCCAGGCTGTGTGAGCAGCATTGATTCCACCCTGGTTCCTTGACCAGGACTTCTGTTAAATAAACTGGGGACAGTTCCTTGCTAGTCCTGCTCCAAAAAGTTGGGGTACCCAGCATGGGTCTCATCCAGGACACTTGTCACAGAGGAAAACTGCTGGGATCAGTGTCTTGGAACAGGCACAGTGGAACAGGGGAGCAAAACTTTGTGCCATGACTTATTATAATTAGTGTGTGAGCACTGATGAATAAAAAGCAAGAGATGGATCCTCAATCTGGTTCACCTGCCCTCCCTGTGTTTTCATGTGTGTGCAGTCAAATGAACCAACCTTTTGTCCCTTTTGATTATCCTGTAGAGCATTTCTGCTGGGCCTCCAGCCCTTTGGAGCTTCCTCATGTCCAGGTTTGTGCCTCTGAACTCCTGTCACCTTCCTTGAAGAGACCTCAAGGGAAATGGGCTCCAGGGCATTGAGACACTGCCCTTGGAGTCTCTGCTTTGCTGGCTGGGGAAGGGAAGGCAAATTTAGCCAAATCTCTGTTAGCTTTGCCATCTCAAGGGGTGAATTTGCTGAGGGAAGGCAGTGGTGCCTAGAGTTTTTAGGATGAGGATAACCAGTGAATATAACAAACACCCTGATATTTGACAAATATCCCAAGTGTGCCTATGGGGGATTTAGGCCAGGCTTATTTGGAAGGGAGTATAAACCAACAGACCACGCTTCTGTGCTCATAAAGGAGACTGATCTTTGTCTTGGGAAAGGATACTTTGAAGCAGAATTATACCAAATAAAGCTGAAAATAGTGGTGGTGTTCTGCAGTGATGAGTAAGATGACAGAAGGCTGGCCAAATATTGAGGAAAGAACAGTGGCACAGTGGAAGGCAAAGCAGATCACAAAGGACTGAGAACTGCAGAAATGGTGTTTAACATCAAATAATAAAGTGCATTACTTATAAAAGTGCAAAGAGAGCTACTTAGCCCTCTGTTTAGCCACTGCCTTTGGTGCTGCCTATGGCTGGGACTTGGATGTGTTCTTGCTGGACTTCCCTTGTTGTTTTTTCCACCTCCCAGCAGGGGCAGGTGCCAGAGGTCGTGTTGCAGTCTTAATTCCTGTGAAAGGAGCTATTTTTGTCCCTGGTGTGCTCTTGATTACAGCATGGCTGGTGCAGGGAGTCACCCCCTCAGCTTTGTGTTTGTGGGCTGTGTTGTTTGGGGGAGCAGCTGGGGTCTGTGTCTGCTCAGAGGAGCACATCAGGGAGCTGGGAAGGTCCTGGGAGCAACTGTAATGACAGTAATTAATTACTGTAATTAATGGGTTATACCTGGCTTTCAGTGCACAGGTTGTATGTTGTCAGTGTGACACCCAAATACCAACAAAATCCATGAAACAGCAAATTTTGGGCATTAAGTAATAGAGGAAAAGTGAAGATTGACAAGAGGCAAACCCCATTTCATTCACTGTGCAGGATTCTGAACAAACTGCTCTTCACACGCTTATTCTGGAATTTAATCCATTTTGGAAAAGGGATTATCCAATGCACAAAAGATGGACAAACTGCCTCAGAATTTTCATGTGAACTAAATAGCTTTTAATCTAGGAAATAAGAATAAATCAGACGTGCTCCTGCCAGAGATGATTTTTTCTTAAGCAAAATTAACTTAATTTTGCTTAGTGTATTTGTTTTGTTGTTTCTTTGTAATAATCAGAGAGGACAAAAAGCATCTGATTTGTCACTAAGGTTTTGTATGGTTCTGCTGTCTTAATTTGGGGTACTTTACAGTGATAAAGAAACTATTTTTTTTTTTGTTGTTAGTAGAAGAGGAGCAACAGTGAGAGAATTGCCTTTTTTGGTGAATTTTATGTTGCTATGAGAAGAAGATCCTTGAATTCAAACTAGATATTTTCTTCAGTTTTCTGCAGAAGACTAAAATGAAATCACAGCTGCATGGGAAACATTTTAATCAGCAGGGAAAAATATTTCACAACAAGATAGGAGAGTTAGGTAGGTTTGCTGGGTTCAAAGCTTTCAGAACAGCCTGTTTTACAATTAACCTGGAGTCATTCTGGCTTCCACAGTGCAACAGCTATGTAGTGCAAGGTCTTTGCAGACAAACATACAAAGGTCAGTCTGAGACTGAGGTAATTAGGGCATGTATGTTTTTAACTTCCAAAGTGTATGATTTTTTGGAGATCTGTACTTTCACCTTGTGGAAAATCTCTGACTTGGGTGATTTGCTCTACAGGGGGGTTGTAATAACCAGGCCAAAGCTCTTCATCTGATGCCAGTGTGTGTGCTGAGCGTGGTTTCATGCTCTGGAGCCCCTCTCCCAGCTGTTTACCCTGGGATCAGAGAGCTGTCAGGGTGGAGGTAATCCCAGCTGCTAAAATCCTTGAAGGGTACAGCTGAGTGATGGGACAGCTCTGTCGTGGAGTAGGGAATACCTGGAAGGAAGACAGAGTTTTCCAAGCTCAGAGGAGAGAGGGGTTTCCAGTTAATACACAGAGGTGTTGTTGTCTTTCTCCATCCCATCCCAACCCCTGCTGCTTCGATGGGTACGTGGAGAGATCTAGCATAATGCAAAAATCTAAAATAACTGTGGCTAGGTAACAGCTGTTTTTCTAGAGCAGCAAATTAAAATACTGTTAGCTCCAAATTCAAGTTTTCCTCCTAGTTTTGTTAGTGCAAGATCTTGTCTTAAGCTATTTTCTTTTGTAAATGAAAGTTTGCTGCAACTAGCAGAACCTTCCTTGACACAGTTCTGCTTTTCCTGTTAATTTAACATATTTCTTCCCACACAAATAAGCCACACCACACCTTTGATTAATTGTATCTTGTCCTTGAATATAAATCTTCAGCTAATTTGCATAAGATCAGAGGCACACTATTGGAGGCAGAAGGCTAGGAGTCTTCAGGGCCAGAAGGTAAAAGCTGTAAGGGAAGAGAATAAGGAAGAGATTAAGTAGTCTTTTATAGTCTGAGTATTTGTATGAGCTGAGCTGCTGCTGTTTTAAGGGTTTGTTGCAGTGGTGTATCCTGGAGTTTGGGGTTGTGGTTTGTGTTGTTTTTAACAGGTAACTCACAAGGTGTCTTGAGGGTTTTTGGGGGAGTTAGACAATTTGAAGTACTTTAAAAGTGGCATTTTTGAGGCTTGGCATCTAATCAGAATGACAGATTATACTGAGGAGTTTGCTGTCTGTGTGCATGGGTTGGTTTTTGGGGCTGGGTTGTTTTAAGCACTCCTTTGGAACTGGGGAAGCATTGCTCTGTGTGCACCCTTAAACTTGTGTGGTTGAAGGGATGGTGTGAGGTACTTGTTGCAGTGCTCAGAAGCCAGCAGTCATAAAGCAGACGTCCCAGTGGAGTGTATTTTATGGTAATGCCTCATCAGAGACTGTGCTTTTTTTGAAAGACATAAAGGAATAAATATAGAACAACTCAGGTGCTAAAAATAACCACTTGCATTGACGTCTACTCTTTTTTTTTTTCCTTTAAAAGAGACCTTTTGGATTCTTAGCAAGATGCATCGTATCTGCTCCGAATCCTTTTGGCTCCAGTGGTGTCTTGAGGGACAGACAAGTCAGCTGATCTTAGAAAATAGCTTATCTTGGTTTGATTGAAGAGTGCAGTTTGGGAATAGAGCAGATGCTGAGGAAGAGACTTGATGTGGGTAATGGAATGAGAAGTTGGTTTAATTACTGCAGCTGGAGAAGCTGGGCATTTATGATCTCAGAGATTAGAAGACTGCACAGCCCTTGTGTTTATTGGGAAAGAAAAGGATGCTAAATACTTCAATCAAACCCTGAGATATGTAATGGATCTCACTGAAAAGATGGTCCCTTGACAGGAAAGCTGCTTTCACTGAGTGGCTTCAGTTGCAGTCTGGGATATAGTAATTCTGGCATCCTTTTAACTGTGAGATGAGGGAATGAGTAATCTTCCAAAAGATCTCTAATCCTAGAAGCTGAGATTTTCGTAGCAGGACTTAGTTGAAGTGGATTTTCAAGTAATTCTCAATTTGCAGATGAACTCTGTGGACACGATTCCTTGCACATGCTTGGCCTCTTGATTCTGTTCCAAACAGACCTTTGAGGTCTGTAGTGTGAGAGTGAACTGGGCAATCAGTTAACACTTCTAAATCAGTTCAAGATGAGATTATTACCTCAGTGCCCTTTGAAATGTATGGATTCAGTGCCATGCTCCTTTTTATTCACTGTGCAGACACTTTAGGAACACGGAGCCCAGCCCAAGCTCACCCCATCCCTGGTGCTGTGGTGTGTGGGCTCTGAGGGCTCAGCCCTTTGGGCATCTCCCAGGTTGTGCAGCATCAGAGAGATGCTGGTTTGTGATGGTTGGAGCAGCCCCTTCCTGCAGCCCCTTCCTGGACCATTCCAGGGCCACGACCTGCTCATCCACAGCCACCCTCCCTCCATGGATGAGCACATCCTTCTGCCTTCCCAGAGGGCTTGCTGTGCCTGCTTCTCCCTTTGAACTTGAGAGCAGGTCAGATGTAAACTGCAGTTTAGACATAAAAATAGCTGGCACCTGCTTCAGTCACGCTGGGCTGGGGTGAGCTGTGCCAGGGACAGGGCTCTGGTGAGGTTTTCTCTGCCTGTAGACAGACCCTTGGCAGGGCTCTGCAAGATTAATAGAACACCCATGCTGTGTCACCCTTTGCTCACATGGATTTCTGTCTCCTCAGCTGCATGCTTTTCTGTTTGACTTGGTTTCTTTCCCCTCCCTGGCTCTGATTTTAACCAAATTTACTCTCTTGCTGTGTTTGACCAAGGTAGGACAGTGTAAAAATAATGCTTCCTAGTAGGAATTCATTACATTGTTATTTTAGATTGCAAGCCTCATCAGGCTTCTGGAAATCTGTTATTTATGTATATTTCTGGTTAATTAAAAAGGCTACTAAAATGGTATTAAAAAACTTTCCTTGTGTAAACAAGGGGAAAAAAGAGTTCAAAACTCCAGTGCACAGGTCCTCCTACAAAAGATGAGCTAAGCCTTCTCTGCCTCCACTGTTAGCTCCATTGAAGGTTGTATTTTTAATTTTTTATCGTTATTTTATTGTTAGACACTGTTCGCTGGTATGAATATGAATATGTATAGTATGAGTATGCAGATGTATAATTTTTCTGAGAGCCTGAAGAGGTGATGCATTCAAAATTATCATCTCATTCACTATGAAATGGCTTCACCCATAACAAAGAATAATATCATTTTTCTCAGGATGGAGTTGTATCAAACTGTTTTTTCCTTGTTTTGTGCTGGAATGAGACATGATAGCAAATGCAGCTTGTTTCACTGTCGCCTCTTCAGATCTTACTGCAGCAGTTCAGAATTTAAGAGGTTTCTTTAAAAGACTTTTGCCTTCTTAGTGCAGAATGCTAAGGATTTTGGACAGGGAGCAACCTTCATTAGTTTAAGTGCTTTATAATAGATTTTATTTCTAAAGTGCTCTTCATTAAAGTTCTTAACTAGATTGCCATTCCAGAGCCTTTTAATTTCACTCGAATTTGAATCACGAATAGTGAATAAACAGAAATATTGGTAGTTAGTTTCATTTAACTCCTGAAGAGGAGGATCCCTGAGCTACAAACAGGTTTGTGCCCAGTGCTGGGACGTGAGTGTCTCTTGGATGATGTCCAGGGTGAGGTGCATGACAGTGAGGCAGACCAGGGATGGTGTTGGGGGTATTTTTAGCCAAGCCTGCTTGACTTGTGACCCTGGTGGCAATCTCTTGCTAAAGGGGGCTTGAAGTAGATTGGGAAGGGTGTGGGTGAGCTTGAGGTGATGTGAGTCTGGTATGGTGGCATGTACAGGTGGCTGAGAGTTTTAATCCTGATTGCACTGACACTTCACCTACAGATGTTCATTTTGGAACCTGATGGATTGGAAGCTGGTAAAGGAAAGGTATTTCTGCCAAAGACTCGCTGCAGTTCTCAAATCCCATGAGACAGCTCCTTCCTGTTACCTTTGCCTGGGAGTTCCTAAGGAAATGATTCATTTGGAGTAACTGGAAAGTCTGCTTGTGGAAGAGCAGAGCATGAAAGTTAATGATCAATTGCTTCTTGTTACTGGTTAATTATGAAAAATTGTGTTTAGGATTTTTTTTTTTCCTGACTGAAGTCCTCCTAAAGACCTACAGCTCTAACTATGGCACACCAAAGAAAACACCACAGCAGCAGGAGAAAAGCTGATGCAGCACCTGGGGATAGTTCAGGACCCTCAGCCCCAGGGTTTGAGGCAGGGCACAAAATGAAGGTGGCAGAGGATCACTGTAGTGAAAGGACCTTTGCTGTTACAGAGGTCAGCCAGGGGAAATGATGAGGAAGGATGGAAGCCAGTGGAAGGATGTTTGCAACTTATTTTTTTGTTTGTCTGTTTGTTATTTAAGAAAAAGTGGAAGAAGAGGAGAAATCAGTAAGTTAAGCTTATCCCTTACTCTGCAGATTATTTCTGTGTACATGTCCCACACTCACTTCACTCAAGTCTCTCTGTAGTATTTCAATGCTGATTACAGCACCTCTCCTTGTTTCTGTGGAAGGCTGTGCTTTACATAGCTCTGTGTTCTACACTTGCCATAAACATTTTCTATAATGGGATTATTCTAAGCAAAAGAGTATTGCAGTGTTTAAAAGGAAAAAGCAATTCTTAGAATTACTCTGAACATGACAGACTTACATTATATATTGCAATAAGGAAAAAAAAAGTGTGCAGTTAATGGTCATTTAAAAACATAATTTAGGTCTTTTTCCAGAGCCTACTTCTTCCCAGAAGTCAATTTAGGCAACACTTTTATAAAGTATGGATGAGCTTGCATCAACATTCAGGATTTATTCACTATTTAAATTTCATTAATAAACCCATCTAAACCCCCAAGCATTCCCAAACACAAGGAAAGGCAGAAACCTTGGCTAAGCCTCCTCCAATTCCTCTCTTACCCTTACGCTCCTGTGGTGTTTTTCATGAACGCCTCTAATCAGGGATAAGTAATGGGAAAACCTCACAGGTAAGCAGGCTGTAAGAAATTGCAAGGCTGTAAGAATTTACTCTTGGGGTAAACCTGTCTGGGCTGTAACTGGGATTAGATTTCCCAGGACAGGGCACACTTCACTTGGTCCAGAGATGTTCTGCCCTGCTTGCTTAGGACAGCTGTGTGTTTCCCAGCTTCATTTGCACATGGCCATGGTTTCTTGTCCAGTGTTTGAAATTTTCAAATTTGAAATTTGAAACTGGGAGTGAGATGGAAATTTTCCAGCACTGCAGTGCTGTACTGAGTTAACTTGCCCAGGGCTTACCCTGACTCTGGGCTCCAGCAACAGGAGAATTACAGCCTCTTTCACCAGGAATAATTCAACCCCTTCAACTCTTGATCAGAGTTGTGTCAAACCTGCTGCAATGACCTCAGGCATCACCTCCTCCTCCAGGTGTTGCCAAGCAGAGAGGACCATGTGAAGCTGTTACAGCCCCACTGTAATTGGAAAATTACAGTGCAGTTTGCCTATAAAAATTAAATAAGAATCATGGTAAGAGTTATCAGGGGGTGAAAGTGGCACTGAGTGCTGTGTGTTGGAGCAGCTGAGGTGGGTGCTGTGCAGCAGTGATCCCTGGCAGAAGGCTGGCATGGACAAGAGGGGGCAGCAATGTTTTAAGCTGCCACAGTTCAACCTGCTCCAGTTTGTTTATCCATCAGAACCCTGGCTCCGCATGGTTAGGGACAGAGTTAAACAAAGCTGATGGGCTGCTGGTGCTCAGGCTCTCCTGATGAGTGGACGCAGAACTTTGTGGAATTATGAGGCTGCAGATACTTTCACCCAATTCATTCTGGCTTATCTTGTTTTAGAAGCTCAAAGCTGAAGGGTTTGGTTACGAGTCACAATGGAAAGTGAATAGCTTTGTTTGCTGAAGAAGTCTAATTTCCACCTTGGAAATAGGAGAATTTGTCTACCATTGGTCCATCTAGGTCAGCAGTCTGACTTATAGCGGATTTCCGTACTAAAAAACTTACAGTCAGCAGAGTGACTGGTATTTGCTGTGCCATTTCTGTGTCATTCAGTTCTCTTTTCACTCTCCTTACACCACCTCTGACATCTGTGGCAAGAAGGTTCACAGGTCAGTTACGGGTTATGAGGGGGGAACCACTTCTGATTGTTTGTTGTACACCCATCATAACTTACTGACGTCCTCTCTGGTTTTCCTGCTGTGAGTGAAGTTGTCTTTTCCTGAAAGCTCCTTCAAGTCAATAATTCCCAGTTATCTTTAGGACAGTTTTGCTTTAGAGGCTCTGTTTCTGAGAGGTGATGGTCAGAGTTGTAGGATGGTAGCAAGAAGGAATTTCTTGAAGTTGTTCTCTCACCAGTGGGTGATTCCATAAGACATTGAGAGAGGGGCATGCCATGAAATCAGCTTTGCTATCTAGGGAAAAATTCAACTTGTGATTAAAAATACATTCTCATTTCCCCCCTTTCACCCCTGTCATTAGTCCATCATTATCAGGTTATTATATGGAAGATGGCCTTCAGAGAGGGAACCAAGCTGTGGAACCAGAGATTCAAAGATATTGATGCTTCCTATAGTGAGGAAGAAAGCTGACCAGAAAATACTTTCAGTAATTTTAATAAATTATTTAAGAAAAAGGAAAGAAGGGGTGGAGGAAATAAAAAGGAATGAAATGTTCTCCTTGTGAGATGATGCTGAAGATAGAGCTGTGAGTGGCTGCTTTTGAGTCTTGAATGTTGGAGCACTGAGAATATTTTCAAAGCTGTGGTATCACAAAGTAGCTAATGGAAACATGGGCTTGAAGGTTATATTGAATTTATTGCCAGGTACTGTGCAAGAAAGAAACTGTGTGTTTAAGTGCATGCACATTTATATTTAATTGCAGGACTGTTTTGAAATGGAAAAATACTTGTGTGTGTATGCTTAAATGTGACTCTCATTCTCAATGTACTGCCTAAATCTGTTTGTTCCATTTTAGAAGACATCAGAAATGCAATTTGATATGGCTTGCAGTGTCCAGTACATGGTGTTTTATATATATATATGTATATAAATATCTCAATTATTTTTTTTCCCAAGTGAGAAAGATGAGGCTCTCAAATGGGAAGAGCTTCTCATTCTTTGGGGCTCAGGTACCTCTGAGCAGGCACCAGTACAATAAATAGTTCCAGATCAAAGCTGACTTTCAGATCCTGTTCTCTTGCATAACGCTGCTGTGCTTCAGTCTTGAACCACAAACTCTTCTCTTACCAGCTGCACTCTTTCATTCTGGGAACTTTGACCTCAGTTTTATCTGTTTTTAGCAAAATGTCTGCATGAGGGTTGCTGTACACAGGCAGTGAAAAAGGCCAAGATCCCTTTGATAGCCCATGGATGGAGTTTGCAAGAATTGCCTCAAGAGCAGAGAGTGTTTGTTCCAAGGAGCAGCTCAACTTGTGTTGCAGTGTTTTTAAGGATCCCTTTGTTGTGGGATGGTGGGAAGCAGGATGAGATACTGCTCGTGACTTGCTGAGGTTTTTTTTAATGAACACTTTTTATTGCCGTAGTTGCATGTGTGGATTTTAATGAAAACAAAATAGCTAATGTTGTTATCTTAAATCTACCAGTATTTGTTGTATAGGTATACAGGAATGCTATGGTAATTTTTTATACTTTAGCCTATAAGCTAACTTCCCCCCAGCTCTGAAATTCACAATATCACCTTCCCCCAGCACCAGTGACATCTGAACCACCTGCTTTTGGTGGTACTTTCATAGACCCTTTGATGAACATTTAGATGGAACAGCTACAAAAATAGTTGGAGCTAAAGAAAGCTGGTAATGGCTCATAATAGGGCTTCCTTAAGAATGTAGGTTTATTGTCACCAAAAACTTCTCCCAGAGATTTGCTGTTCTCAAGGGTTCAAGCCTGAACTTACTCTTGACCAGGTGACACCTGTTTGTTCTGGTTTCAGCAGCCTTTTTGGCCTGAGGTGGTTTATTTCCCTTCCTAGTGGTTGTCTTTACTGTCTTCTGAGGAGCAATTGCATCCCAGTCCTGTGGCTCCAGTCTTGCTGGCCATGGTGCCTGTGGTGTTAACCCCTCAATGCACCTTCATGTTCAGATTGCTCCCTAGCTTTAATTACTGCCATAATTACTCCTTTTTTTTTGTATGCAAGCCATTGATCAGTTAAAAACGAACCAGAAGACTGATGGTTGGGGTTTGTCTTTTCATCAGTTACTTCCAAGAAGCCTGCAGATTTTTCTCTCTGTGCTGTCAGGCTCCATCTCTTTTGGGCAGAATCTTTACTGCTGTCACAATTTCTCTGTCTCCAAGTTTACACTTTCAATGTGATACCACACGGAAAAGTGTGTTTGTTGAATATCCAGACAGCTGAGGCTTACTTGTATTTATTTTGAGCACACTCCCAGTAACCAACCTGTCTTGTTGTGATCTCTTTGTAGCTTCATGTTCTGATTCTTCGTTGTCAGTCTGCTGAAATCTCACGTGCTGTTGATGAGTTCTTATGTGAGGCAAGTCAGACTGGTTTGTGAAAGTGCTGGCACTAAAGTCTTGAAATGAGTCTGCATCCTCTGCATTTTTAGAGGTTTGAATACAGTTTTAATCGAGTGTTGAGCAGATGCACGTGTTGGTTTTGTTGGAGGATTTAGAAGGCAAAGAGTTGCAAGAAGCAGTGTGTGTTTTTCAAATGTTTGCCTGGTCATGTTTTCCTTCTCTTCAGTGGCAGTGGTGGAAGGTGATGCCCTTTGTTCCAAAAGCCAGGAAATGTGTTTTGACATAAAACTGGCCTTGGACAATGTCCCAGCCTGGATGGACTGGCATTAACTGTTTGCAGAACTAAAGCTGAGCTGGGTGGGTAGCAACATCCAGGGGAACTGGTGTTTCCTAGTACAGTTTGGTTCCTACAGCACAGTTTTATCTGACAGTAGGTTGGAATTGAGCAGTTTTCCAGTGGCATCATGTCCAGGGTCAGCAAGTACAGTATGAAC
The DNA here is from genome assembly GCF_021018805.1 of Prinia subflava. NCBI lineage: Eukaryota > Metazoa > Chordata > Aves > Passeriformes > Cisticolidae > Prinia > Prinia subflava. The sequence continues at coordinate 102,170,625 of NC_086249.1, read as the reverse complement.
CTCCTTGCCTGGTCCCCATTTCTGTCCCTCTGATAACACTGTCACAGAATTCTCTAAGTGTAGGAATGTTTCATCACTGATCAGTTCCTGTGGCAGGTACCTGCTGGGCATCTTAAAAAACCATTTGTATTTGTCTGCAGACTTTGCATCCTGGTTAAAATAAGTTATAAATGAAGTGATCCATGTGAAAGGAGCACTCTTTATTTTAACAACTTCCTAAAGGAGTGATGGGTTATAGAAATGCTTTGTGGTAGGTTTTGTGACACATTAACTTGCTGGGCACGTGTTTGGAGAATATTTTTTTCATTTTTTCTTTAAGCAAAAACTGGTTTGTAGTCTGGTAAATCTGAGTGTCTTCGGGGCTTTTCTCATTTTTGAAGTTTGGGTTGTAGATTTCTGCATGAAATTTTCATGGTGTGAGGCTTGTGAAATTAGATAACATGCTTTAAACAAGCCACCTTTGGGTAAAGTACATCTCTAATTACTGAGACTAAATTATGTAGAAAGTGAGCTTGTGTCTGAAGTAAATCTCCAGTTCAGTAATCTAAAATTAAATAATGATTAGCTTAATTGCTTCAGGATCATAAAAAACACTCTTAATAAAATATAGGGATTAAGTGTGTGTTCTGAGAGCAGATAATTGCTTCTGCTTCATTTTCAGTACCTTCTCTCAAGTCATGGTTTGGAGGTAAAAGGAATAAAATAACCTTTTGTTATGCTGATTAGTAAAGCCAGGAAAAGTAGGCTAGTTCTTGTGTATGCAAGCCCTTGCTCCTGTCTGAATAGAAGCTGCAATTTTACTATTAGTGGTAAATTTAGAAGACTTGCTTTTAATTTCATAGATATGTGCCAGTTAGTCCCTCTGAAAGCAATAGTAGTTGGTACCTGTGGAGCTGAGTGTTGTAATATATATGTGAAGAAGGATCAAATAGGGGTTTTTACTTTAGAGAAAGGAAAGAGACTCATAATTTTAGTAAGAACTGTTTGAGTTAAGCATTACCTGGGCTGTCAGCTGCTTGTTTGCATTGCGTTTTGCTTCTAAACAAAATATTTTTACCTTCATTCACTGGAGAATGTCTTTTTTTGCTTATAGGCAAATGAGAAAGCAAATCTCTTGAGACATAAGCAGTGGTACTTCCCTGGAGGGAGGAGATGGGGATTCTGCTGTTGCTCTGAGTGTTGCCAGGTGCCAGAAGTGGTCCCCAGTGGTGGTGGTAAGAAAGAAATCTTCCCCCACGTTTTTGTATTTGTGTTTTGTCTGTACCAATATGTTTTTGGGAGGGGGAAAAAAAACCAACCAAACAAAAACGGGTGTGCAAATCCTGTTTTGACAGAGCTGCATGAACTGCTGGGAGGGGTGTCAGGAGTCTCCCAGGTGGAGAATTTTAGTTTAGGAATTCAATCAGTGCTTGAGCTTGTTGCTTCTGCTGTCTCGTGTATGCTGTATCTGCTGGTAATCACTGGAGCAGAGATTTAACCACAAATAAACCTCTGTGGGACTCTAGAAGCACTTATCTGTCTCCTCCTTCCTTAAATGTAGAAGGGGAACTGTGCTTGAGCAACCTCCTTTATGGGGTTCCTAGAAATCTCGTCAATGCTGACTGGGATCATCCTAGGCTGCCTTTAATCTGAACATCTTTAAATTTTAGCCAGTAACCAGGTATGAAAATGTTAAGTATATCAGCAAACTTCCTACTTTTTGCCCTTTTGTTTGTAGTTTGTCCTACAAACAGTGACAGGGAAAGTGGAAAGCTGCTGAGACCCTGCTGACACAGCACTAGAGCAATTTTTTTTCAGGACAGGATCTTAAAGCCTGTGGTTACTGTCAGATGTTGACATTTTAATGATGATCCCTGGTACCCTGCCCCGTTAGGGGCTATTAGTAAATTTTATTTTGGTAAGAAAATAATTTAATCTTGGTGCTTTTGCAAAGACCTGAATTATTGCTTTGGTATTCTATCACCTTTCAAGGTCTATTGTAGGATGAGTAGTCTCTGTAAAAATGTTAATTTCTGTGAGATATTTCTCAAAGCTGTGATTCATAAAGCAGCAGGCACGGGATCAGCCTGCTGCTTTACACAGAACACACAATCTGTGTTCTGAGCATGTATTGACCCTGTGCAGTTACATCCCTTTAAGGTGTACCTTTTCCTGCTGTAGAGGAAGTTGGAAGCACTGATCCCAGCTCATTAGGTGTGCAAACAGACACTTCCTGCAAGCCCAAAATATTCTTGGGTCAGAAATTTTACCCTCAAAAATGAGCTATTGCAGCTGAAGCTGTCTGCCTGTGGCTTGGTGTGTGCAGGGACACCCAGTAGGTTTTGTTAAAGTAGCCTTGTCCCAGTCTCATGGTGACCAGCTGCTTTCAGAACTGGATGTATAAAATGTTCTATCTAGCCTGTGCTTGTTGACACTGGTGTAGGAGCAATGCCCCAGAAACACAGGAACCCCCTTTTCTATGCATTTGCTGTTTTATAGGATACTTTTCAACTTACATGGCTGCAGGTTTTGCTTTTCTTTGTATGTAAGGCTTGAAAAGGCCATTGATGAGTTACTGAGAAGCTAAAATATGCTGGGGCCATATTTTAGGGAGCAAGGGGAGAGCAAGATTTTGAATTGTGGCAGCTCTTGAATTCTCAAGCTGTGCTTCTGTTCAGAGAAGAGAAAAATCTGAGTTTCTCATACCCAGCCCTGTTACCTGGGTGTCTTGTCTAGGGTCACGAGAACCTGCAACGAGGAATAATCTGGAAACTAAATGTTCTGAGTGAAGTGAATGGCCATGCTGGAAGCTTCATGGGTTGAATAAGCCCCTGAGTAATTCCTTCAGTCTTCACTTTCTTGATTGTCCAGTAGAGGCCAGCCAGATGATGAGAGAGCTGGAACACCTCCACTGTGAGGAAAGGTTGAGAGAATTGGGATTGTCCAGTCTGGAAAAGAGAAGATGACCTTATTGTGGCCTTCCAGTGCCTAAAGAGAGCATGCAAGAAAGATGGAGAGGGATTATTTACAAGGGCCTGGAGTGATAGGGCAAGGGGCTTCAGACTGAAAGGGAGTAGGGTTAGATCAGATGTTGGGAAGAAATTCTTCCCTGTGAGGGTGGTGAGGCCCTGGCAGAGATTGCCCAGAGAAGTTGTGAATGTCCCATCCCTGTTGTCCTTATTGTGTGTCTCCCTGGGGGGATTTATCTCTCTGATTTGTCAGTGTTATAATTTGTAGAAATTGCTGGAAAAGTCCATTTTCATAAAAACTTATTTGAGACCACAGAAAAGAAAACAAAATAATCTTTGGATTCATCAGGCTAGGCCTGAAAGCAGCTCACAAAAGCAGTCATGGCAGTCACAGTTTCAAGAGTTTCTGCAATTTAGGCAAGGCAGAATGTAAAGTATATTGGAAGAGCAGTTACAGTCCCTGTTTTCATGTTTAATTTAGCAGTGTGGAGGCTGTGGTGAGGTTTCAAAGCCTGTAAGACAGAGGCCTCTGCACTGGCAGAGTGATGTTCTGGAGAGCTGCTCCCAGAGGTTTGATCCCTGCTGTCAGTCTGGTGTGGTCTGGTTTTTAGGCAGAGTCACTTTTGCACAACTTGCAGAAGTCATGTTCTCTCCTATCTCTTTTTAACAGACAGGGCACTGAGTTTTTAATAGATAGGGCACCTTTTATTTGGAGGGAGGGAGCATGACAGTGGTTTTTTTTCTGTAGCACTCAGTTCTCCTGCTCTTCAAAAAGTGCACCCCATTAAGTTTTGCTCTTTTCCTAGGGAAAAAAACTTGCTGAACAGTGCTGGGTACATTTATGGCTGGAACTCAGCCCTGCCAGGGTCCTCACTGCTTGGACCAGCACAGGATGCACTTCCAGCTGAGGGTATCTGCTGGTGGAACTCAGGGGCCAAACTTGATCTCCTGGGGATGTTTATTTTGAGCAGAAAAAAGTAATCTAAACTGAAAGTGGTTTCTTAGAAGCCCTAATGGCATTTGCTCCTTCATAATTGTTTTGAAAATGTCGGTGTTGCTGTGGGAGTAATTGTTTTCACACCTGTGAGTTGTGAAGGCCGCACGTTCGGGACCTTTGGCAGTACTGCCCAAAGGAGCAGAAAGCACAGATTTAAATACAAATACTGTCACAGGATGTGTTTCAGGACAATATTACTGTGCCCTAGCAGCAAGGCCACTTTTGATTCAAGGCTTCTTTTGCCCAGTCTCTGCACTGTGTCTCCCTTTCCTCCTTGGTTGTGGTGTTCAAGTTTAATGGGATGAGTGATGCACAAGAGTAAATCAGGAGGAGTTAAAGATTGCACAAGTAAATTGGGATTGATGGTGGCTGATAAAGGACACCCTCTAAAAGCTGAACAAGCACCTCCTGTGGGATGTGGGAAAAGGACAGAGAGAAGAGGTTCAGTGCAGTGTGAGCTGTGGTGGGGCTGCTGGGCCCTTGTGGCATTTTGCAGGTCACTTCTGGATGCTCTTTGCCATGGCTTTGTGAGCTTCCAACTCATTCAGTACAAAGTCATCTGGGTTCTTTGGATCTGTGTTGCAAGATGGGAGCAAAAGGCTGAAGCATCACCTTGTGCAGTTCTTTTTGCCTGTGCTGAGGATATAACAATGTCCCTTGCCACTGTCCTGTGTGCAGGTTAACTGCTCCTAATGGCTGCTGAAATTATCTACTTTATAAAATTGGAAAAAAAACCCCTCCAAACCCTAAAGGATTCAAAACCCAACCCAAACCTAAACAAAAAACCCCATACCCAACAGTTTAGCTTAAGATATATCTTGTTGGTATAGATGTGGGATGAGTAATAATTGTAAAAGCAGTTATACAAGCAAACCTTGAGGGCATGCTGACCTCAAGCATGAGTTTAGAGTGAGCCTGTAGTAGTGCCTGGGAGGAGAGGCTTGTGAGCAGTCAGTCAAATCAGGCATAGAAAAAGCTCCCAGTTGCCTGGAAGTAATGAACTTACTTACAGTAAAATACTTCTGATTAATGCAGTGAAGTTTCAATTATTCCAGTTATTTCAAAATCTGGTTTATTACAGTAAGGTAAAAAGAATTTAAATAGAACTGATAAAAAGTAGTTCATGTTTAATGGGCTTAAAAGTGAACAAAATCTGCAGATTCAAGAAGCAATTCTACATTGCTGAGTAAATAGCATGAAGGTACTTGTTATATGTCTTGATTGGAGAAATATTGATTCTTTTAGATTAGTTCTGGTAATTAGAACAGGCTGCTTGTTTGTTTATTTTAGATGAAGCTAGTCTGGTTTGCTAGACTCACTGTCTATAAATGTGTTCTATATTAACACATTGCATTGAACTGCAGGCAGTTTGTAATACCCTTGAATATCTGATTTTTTTGGCATATAATTGCAGATGAGCTGAGGGTTATTCTGGCAGATAAAAATGAATTATGGGAGCATAAATGCTGCTTCTCAAAATGCTGCTCAGCCCGATGGAGGAGCCTTTGAAGAGCAGTGCCAAGCCAGCAGTGGGGACATCCATAATTCCAGTTTGGCACATAGGTTCTTTTGAATATGAAGCTTTGGTACAGTGAACACCTCTCTTTACTAATTAGCTTCTAATTTTTCAAGTGATGGGGAGCAGTTTTTGACTTGGCAGTCAAACTGCTCTGAAACGCTGCAAGCTCCAAGGGAAGTGGGTGCTCACTTTTATACCAGTAATTTCACATTCTGCATCTCTTCCAGGACTTTATAACTGTTCCAGCAGGAAACAACCTCTGCTTTGATGGGTTTTTTTGTGTCTCTGGCAGAAGTGGAAACAATACAGAGGAATGTATGAAGATGTAGAAATTTCCACTCGGGCAGCTGGGGTCATAATCACTGAAACATCTCCTGTGGTCAGACTAGTATCAGTATTTGTGGCACTTGTAGGGCTGAAAAAGTACTCACAGTGGCAGAATATTTAAATATCCTTTTGTCTGGATCTATCAGAGCCAGTTTACATGAGACCATGATAAAGAGAGCATCTGTGAAAACTCCCAAAGTTTCACTGTCAGCTGTGGAACAGCCCTTGGTGCAGCGTTGCCGTCTGAATGTTGCTGGTGGAAGGCAAGTGTGGATTTCTAGTGGGCCAGTCATTCCTGGGATTCCTGCAGCCCTCAGTAAAAGGGTATTTAGGTCATGTCTCTTTCAAACATTGCATTAAAAGGCCTCTGTTCACAAGAAGCTGAACAAGGGAAACTGAATCGTGACAGGGCTGACCAGTCCTGGATTTGTGATCTTTGTTGGCAGCATCTTTCAAAGACTCTGTGGGTCCCCTGCCCTGCAGAATCCAGAATGGCCAAAATTAACTATATGTGCTGCTAGGGGCCTATTTAGCAATAGAGTGCCAAATCCACCAAGGACATGGGAAATATTATGAAAAGGTGAGAGCTGTAGCTGTTTCTTTTCAGTTTTTTGTCTGACGTGGATTTTAAAGGCAAATGGGATGTTTACAGAGTGGCTGCTGTTTAGTTTCCCAGCTGAATGGCAAACAAAAGCCTGAATTTTCACACTGTACAGTCTTCCCACTTACAAGTCTTTTTTTTTGAATTGTGGGCTACTGCATTTTTAAACAATTCTGGTTGTAATTTGTAAAGATTTCACCACATGCAGAAGTGCACATTTATGTGCATGCAGTTCTGCTTTGTGTTCTAAATGTGAACTTCAAATTTGCACAGGAGAAGAGTTTTTTTCTTTTTATGGTGGCTTGTTTGGGGATTTGAGGGTTGTTTTATTGTTGGGTGAGGAGGTCAGTGTAAAGGTTGTGTGGGTGTGTGGCTGCTGGCAGTATTGGTATTGCAGAAGGGGCTGGTGTGATCCTGACAGAAAACACAGAACAATAAAACTTTGTTCAGCATACATTTGTTTTTGCTATCAGTCTGTTTGATAAGTCTGGACTATCTTTTTAGGAAGATACCTGCTTTTGTGTATATGCAAAAAGAGATCTGACCACAGGGGTAACGATGGATTCAGGCTGATAACAGCCTTGTGCAATATTTGCCAGTGAAATATTCCAAGAGAATAGATACCTTATTCAGGAATGAACACGCTGCTGATGGCAGTCAGGGTGACAGCCAAGGGAGTGGAAATTGGATACCGTAAAAGCAGGAAAGGGATGATGTGGGTCCCTGCCTGCTGTACAGGTCTTCCTTTCTTGCTTTTCCCCCTTTGGGCTGTGAAAAGCAGATGCACAGCTCTGTATGAGCAGTGTGAATGCACTGAATCCAGCTCCCCACCCACTGTAATTCAGGCTGCAAATTCAGCTCACTGAACTTACTGAGAAACTCTTTGCTTGTGTACCTGCTGCATTTTCAGGTCATATTTTTCACCTATACTTTGTTCTTGACTGCAGAACAGTGGGTTTTATCTGAAGCTGCCTTGGTGACACTCACTCAGCAGAATGCCTGCCTTCAATGTTAATATTTTTGCTTCTCTGTCTCCTCTGTGATGAAGATCTGAAACATCTGGATTTGGAAGAATGGTGACTTTTGTCTTCCCTCACTCTCCACATGGCCTCTGTCTCCTTCTAGGTTTAAACCATGAAAAATTTCATGGTGAAAGCATAGTCTTCCTATATGAAAATGTTTAGTACAAGATGTCTTTGTCCATGTGACAAATGTCAGCCTGGTGACAGGAGGCTGGTTGGTCTTTATCACTTGTCACAGATCTGTTAGGAAGACTTGGGACTGTAAAGTCAAAATTGCATGGCATATATTCTGCTTCTCACTTTTAGAGCTGCCTTTCTTTGTTGCTGGTAAGCTGTAAGGTTTGGAGGTACATTTGTAGGTGAGATCATGCAATGCTCTTACAGGGATTTTTTAGGTTTAGTATAGCAGGGCACTGGCAGGGGAAAACTTTCCTTCTGTCTCTCTTTGGTCTTGCAGCTGTGATTCCCACAGCATGTGGGTAATCCTGGCTGGTGTCACCTGAGGCCTTTGCTTTACCCTCTTCATCTTACTTACTAATCATAAAAATAACAAATAATCCTATTTAATCTTTTCCATCCTGGAAAGATGGAAAGAACCACAGCTCATGGTAGCAAACTCTGGAGCAGAGGCACGAGGCATAAATGAACAAAGGGGATGTGCTGATTCCTGCCTGTCTCCAAGCTGGCTCCCAGGAGGTGGTGGCTTTGCCTCTGGACACACTGGCTCAGGAGGTGGTGGCTTTGCCACCAGACAGCCCCAGGAGCTTTCCTGCCCCTGCCCTTTCACTTGCATCAGGGATCCTGCATTACTATGGATGAGAGAGTAAATCATAATACTCCTCTTCTGCAGAGGGTGGTGGTTTGTACCTGAAATTTAAAGCAGCTCAGCACTTCTTGGAAGACAGAGTTTCCATTTCTTCCCAATTAGTGCTCAGGACTTCAAAGGAAAGCTTTGAACCTGGGCAGGGGCTCGCAGGCACGAATTCAGTGCTTGCTGAGACTCTGTGTAGCAGCAGTCAGAGGCTGCTCCTCGTTCAGCCACAGCACATTTGCATGCAGACAGATGTCTCCTGCCTGGCTCTCTCTCTGTCACATGCTTGAGGCTTATTTTTTTTTTTTCCTGCATAGTTTTCCATCCAGAAAGCAAAGTATTTCATTTTCCCTGTAACATCTCACAGGTGAGACTCTTTTGTTTATCCTTTCTTTTGCATCCCTGATTTAACAAGTGATGGGCCTGTGCCACAAAGCATTTTCCACATTCACCCAGTCTGGCTAGCAGGTGGCTCCCTAGGTTTCACAGCTTGGTGTGTAAATGCATTTAACACTCCTGAAATTTCTTTTGTAGTTTATTTTTATCTGAATACAAAGGATGAATTCCCGTTTATCTTGAAAATTCAATCACCTGGAGTGAAGAGGAACATTTTATGTAGTCTTAAGAGATGAGTAGACACTACTGAGGTTTTTGTTCATCATCAGAGACTGAGATTGGCAGCATTTTGTAATTACATAACATTGATCTATTTTATACATTGCAAGAGGCCTATTACTCAAATAATTTTGTACTAATAGGGCTTCTGTTAGATAACTCTTTTTCTGTTTGTTATGTAAGGGCCGGTATTATAGAATTGCTGTTTGAATACCAGCACTATAATTTTAGGATAGCTTTTATAATAGAAATACCAATTAAGCCTTGTTCCAAATATAGTCAATTATTCCAATATTGTAATTATTTTTTTTCCTGAATGAGGCCTCTTTATAATTGCTACTTTGGGTTTTGTTTTCATTTAAAAAATCACGATGCTGTCCTGTGCCCAGTCATAATCCATTATGTGCATTTTCTGTAATGAATGTTGTGCTTTGGGAAAGTATTGATCAGCAGTCCTGGAAACTGGTGATTGAGCTTCACCTATGAAAACATTGCAAGTGCCAGTTTAGTGACTCTGCATGTCTGAAACCCTCCTGTCATCTTTGAACTGTGTGTGTTTGTCTCCTGGGCTTTGGGGTTTATTTTGATGTTATTTAACATAAACCTTATTTCTGCAATTGAGAGCAGAAGCAGTGTGAGCAGTCTCAAAATGAGATTGGGGAACACAGTCAGTAAAAATTCCTTTGAAGCCCACAGAAACTGATTATTCCTGAGCAGGGAATTCAGTTGCAAGCAATCTCCTTCATTGATGTAGATAGTAGTAAGACTTTTATCTTGGAGTCACTTGAGAAATGTGGTTGAGCTATAGGGGAGGTTGCAAAAGATTTTACAACAGACCTGGACTTTGTGCAGGATTTAAGAGGGCAGGAGGATGCATTGACATAGTGCATGGAGAGCACCTGAAATTTTCCTTTATTTTATGAATGCTGTGGTCCTTCTGTCCTGGTTTTCCTCTGGACCCTTACTCACTGCACTTTCTGGAGTATATTGTGTTTAATTGTGTTTAATTGTGTGTGCTTTAAACTCAGAGTCAGCTTTTGTGTTTTTATTCCACCCAGCTCTGCTTAATCAGATAAAAGTTCCTATTTGTCTGTAACTTTTAAATTCATAGCCTCCTTTTTTTTTTTTTTCTCCTTTTTGGCCATATAATTCCAAGCATTGTCTGTTTCTTTGAATGTTAAAACTTTCTATTTGTTGCATCTTAAGTGGTTTTGTGCTGCTTCTTTCACCTTTATTGAAATCTAATGTGACTCCAACTCCAGGGCAGCCAGGGTTTTAAGAGGGGCTTACACCATGACTTTGCTCTCTTTAGTGCTGTTGCTAAAGTTTAGTCAAAAAATGGGAGAGTCAGGAGCCTGTGATTACCATTTAAATTTTATTTTTGTTATTTAATCTAGATTTTGTTCCTTTAGAGGCGTGACTCTGACCAGGTGAGTTATGCTGCATCTTCATAGAGAGCTGTGTTGGTAAATGGGAGTCACTCCTCAGTCTGTCGTGTCCCTGTCCAGATGTGCCCTCAGGTCTCTCTTTACCTGGACTGTCCAGATTATGGTGCAGAGCATCTGGATGGGCCCTGAGCTTTACCCACCCCACTGATGCCTTGGGAAGGCTGACCTGAAACAGAGACTGGACAGAGCTAGAGAATAAAGCAGGGATTTATTGAAAGGCCTCTAGGATACACTTTGGGTAGGACAAGAGCCTGACCAGGGCTACACCCAAGATGGACTTAGAATGGTCACAAAAAATGGGTAACTGGTCATGAGGCCTTACACTTCTATAAGTTTTGGTCTATTTGCATATTGGGGTTTAACTGTCCAATTACAGTTCCAGGTTTTGAGGTCTCATCCTTCTTGTTCTCCCTTCAGCCACCCTTGTTTGTGCTTTTGGGCCTGAAAGTTGTCCTTGGTCCTCAGCAGGAAAAGGATTTGTTTTGTCTCCCTACTCTGCAAAGAGAACTGACTGACATTTAATATGAGCTCAGAACTGCACTCCTGGGCAGCACAGAATCTGAAAAACATGAAAGCTAAAACTTAAAGTATCACCATCAGCACTGTGTTCCTGCACAGGGTGTAGCTGCTGCAACCTCATTTCTTCCTCTCTCACCTCCGATATCTCCCTTTCGTTAACCAAACTCCCGGACTGTGCCTGCTCAGCCCTTCCCAAAGCCCTGATTTTGGAGCAGGGAGAAGAGAGAGGGAACACCACTGTCATCTGTTGGGTCCTGCAGTGGGGGGCTGCTTTGTGCTAAAATCTAGATTTTATTAAAGTCTGTCCTCAGGACCTGCAGAAACAAGAGGTGTCAAGGGGCCGTGCGGAGCACAGGCGCGACCACGCGAGCGAAGGCGATCGCAGCCTGGTAATTTCCTGTAAGGAGCTTACTGGATTAGAGCAAGAGCTTGGTTTGTCAGCAACACCACCTGACTGTAATATTTATTGAGCAGTATTACCTGTTTTAAATATTAGCCCACTTCTGCCCCATCCATGCCTTCATTCTTGAGGTAAGAGGGGCTTTTTTAACTCAGTGGCTAACAAACCCATGTAGTGAAGAGGACACCCTGCTGTTTTTTCAGGCTGCTGAGAGGGCAGTTTTAGTAGCTGAAGCACTTCCAGATTTACCTCGATGTGCTTTTGTCACCATAATCCCTCCTCCATGTCAAGACTGATTCTCTTTCCTAGCCAAGACTCGCATCGTGCGTTTTTGCCGTTCCATTTCTCCTCCTCTGTTTTTTTTGTTGTTCATTTGTCTGTTTATTAATCAATAACAAACTGAGAAGATGTTGGTAAACCAGTCAGGGTTTTGCTTATTAGCTGGAGTCTGCGCTACGCTGATTGTCCTGGCTTTAGCCTATTACTTGTATTGGTAAGTTGGATTTTTGTACTGTGACTGTGCTGGTGGTGGCTTGTCCTTTAAAATGCTTCCTTGGGGCGAGCTGGAGAGTGGTGGTCCTTTTTGAAGTGCTCTGCAAGGCTGATGTGTACTTACTAATGTGTGGCTGGAGTAGATACCTTCCCTGATTTGCTCTGGTTATTTGTTACGGGGCTGGGTTGTGTTGCTGTTTGAGTTTTTGTGGTTTTTATTCAGCTGAGTGGCTAAGGATGCCACTTGGGCAAGATGGTGTCTGCATATCTCCATTTTTTTTCTGCAAGCCTTTATAAGGCTCTTTCACTCCTATTTTGTGCTCTCACAGCTGTCTCTCAGCACGTAACACGGAAACCAGGCTGACAGGCTCACCGTGTATTAGGGTGTTTGTGGGACACAGATGTCTCCAGCATGGAAAAGGGATGTTTCAGGCTGGTGAAAATTAAGATTCCACCCCTTGGGGATGAGCTGGGCCTGGGAGGGTGCTGGCTGGGAGCAGCAGAGCCAGGAGCTCACATGTGCCTGGATGTTTAGACTGGGTTTGGGAAGGGTAGGAGCATGGCAGGGCTGCCCTACATTTCTGGGCTAGCCTTGTTTCTCTGTCTCCCCACATATTGTCCAAGACTTTCAGCCAAAAGAAACCCTTGAAACTTTTCAGAACATTGTCTGGAGCAAACAGTGACTTTTAGAAACCCAATCTGTTGACTGGTTTTAGTGAAAAAATACACATCAGCTATAAAAGGAAAAGTTTGCTGGAGTTGGAATGAATATAGCTGTGCCTGGAGAACTTTCCAAGAGGTGTGACATTGCTGAGAACAAGTTTCCAGCATGACACATGAGTTTGTTTGTTTGTTTGTTTTTAAGGCGTTTTAAAAACAAAAGAAATTAAAATCTATGTAGGATCATCTTGGGTTTATTTTGCCAAGTATTTTCTCCAGGCAGTTATGCCTGTACTATTTACAAGCCTACAATCCTCTGTGTGTGTGTGTGTAAGCACACACTTTTAATATTAATGAGTTTATTTAGATTTTAGCTTTACAGTGATTCTCTGCAGATATGTAAACTCTCAGCTATGCAGTGTGGCAGCTCAAATTAAAATGTATGTGATCACTAGTCTCTGTAGTTCTCAAAATGTGCAAGAAAACAGGCATGTGTAAGTGACTTTACAGTTTTAATGTTAAAATTGGGAAATCTAGAGCTTAAGGGCATCTATAGCTGTCCTGCTAAATGTTATTTTTAACAAAAGAAAGTTCATGTGGTAAGTACATACATGAATCCAGTGTAGTTTTTAATTAATTCTTCATGTCTTAACTCATTATTGGGGTGTGGTGTGTGCATCTGATAGCAGGTAGATTTTGTACTGATGCAAATATAAATTTGTGTGCATTATGCATACAGCATAACATGCACGCATCTCTTGTAATTCTTTTTCCCCCCCTTATTTTGTTCCCTCTTAAAATTCTTGACTTGAATCCAGGTCAAATCTGGTTTGCAGGAGAGATTACAATTCTGCACACAGCAGGAATTAGCTGGTATTAGGTCAGATCCTCTTCTTCGACAACCTCAATGTTCAGGAGAAAATTAATTACATCACCTGCTTATTTGTGAAAAGAGAGCTCATTCAAACCTCTTGATTAGTTATAGATGAGATTTAATGCAAGTACCTCGGAGCTCTTTTTTTGCCTTTGTTGGTTTGGGTATTTTTAACTCTTTAGTTTGTTGTTGCTTGAAGAAAGCTGACTTTGATAAATATTTTAGTTCATTAATTTTTAACTGAAGCCTGCCCTGTAGGAAGTAACTAGAAAGACTAATTATTTCCTTTTTCTTCTTAAATATGTGAGTTTGGCTGCTGCAATTCCCTTAGAATACTCTCAGACAGAGCTGGGGTGATTAAGATCAGAGATCACCAGTTCAGCGGGGAATCAACTTTGCATATTGAGAGATTAACTCGGGCTTGGTTTTTTTCTGTAATTCCATCTGATCGTTTGCTTCCCCTGGGTTGGAGGACCCTTATTAACTTGCTGAACCAGATGTATTTTGGCCACTTTCTGGGCTAAATTTAGTCTGTCCTCTCTAAGGAATTCATTTAAGGAAGTGAAGATTCTTTGTTCCTCTGGGAGCCCGGGGCTCCCTCCCTGCTTTTCTGATGCAATATCACCCCAAGGCTTGGAAATCTGCATGTCCCTTCTATCTCCCCACAGGAAAAAAACCCAGAAAGAGAAAGATAAATATGCATTTCTTGCCTGTGTGAAAGCAGTGGTGAAAGGATGAGGGACAACCACAGTCTCAAAGTTACAGGCAGCTGTAAAGGGAATAATGCAGAGTCCCCCAGTATCCAGCCACTTGTTCTGACACCATGTGTGAATCCTCACAGGACACACTCAGCAATCCAGAAGTGCAGAACCAAAGTACACAGAAATTATAAGAGCATTAGGCATCACATTTTCTTCTTTGCGCAGTCATTGCTGCTTCAGAGAGTTTGTTTGGTTAAATTCTCTCTACAACATGAGCCTCTAAAAGAATTGTCCTTTTTCACCAATCAAGAAATCTCTTAGCCTATAAATAATGGATTTATCATTCTGTGTAGGGTTGTCATCACTTCATATATAGGATAAACTCATAAGAGTCCTCTACACTTTTTTTTTTTTTTGTGGTGTGTTTTAATTGACCATGTCCAAGCTCCAAAATACTTGAAACAAATGTTTTTCCTTTCTTTTTCCCCTACTGCCAAATCTGCCTTTTGTTTCAGCTTCTGGCCACCAAAGGAACATGGAATACTAACATGTATTGGGTGTGATTAATTGGTGTACTTTGTATTAGAAGTGAAGGTAATTTGACACAATTTACTTCATTCCTAGAGCTACCTTGTTGCTTGAGTGATGTGCCCAAATGCCTGAACTCTCTATGAACGCTTTGATTTTATTATTGCACCTTAAGAGCAAAATAATTCAGATCACAATGTTTAGGCTGCTGTTGTGTTTTGTGCTGCAATAGATTGATGTTTTTTGAGAAGGGAGACCTATGCTAGACTTACAGTTTTAATGAACTACATAATTTCACTGCCCCATGTAATTTTTTTTTTTTTTTTTGCTTATTGACTGTAATGGTGCTTTGCTCTCTCTGTTTGTAGTGTTTGAAGCAGTTCAGCACATGAAGTCTGTCTTCATTTGGATTTTATTAGCAATTCCCATAATGGTGCTTTTGGACTGAATGTATTATCTGTCATTTCAGCCACAATAACCTGGAGGTTCCTAATTTCCACATGCTGGGGGGTGATTCACAGAGAGTGGGGACAGGTTGTTCCCATGGGAAGCCCCTGGCTTTGGGAGTGGTTTGGTGCTCTGGGAAGTGCAGTGTAAACCCTAAACTGATGCAATGTGAGCACTGAGCCCTGTTCCTGTCACGTTAGGGCTGGGTTTGTGTTTTCTGTCATGTGTGGGTAACGTGCCCATAATCCAGCAGCCTGCGCTTGAAATATCACAGTGTTTGTGCAAAAGCCACTCTGTGCTCTGCTGCTTTATTTAGTTAGGCAGCTTAAAGTGAGGCACTGAGATGATAGGTGTCCTACATTGACTGAGCAGTTGTCTCTGAGATAAGTGCCTGGAGATTAAAGCAGGCGCTGCCTTCCTCGCACACCCGTAGCACCACACCATGCAGTTTGGGGAGCGTGGATTATTCATCTAAATCAGGAGTTTGAAGAGAAGTTGGAGCGTTGAGCAGCGTTCTCAGTGTGGATTTCAGGGGAGTTGTTTCTGTGCTGTGGCTGCTGCTTGTGGAAAATATGGAAACCTCAACTATCTAAAGGCTCGTTACCCAAGGAATTCTGTGACTGCCTAAACCATGAATTTATCTGGGCTAGCATAGCATTGCTGTGTCTTTAAATGTGATGAGCTGAAGAGGTTGAGCTTGGCGTCACATCTTTAGATGTGGTGAGCTGAAGAGGTTGAGCTTGGCAGATTTTTCAGCCTGCTTTGCTGTGGAAATAAAACTTTAGTGTTGTCTTGTTCAAATACATTGATCTCTCTCTTCAGTGATATGTTTTGAGCTCTTAGAGGAATTTCCAGACACACTTGGCTGGCTGGCAAGTGTCTGTGAGGGTGTCTCCAAAATAAATGGAATACTACAAGTTTCATGGTAGCAGCCAGGGAGAGGAGAAAGGGGATGCTAAGAGCCTGTTATGACAGAGTTGGATGTCCTTTGCTACCCATGTCTCTACATGGCTGTGAGCTCTGTCAACACTAAAATCCAAGTTCATAAGGAACCAGGCTTTTGGAAGTACATGCTAAATTCCTTTCTCTGGCAGGCAGCTCTCTAAGCTACTTAAGCTCTTCTCTGCAACCAGAGCAATTGTTATCCAGGAACTAAACAGAGATTCCTATATATGGGTCTTAGTTGGAGGTTAGATAGAACATGAGATATTACAGGCTGGAGGAGAGGCTAGAAGAGCAGCTGTGACACTGCACAGGCTGTTTTTTTCCTTTTGAATGCAAACCAAGTTGACCTGAGGGACTTGGCTGATCCTGCTCTGTGCAGTGGCTGCTCTGCCACAGACCTCTGGTCCTGAGAGGCAGCACTTTCATTCCACTGAGGATGTGCAGCAGCACAGCTCCCCAGGCACTCCCCATGGCTGATTTGGTTGCCCTTTGCAAACAAATGATGTCAGCCTGTGATGTGAGAGAGATGTGGTTTGGTACTTTGGAAGACACCAAGAGAGACTCAGCATTTCAGTGCTAGGAAAGAGATTAAGAGGAGCAAAACAAATGCTGTAAGTAAAACTTAAGCTTAGGTCTGCCTTAAAAAGGATGAATGTGTTTCAAATCACGTCTCAGATTTAGCTGGTAGGGTTAAAAATGAATCTGTGGCTGAGTTACCTGGTAGGATGTGTCTGTACTGCAGCTGGGATGTGATTAGTTTTAAAGGAGGGGTGAAATGCTTGTCAGAGTAGCCGTGACAATGAAAAGCTCATTGCTTTTTTTCCATGCAAAAAACACTTGGGAAGTGGAGTGAAAACTCAGGCAGTTAATTGGACTTAATTGTTACTGCTGCATGTGCAATGCCTGCCTTTCTGTACAGCCCATTGATGACATTTCAAGGAGAGAGGTCTCAGGATGGCTTCATATGGTCAAATGAGAGATCTCAGCATTCTTTTTTCTATGGAGATTGTAATTGTGAACATTTCATTATAAAAGAAACCCATAGAAATAGTTGGGTGGGTGTGATTTGAGTATGAGACAGCTTTCAGCCAAGCTTATTTCAGAAATAAATTGGTTTGCTCAGAGCTTTGTCCAGTTGGGTTTTAAGAATGTGCAAGGATGGTGTTTCCTCAGCCTCTTTGCACTCAACTTGTTGCAGTGCTGAACCACTGTTCCTGTGTTGTTAACACAACTGGCAGTAATTATGAATTTGTGTTATATTTAAAGAGAATATTATTAGTCTGTGTCCAAAAGTGAATGATGAGTCACTTTTTCCAGAGGTGGCTGCTTGGGACAGGCCATTTGAAAATGCGAACATCTAAAGTTTGGTAGGCTTTGAAACTGGAAGTAAACCTGGAAGAAGCCTGTGGGTTTTCTTTTTTTGGTGGCCCATTTTTGCCTGGAGAGACTCCAAGCACTGCAGGTGTCCATGGTTTGGCCTCATCTGTGTGAAATGCTGATTTCTCATCCTGCAGAAGGTGTGTGCCAGGGTAACAGATGCTGTCAGCAGCTGGAGTCACTCCCCTTCTCCTGTTTGTCCTATAGTTTGAAATATATATTAATCTGTAATTGTTTGAAGATGCTTTCCCTCAGATACCTGTCATCCATGTGTTTTTTTTGCTTTTACACAACCCAATTTATAAAAGCAGGAGGTGAAAGCAGAACTTTGACGTGTGTAGCAAAGATCATGAAGTGCTTGTAGGAGCTGTCATCCAGGATTGAGGAGACCAACTGGGTACATGGGAGCAGGTAGGATGGCAAAAATGAATACATTAACACAGAGGAGAGGGAGAAGCTTTGCAGAGAAAACTAACTAGAAATGAAGGTATGAAATGTCAGGAAAAAAAAGTTGTTCTTGAAATATAATAGCCTTGTTCAAAACTTCTTTAGCAGAAAACATGACTGGGGAAGTGGCTTGTAATGTCAGAAAAATTAATGGGTGCTTGAGTTCTTGTGAAATTACTGTAGAAATAAAACTTGCAAACCATGAAGATAGTGTTTTGTATCTTGAGTTCAGAAATAGCATCAAATGCACTTTGCTAAATAGACCATCTTTCCACTTGGTGCACGTATTGCCATGGTGAGGGGAGAATTAAAAACAAATCATTTGTTCTCGAGAGATCGATAATAGAAGCCACAATTCTGAAAATAGATGTTTACGTGGAGAAGGAGATGGAGCAAGGATATTTTAGGTTTATTGCCCTCCTGATACGTCTGGGAAGTTTTTGGATTTGCTGGTGATAGCTTTGCTCATCCAGTGGGAGCAGGTCTGGTGGAAGGAAGCTGTGAACAGGGCAAAGCTGCACCAGGGTGATTGTGTGTGGATGGAAGCAGCTTCATTCTGTGCTCAGGGGATTGGGAAACAAATAGCCCAGTTCAGAGGGGTTTTCTGGCAAATATTAAGCTCATCTTGTCTGACTAAATCCAAATGTGATAGTGGTTATGGTTATTAATATGATACCATGTCCCTGTGGCATGATAGTAGCCAGCATCAGATTGATGTCAGGACACCAGATTGTCATTTTACTCTGTGGATTCAGCAAGCAGGGCAAAAAATAAAGTCAGGAGGGTTTCTTCTGATGTATAAATAACTCCTGTAGTTGCATGTAGTGAGGGGAGGGAAGTAACATGCTAAATATTCTGGCATGGAGGTGGAGAGTGATGGATGGAAGACTTGTTCATGTTGTGGATTCAGGGGGAGCATGGTCTGCACTCCTCCTCAGTTTCTCAGCTCTTGAGCTGTGTTCATTTATCTTCCTCTTTCTCTCCTACCTGAGCAATTGTGAATCAGGTTTGGGCCCCTTGCTCCACAGGGCTGTGGGGAAGCTGCTGTTTTGCAGGAGGTTTGGCATTGATTGGATTTGATTTAATTTACTGTAGATATCAGAAGTGGCAGCCCCACGGGTCAGGTTTTCTGTGCAGCAGTTGTGAGGCTCCCTTTGGAAATTGTTCCTCCATCCAGAGGAGTGACACACCTGGAGCTGTGCACTCTGGCCTTTGGGGGAAACCATACAGTCATCTTGAAACAGGCAACATTTTCTAAAAGATGCCTTTCTGGATAATAATTAACTTCTTTAAAGCTATTATATTGACTTTGTGGTGTTACAAAGTTTATTGGGGCAACCTGGAAAAAAAATCCAGTATAATTTGCTGTGTCTAATTAATTTATTATGTTTCAGTTCATCTGGCTGCTCCATAGCTCTGCTCTGGGCTCTGCTGTCAGTGAAACTCTGTCTTCCACAAGGGTAGAGAAACTCTGAAATCTTTTGCAACTTGGGAGTTGTACAAAGCAGAGCAGGTGACTCAGGAAAGGGCATTTCAGCAAATCTACTGTCAAATTGAAAATCCCTGCATGGAAATACAGAAATGCTAAAGATAGAAATGCTAAAGTTTCTCCCTTGAATAGTTGTTTGCTTGTTTTGGTTTGTCTTTGTTAAGAAAGAAATTTTTTTTTACCTGATTAAACTTCAGAATTTCAGACCTAAAGAGAGGTTTAATTACCAGATGCAAGGCAGGTGTTAATCTCAAGATGGAAATTAGGAGTCAAGGGGATGACATACTATCTAAGCACATTACTTTTGAACTATTTATTAATATTTTCCCCACAGTGTTCAATTTATGCTTAAAAGGTGTCACTATCAGAGTCTAGACATAAATCTGACTAAATCCTATTTTATGGTGCCAGTTGTAATTGTGGTAGCTTCAGGTTTTTGTATTGATAAAAATACATTTTCACCTATGCAGTCAAACTATCCATCTTAATAACTTCAAAAAGAATGAAAGGCTTTGGAAAGAGACTGAATTACTGTGAAAATCCACTCTGGATAGTATTCTTTAAAGAGCAGCCACAGCCAGAATGTAAGAGAGAAAACAAGGCCTAAGTGCCAAGGAAAGTCTGGCTGCTTTAAAATTCAGAGACCTCATTTTCTCCCACCTGCTTTTTATTCAGAGATTTCAAGAGGCTCTGGTTTTTTGGGTTTTTTTTCAACTCCCAGTTGGGTTTTCAACTTTGAATGAACTAGTTGAAATGAAGAAAATACTCACTACACCTGCTAGCTCTATCAAAAAGCAGAAGTAATTAAGGCAAAAAGGCTTTCTTTGCAAGAGAAATGGAAAATGCTTACATTTGAGGGGAAAAATGTCAGTATCAGCATTTGCTCTGTGGAAAAGGCTGAAAATAATAGAGCTGCTCGATGCAGAATGTGATTTCCTGGTGGTTAAATCTTGACATGATTTCCAGTCAGGGGTGCAAAAGTCCTGAGTTCTTGAAAATAAAAACATGCCCATTTTTCAGCTATGTGAGAAGAACTTGCAGAGGTAACTTAGAGCTCCAGCTGTTTCTGTGAAATAAGATGTTTGTGAGTTTTGGACTTGGTCCTCTTTCATCATTTTAAGCAGATAGAGTTTGTTTTGCTTTTTTAGTGTCTGGAGTGTTGTGTTACTTTGTTTTTTAATCAAACAAAAATCCTGGGTTGTGTTTTTGACTCACAACATTGTACTTTATTGTTGGTTTTGGCCACCTTCATGTCAAGGGGAGGGCGAGGCTGTAGCTCCTCCTGGCCTGTCACAGCCATGGGAATTGTGTCAGCCCCCAGCCTGGTCAGGGTTTCACAATATTCAAGATGTTTGTGCAGAAATAACAGTGGAAATAACCTCCATGGGGAGCAAAAGTGGAGAAACTTTGTGAAAGAGAAATGTGTGTCACATTTTTAGCATTTGAGTAGTTAAGCTCAGGGCAGGAATCTGTTCCAGTTGAGAACTGGGAAGAATTGCTTCCTTTTTTTCTGTCCTTTTTGCAAGAGTATGTGTGAAATATTCATCTTCACTTCCTTACTACTCTGTATTGTCTAATCTATGTGCTGACTTAACAGGAAAAATTCAACTGGCAGCAATCACTTTTGTGGGGAGGGAAAAGATTTGATGCTCTTGCCACATTGCCTGTAAAAAAGAAACATTAGTCTTCTATCCAAATGGAAATTTTATCACAGATTTGTGGGGTTGCTGATGCAGTGTAGCACTTACAGAGGTGTTCAGAGTGCAGCAGGCTGGAATAAATAATGAGCTGATTTGAGAAGAGCATTGATTAAGGCCAGCCCAGCCTTGTGGCATTACTTTTCAATCATGAGATCCATGCTCTCTCCTGGTTTCCACTTCCCACCCTTTCTCTGATTACAATGCTGATTTTCTACAGATCATTTTTTACCAAATTCCAGCATAACCACTGGGTTAAAATGAAATTCCTTCAGGTCTACAATTCCTATCCTGGAAATTTTTTGGACCCCAGCATGTTTTTTGGATCTGTGTGTACATTGATATATAAACAAAGTGATTTTCAGATCCAGGGATTTCTGCCCTAGTAGGCTGAGGGGCATTCTCTGGTGTGTCAGTGCAGTGCTGCCTACTGAATCTGTAAGAGCTCCAGAGAACCCACACTGTGAGCACTAAATGTGGCTAAAATTGGTCATCCCCTCCATCCTGCTCCTTCCAGGGGGATGCAATGCTTGCTGCTCCCTCACCCACAGCTCCATCATCCTTAAAGCCTCATCAGTGATGTGCTGAACACAAACTGCTCAGTCCTGGCTTAGCTGCAGAGAGCATGAGCAAGTGGACAATCAACAGGTTCCTCTGGGGATGTGTTTTACATCTGCAACATCGTAAAGCTGTGTGTGGTCATTAGAAAAAGGATTTCCCATTCTTTGGGTGTAACTTTGGCAGTAGGAGCATGCAAAACTCTGTGGTTGTTGGAAATCTGTTGGCTTATTTTTCACGATGGGCATTCAAAACTGCATAAATGTCTTGTGGTGCTGGTGGTGATTTTGTTTGCTGCAGGGGCAGCATTAAATGGTGAGTGAGCTGCTGCTGGGCTGTGCAGGGAGCTCCAGCTGGCCCCTGCCTATCCCAGGTATCCCTCACTTGGTGTACAGGATTCAAGGGGTGCCCTGTGTTTGCCAAAGGTGCTGTGCTGGCCTCTCCAGCCGAGCTTTTCAGCTGGAATGCTGTGCACAGCTCTTGTGTCCCCAGCCTGAGGAGGAAGTGGGACTGCTGGGGCCAGAGGGGGTCACAAATTTCAGAGGAGGACTGGAGCACCTCCCCTGTGGGGACAGGAGGAGAGAGTTGGGGCTGTTGAGTCTGGAGAAAAGAAGGTTGTGTGGAGAGCTCAGAACAGCTTCCAGCATCTGAAGAGACCTGCACAGAAGCTGGAGAGGAGCTGGAGTGACAGAACACAGGGGAATGACTTCATACTGGAAGAGAGCAGGGTTAGATTAGATGACAGGAAGAAATTCTTCCCTGTGGGGGTGCTGAGGCCCTGGCACAGGGTGCCCAGAAAAGCTGTGGCTGCCCCATCCCTGGAGGTGTCCAAGGACTGGTTGGACAGGGCTTGAAGCAACCTGGGATAGTGGGAGGTGTCCCTGCCCATGGCCAGGGGTGGAATGAGATCATCTTCAATGTCCTTTCCAACCCAAACCATCCTGTGATCCTGTGATGTCCTTTCTTATTTATCACTGGTGAGTGAAGCTGTCTGGGGAAAGAAAGGGAGTGTTCAACAGCAGGAGCATCCCAGTGCTGCTTGGCAGATGCTGCATGTTGGGAAAGATGAAACAGGAAAAAAAAAGACAGGAAAGTCTTTTAAATATGATTGCTTGGCAAAAGAATCTGAGAATATGAAACCTGTAAGTGAAATAGAAATGAGAGCTAGTTTTGGTGTATAAGATTCCAAGCCAGTCAGTTACTGAACAACTGGAAAGACAATGGTTGAGTGGGCTGAAGGGAAGATCCCTGTGGATTGAACAATGTCCTTGGCAAACAGAAGGGATGCTTCTGCAAGCTGAAGAGTCCAAGGGTCAGGGAGACCCTGCCAGGTTGGCAGAGAAGAAAAAAAGGGGTCTAGGAAGCAGCTTTTAGGGTTTAAAATGTAACACAGTATGGTAATGCAGTGCTTCTAATAGGTTGTATGTAGATTCTACAGGATTTGTGTCTTTTACTGGTTGGATGTTGTAAATTAGCATATTCAGCACAGAAAAAGATATAATGTATTGTGACCAGAACTGAGGTGTCTCTCAAGCACGCTCTCAGTTGTGACTGGTGACTTGAAGCTGGCTCTTCTTACCCAGGACCCCAGATTGCTGTAATTTCATCTACAGCAGGTTTATTAAGAGCCCCTTGGGAGTCCTGCATCTCTCATCCAGGCTCTCACAACTGCACCCCAGCACTGCCCCTAATCTGCCCAGTTTTTACTCAGGCAGGACACCCTGCCATTGCACTCGGGGTGAGATTCCAGGGAGCTGTGACCAGCACTGGAAATATCTGCCTGTCCTTTAAGGAACCGCAGTGCACCGACCTGCTGGACCTGCTTTAGCATCCCAGGTTCTCCAAGAGCTTCTCCCAGCCTGCTTTTGCTCTCAAAGCAAGCTGGAAACTTGAGAGTTTTTCAGACTTTGACACACAAACTGGACACCAGGTGGGCAGGCAGTGCCTGCAAGGCTGTGCACAGTGCTGGAATGGGCTGAAGTCCACCGTGGCACAAAGCAGGGCTCTGGCACAGGCCTGGGAAGCTGTAAAAGAAAGAGGAGAGTGTGACACGAGGGAACCGAGGAGCTAGCAAGGATTAGCATCCTGCTTCCCCCTTGAGGGAATATTATCCAGAGTGCCAAAGTGGGGAGGGTAGCTGCCACCAAGCAAACAAAAAAGGCCAGGGAGAAGTTTAAAAGTTCCCAGGAGAAGGAACAAGACTGGCAGAAGGTGTTTGACAACCATTTCTGAGTGAGTCACGCTTAGCTGTCTGTCTGGAGCCAGGAGGAATTTGCAAAGCTGAATAATTGTTCCTATTTATTTCTTAAAATGTACAGAATATGACAGTGTTCCAGCTCGTGCGTTTCAGTGTAAATGTCTTGCAGTGGGCTGGTATTTTCCCCTGGTTTTAATCCTGTTTTGTCTTTCTTCTGCTGCCCCATCCTGCCATGTCTTGCTGTGCTGGTGGGAGCATGGATCCCCCTTGCCTCTGTGCCTTCCACTAAAGGTGAAACCGGGACTCATCTGTGTCTACCTGGTTTTGGTTTTCAAAATCAGGCTAGTGATGTGATTGTGTGCTTTGTGGAACAACATAAGTCACAGGGTGTTTATTTGTCCTCCTGATAGCAAGCAGGTAAAAGGAAACTTGAGCTCAAGTGCTTGCAGTTGGGTAAACCTTGGTGATCAGTAATATTCAAGTTTGGGACAAGGTTGGTTAAGGCTGAGTTCTACAAGAGCTCTCACAAGTATCTGGAAATATGCACATACTCACAAAACCCATCTGAACCTGTGAGAAATGAGGCAAACTTGCCAAATGCGCAATTATTATCTAATCTAAATGTAATACACAATTAAGGTTTTGTAATTATAGTTCCAGGAAAAATTAATTTTGCCTTGCTCATACTGAAACAA
The DNA here is from genome assembly GCF_021018805.1 of Prinia subflava. Lineage (NCBI taxonomy): Eukaryota > Metazoa > Chordata > Aves > Passeriformes > Cisticolidae > Prinia > Prinia subflava. The sequence goes on along the minus strand of NC_086249.1, from coordinate 102,146,311 downwards.
AAGCATGAGACTGCAGACTGAGGGATGACAAATGGGTGTAACCAGGGGAGAAGCAGCACACAGACACCTACAAGCAGTTGTAAGAGAAATACTCTAATAGAAGCTATTGTGAGTTTATTAAAACTTAATCACTTGCAGTGATTGTCTTCCCGAAATAAAACCCAGTTGGGTGCACAACCAAGTGTTGAAGTTGTGGGGTGCCTTCCCTGGAAAGCTCAATGCAGAACCCTGGGATGTCTTGTGAGGATGGGAGGCTGTTTTTTGGGAAAAGTGACATCAGCCTGGTGTGGTGAGACTCAGCCATGACTCTGAAGTTGGCTGAGCTGGCTTTACCCAGGGAGCTCATGACAGAATCTCTGTGGTTTCCCTGTTGTGAACAGAAAATCCCTATGAAAATACCATTATTTTCTCTGTCAATAAAGAGGTGCACGCAGTGAGAGAATTTCTCCAAAGAGTTCTGCTTCCTTGTGGGGGTTGTCTTGCAGCCAGCAGATTTCTAAGCAAGTCAGGGTTCATTTTGGTTATCCAAGCCATTTGTTCAAATAGAGACAATGTTAACTGAGGGTGTATGCTGAAGAGAAATTGAATTTGTGCACACTTGCTCTTTCTTTTTTGTGCCAAGTGTGATACAAGGAAATGGTTGAAATTAAATTTGGGGAACAGCCATTTTAATATTGCTGGTGTTTTCAGCTGTAATATTGTAGCAACAAAATATAATTTCATCCCTGGTGGTGGCATAAGCACAGTGCTCTTGGCAGCTGTTGAGGAGGCTCAGTCATGTCAGTACCATTGCATTTAGGGCAGGGAAGAGGGAAATCTGCCCCTCAAGTGCAGTGATGTGTAGTATTGAGAGCTGTTTGGGTTTTTTTCCCCTTCTGGTTGCACTGAGTTGCTTGAATGCTTTTCTTTGCTTTGTTATTATATTCTATAGTCTTCTCATTACAAAATCCAAGTTAAAAACCTGATTATCTTGGTATTTTTTCTTAGAGCAACCTGTATCTTGAAGATGAGAAGGAAATGTAAAAACTTCTCAGTGAGTCTAAATCTGTATGCCTGTGAAATGATCATGAATGCCAGAGATATGTGCACAGCTTTTTTCCTTTTTTTTTTTTTAACCTCAAAGTATTGGCATCTCATTAGGATGATGAGTCAAACCAAAGGCTTTTTATTTGATGGAAATTGTCTTATCAAAAATCTCTAGAGATACTGAGCCAAACCTATTGACATGAGTGGAAGTTTCTGTGGCTTGAATGCCTTTAGATCAAGCCCAAAGTAAGGAATATATTTCAGACAGTGGTGATAATCTTTCACTCTTAACCTTTTCTGGAATTGACTGTGGTGCTGTTTCAAGGCCAAGATGGACAACATTTCAAGGAATGAGTTTTCATCTGATTTCATGATGGTACCATTTTTTCTTTTTGAGATCTTATTCCTAGTTCTTTCAACTCAAAAACAAACATCTCTGTGACCTCAGTTTGGCTTAAGGTTCTTTTCCATACCCTTCAATTTTAAAAATTCATGACAAGCAGGATTTTTAATGAACTCTGAATCAGCCTTGCATCTCACTGAGGCATGTTCAGGGGAATTGAACATATATTGTGTGAGAAACTAAGAATCTTTCTGTCATGCTTAGGTTTAAAAGGCTGAGTCTGTAGTAGACAGTTTGTAATGCTGTGTGGGATGCAATTGAGTGGCTGTCTATTTTTACAGCTTATCTGGAGAATCCCTGGTACAGACTGTTCAAATGGGTACCAAAACTGTTGTTATACCTTATTTGCTTATTTGCTTATTCCCTCTGACTCACTGCTGTTGATCTAAGCTCTGTTTTCCAGCCTACTTAGACACCTGTGGTTGCCAGTGGTAGTTCTTAAATAAAAGATGCCTGAGTGGAGATTGCTTTTTGTGGTGCCATGGCAGAGCGGGCAGGAGTCTTGGGATGCTTTTTTAAAGTCTGGGGCAAAGCCCTGGGTGAATACTCTCTCCACTGGTTTTGTGTGGCTTCTGCATCACAAGGGTCAGGCTCCCAAATTCCTGATCCCAGAAATAGATGTGGTACAGTGCAGGAAGTAAAAGTCCAACAACCTGTTGTCTTCCTGAACATTTTCCTGTTATCAGGGTTGTTTGCTATGAATATGTCATTTTGCTTTTAAAAGATGGATAGCCACTGCACTTTTGTCTTTCAGCTTCAAGAGTATTGTGTATTCTGCAAAGAAAAATTATTTCTTAGTGCTAGCTGATTACTTCTAAGCATTGATCATAAGATGATCAGCATATTTTTCATGTGGAATGTCCCAGAAATGTCCAGGAAAATAACCTGCTACCCCTGTGGCAATGGGGTATTTCTGAGGGATTCTAAAATAATCAGATTGGGATCTGTACTTTTATTTATCTGACAGAGAAGTGTAGGCAGGGCCATTGGAAGTTTTTGTTCATATCTCTGCCCTGACTCTTGGGTAGCTGCTGAGTATTCTTGGGGTTTCTGATCTCAAAAGGAGAGGTGAGGGAACAGACACTTGGGCTGGTGATTTTCATGCTTTTGAAAGAGAAGTAGCCTGAGTTGGGTCATCAGAAAGGCTGGAAGGGCACCAAGTATACTGAGAAAAAGCCATTGTCTTGAGCTCCTGGTTTCTGCTGCTTTTATCAGTCCCTATACTCAGCAGCAGCTCATGTAACAGGTAGATCTCACTTTGAATAAAAAATAGCTTTTATTTTCCTTGTCTGTTTTTGATGAGCAGTGTTTGTAGAATTCTAAAGAATCATCAGAAAACTCTTGATGGGCAACAAAATGCCTTTTATGTACTGCTTCTGACCTGCAACATCATTAACTCTTCCTCTCAGGCAGGGTTTGCCAAGTTTATACAGACATCAAGGAGGCTTAGAAAGCTTCATCTGATTTTTTTTTTTAATTTAAAAATTTTTAAAATGTGGTGGTGAAAGGTAAAATTCAGTGATCTAAAAGTTTCACTAATTTTATTTCATTTCACACTATTTCATCAAAATAGCAAAGTAGGTAAAATACCAGATTTCAGGGTTGGGGGCAAGATGTTCAGGGCAAAAGATGTCTCTAGTTGGTTTCATGTGTGGAGGTAAATACAGCACAGCAGAGATGGCAAAGGTCTAGAGATGTAAATACTGCCTGCCACAGGTTTTGTTGTTGTCAAGCACATTAATTCTGACTGAGTTGGAATATTAGGATCAGTAGACCAGTTTCTAATTTCATGCTCATATTCATGCAAACATCATGAACTTCAGAGGGATTACACACACATGGCAGCAAGAAATTAATTAAAATCTGGAGTTCAAACTGAATAGACTGTCTTGTAGAATGATTAGTGGCTTAATTTTTAATTTTGAGTTCATAAGTAGCTGTGTGTCATGAAATTCTGTCATGTGCATGTTGAGCATTTGGGGATTTTCTAACCTGATTTCTTGATGAAATGGGGCTGATGCAGTCACACTTCTCTGTCATTCTGCCTTCTAATGGCTTTGAACTTGGTGGCACATTCCAGTGACACTTGGCAGAGGTAGAAGTAGGAAGTTTAATCATTAGGACTTCCACTAATGTAAAAACCTGGGTAAAGGAGAATGGTTATGTTCTGACTTCTGCTGAGAGGCATGTGGGGTTTGGAAACCAGAGGATCCATGTGGGGCTTCGAGACACAGCTCTGTCCTGAAGTCCAGGACAGACCCACTGGCCAAGGCTGAGGCCACCAGAGATGGGGCACCACCTCTGGGATGGTGTGCTGAAGAAAGAAGGTGGGAAAGAGCTCCACAGCAGCAATTGTAGCCAGAGAGAGGAGCGGGAGAAGCCCAGGAGATTCCAAGGTCAGTGCAGAAGGAGGGGCAGGAGGTGCTCCTGGCACTGGAGTGGAGGTTCCCCTGCAGACCCTGCCGAGGCAGCTGTGCCCCTGCAGCCCATGGAGATCCCTGGGGGTGCAGAGATCCATCTGCAGCCCCTGGAGGAGCCCACAGAGAGCCTGAAGAGGGCTGTGACCCTGTGGGAAGCCCGGGCTGGAGCAGGTTTGCTGGCAGGACTTGTGACCCTGCAAGGGCCCCACAGGAGCAGCCTGTTTCTGAAGGATTTCACCCCATGGACAGGAACCAGGCTGGAGCAGCTGGTGAAGAACTCACCTTGGAGGTGTCCATGGAGGAGTGTCTCTTGTGGGAAGGACTCCACTCTGGAGCAGGGGAAGTGTGTGAGAAGTTCCCTCACTGAGGAAGAAGAAGCAGAGATGATAAGGGACTGACCACGGCCCCATTCCCTGTCCCCATGCACTGCTGGGTGGGAGGAAATACAGAAAATCAGGAAGTTGAGCCCAATAAAAAAGGGAGGGGTTGGGAGAAAGTGTTTTAAGATCATTTCTCATTTCCACACCTTGCTTTGATTGGCAAGAAATTGAGCTGATTTCCCCACATTGTGTCTGTTCTGCCCATACAGAAATTGGTGAGTGATTTCTCCCTGTCCTTACCTCCACCCACAAGCTTTTGTGGTGTTTTCTCTGCCAGCCAGGGTCAGCCCACCACACCAAGACAATTTGTCTCCTTGCCCTTTTCTTGAGAGGCATAGAAATAAGGGAGAGAGCCCTGAAGGTTGTAAAAATATTTAAGAACTTTTTCATCAGAGCAGATAAAAGATCAAGACCAGGCTGGATGGGGCTCTGAGCAACCTGGTCTAGTGGGAGGTGTCCCTGCCCATGGTGTGGGGTTGGAAGTAGGTGATATTTAATGCTTCTTCCAACCCAAACCATTCTCTGATTCTGTGAAAGCAGGGAGAGTACTAAAATTCCCCACAGTTCTCAGTGTGGCTGTACAGGAAGAAATTAAGGTTTTGTGGTGAAAGGTCAATGCTGGGAAGTTACAGTGTTTTAGGAAAACAAGGGCAAAAATAAGATTTTGCCAGCAGGTCTGTAAAAATGCAGATGATATGGGTAGGTTAAAAAAAAAAAAGAAAAAAATGATAGTGCTGAGACTTGCTGTCTTAGACTGGGGCAGATGTTTACTTCCTAGATACTTCACTAAACTGATTTAATACATATGTCAAATGCAGAAGTGATGCTTTTCCTCATTTCAGCAAATACTGATTTCCTCATCCTCCCCAAACCCTCACCATGGGATACAACAAAACAGCTCCTGACCTTTTGCCTGTTGCCCTGTCCCTAAATTGCCTGGCTGTCCTACATGGGCAGGGATGCAGAAAACGAAAGAATTCCTGGATTAAGGTTAACTTCTAATTATCTTAAAAGTCAAATACAGCAAAGTTAGTGATTGTCAAAACAGAGACTGGCAGATTCTGTATCCAGCAGCAAAACTGGAAGGATCAGACAACAGCAACAGGACGAGAGGAAGGGGTCTCAAGCTGTGCCAGGAGGGCTCAGAGTGTTCATCAGGAGGAATTTCTTCATGGAAGGTGTTGCTAAGCACTGAAACTGCCTGGGGAAATGGTGGAGTTACCGTTCCTGGAGCTGTTCAAGAAGTGACTGGATGTGAGTTTTAGGGCTGTGGTTTAGTTGACGAGGTAGTATTTGGTCAAAGATTGGACTCAATGATCTTGGAGGGCTTTTCCAACCCTAATGATTCTGTGGTGCCCAGCATGTGGGGCAGGATGCTGGTGCAAGAGTGGTAAATCCTGTTTTCCATGTCTGACAAAGCTGGAGAACCCATCTTGCTGCAGTGTAAGGAGGGATGTGTCCTTTGGGCTCTGAAAAGCAGCAATGTCCTTAATGTAAGAGACAAACACCAGACTGCCACAGACTCTGCTCAAAGCCAAGAGGCTGTGGAAGTGGAGCCAAACCATTTTATCTGAGGACAGATAAACATGACATTCCTATTTCTCCTTGTGCCATTTGTGTGTGCTTTGTGCCCCTGTCTGAGAGGGACCAAGCTGTGTGGCAGAAGGCTGCAAGTGCTGCTCTAATGACTGTCATAGACAGATAGAATCATGTTGGAAGAGCTTCCAAGATCCTCAAGCCCAGCCTTTGAATGGTTTGACACAGGACACAGGCATCAAGCAAAGCTGATTGCACATGGCCCTGCAGAGGACAAGCAAGAACTCAAGAAATAGCATGCAGGTGTGGAAGGAATTGTTCTTTTCTTGTTTGTTTGAACTGGCTTTTGAGACACTCCAGATGAAGAGAGTGACTCTGGTCTTGGAAGTGAAGAGCTTGGTGTTTAATGTTTGGCAGTGTTTATTAGAGTGTGGCAGTGGAAAAGACAAACAAGGCCAGTGCTGGGGAGTCACTGGATGCCACGGCTGCCTCCCACTCGAGGAGGCAATGTGTGAACACTGGTGTGGTGTTTTGGCTCTGTGAGACAACTGCAGCCTTTTAGGGAGGAAAGAGCAAGGAGGGCTCCACTTGTTCAATCTCAAACAGAAGTCTCTGCTTCCCAACAGCTGTTCTTAAAGTAATTTATTAGTGGAAGAAATGTTTCTTTCATCCTTACAGGAAAACACTGGGAGAATTTAGATTATTTATCATGAGCTCCAATTCATCTTGCTTTGCTTTGCTTTTTGTGGTAGGCACAATACTGGCTGTGTTCAACCAGGCTTTTTTTTTGTTTGGTTGTGTTTTTTTGGCTTTTTTTCCTCTCTAATATGCTTCTGAAGTGGGTAGGTTACTAATGATGCAAATGGACGTTAATTGTGCAGAAACTAGACACTGTGCCTTGAAAGGCTGTACCTGATTGGTAGAAGAGAGGATAGAAAACAAGCTTTCACAATAAAATTGCTGTAGAGTTTTATAAATAGCAGCACACTGGAAGCAGGTGGTGAGTGAAAATTATTTGATTCCTCACAGCTGGCAGGGACTTTATTTTTGGACAGCATCACCTTGGGACGCCTGACTTGTCAAAAATATTTGTTACCATCTACTGCTTGATCTGGTCATTTGCCACACTTGTAAAAGCTGAGCATGAAAACCACTAGCAAGCTGTGGCTGTGGCAGAAAATCAGGGTCAAGCTTTTATTTTTTGTGTGAGACCTCGAGGCTGTGGTTTGGCAGCCTGGGTGGCCTTGCAGTACCCTACAGGTCAAACAGGCCAGTGCTGGATAATGTGGGGTTTGCAATAAACTCAGTTTGGTGCCTTGGTAAATACAGTTTGCTGGGTTAATGTTGTGCTGACAGGATTTGTAGTGGATCAGGCTTGTCTGAGCTCCTGTGGCATTCTGCTGGTTCAGACGTTGCCAGTCTTTCTGCACCTGGTATAAATACAGCACATGCTCAGAGCTAAGTGCTCTGGATAATTCAGTGGAATCAAGATTCTGCACCAATGCCCTTTCCATGTCAAGTTTGTACTGCTACGTAGCCTAAGGGTTTTTTTTATCATTTCACATTTTTCCCCTATACTAACTGGAATATTTGATCGCAGAACTGTGGCTTGACAAAGTGAGAAGTTATTAAACCTGCTCCAGCAGGGGTTTTGAGTGTGGGAATACCTGTTTTCCACTTCCAAGCCTTAGTGGTTGCCAGACTGATGCTGTGTGTGGCCAGCCCTGTTCTCTGCAGGATGAGGCTCCTGTTGCAGTTCAGGACAGCAGCCCTAAAGATACAGCCCCTGTCTGCTCCCTGTGAGTGCAGGGCTCAGTGTTCCTCCCAGCATTAACTCGCAATCATGTGGTATTTGTTTGAAGAGAGGTGTGAGATTAGTCTCTTCAACAAACAGTAATCTTCCTGGTGGGCTGTAAATTGTAAATAATGATTCCTTCCTATTTTAGGCAGGGATTTGCAGCCTCACCAGTTTATTGTGTGAAGACCTGCATGAGGCAGGCTTGGAGAGCACACTGTTTATTGGGTTGGGTTCCTCTTGATCAATGAGCTTGGACTTTTTCGGGGCTTTTGTTCTGTCCTTCCTCAGTTTGTAAACCCACTCTCCATCTGACTCTTTTCCTTGTTGCTTTTTTCCCCCCTCTTTCAGGACAGTTATTCTGAGTGACGGCCCTTGCACACGCTTCTGAGTGGTTATCATGGGCTTCATTGCCTTCCTGAAGACCCAGTTCATAGTTCACCTGCTCATTGGGTTCGTCTTTGTTGTCAGTGGGCTGATCATTAACTTCATTCAACTATGCACGCTGCTCCTCTGGCCCATCAACAAGCAGCTTTATCGCCGAGTAAACTGTCGCCTTGCCTATTCCCTTTGGAGCCGTGAGTATGCTGGGATGGGATGGGATGGGATGGAGAGGGCTGGGGAGGGGTTCTTCTTGCTTTTGCTTCTGTTAACCAAAAAAAATATATGTATTTTTGTGTCTATTTGTACACAGAGACAAAAGAAACGATAAGTTAGATGTAGATTCTTCCAGAGCAGGTCAGAATGACCTTTTCTTTTTGGAATACTGGGAAATCATACAGAAGTCAAGGGTTTGATGTGTGTTGTCACTCTCTCATTCAAAAAAAAGTGGGAAGTAAAGCTCCTCTGCACCTCCAACCTTATCTGGGCTGATAGGAGTTGTTACTTCTGTCTCAATGCCATCTTCATCCAGTGTCAGCAGCTGTGCTAAGGACAATTGTGAGACTGGCTCAGGTACTGAGCATATGAGCAGTTTAATCACATAGGAGCCCAAGTTTATTGTGTGGGCTGTAGGGGGAGTCTTACAGTCTCATGTGGATGTCTCTGCAGCTGAACTGTGTGACAAACTTCAGGATCCCCTTACACCCTTCAGTGTCTCTGAGGTCTCCTCTTGCCAGTGTTTCTTCTTCTGCCCGTGGGTCAGCTCTGCACTGAGTGTAGCTTCTTTTTTCTCCTCTTTTAGACCTTTGCAAAACTTCCTCCTGTGTATACCTTCTCCTTCTCCTCACAGAGCTTAACAGAGGGCTGGATTTCTGAAAATGTTTAGAGTGTATAGAAGCTCCTTAAGCCCAAATGTCACCTCCTGTTTTAGCAGTGAATCATCTAATCAGTTTGCATTCTCCATCCCCTCCCAGTATGCACGGCCACTTACCTTAGTGCTCAGCTCAGCATCCAACTCCCACTGTGGGTAAATGAGTCACCAGAATGAGCACTGAAATTACAGTTCAGCAGTCCACTGACAGGCACCCACATTTTGTAATCATCAATGTGAAGTATCACCAACAAAAACTCTCTGAGGTGTCTGATTCTGTCTCTTTTTAAGCTTGTTGTCCCTGCCTTGACTGTAGTTTTTGTCCTGCCTACTGAGAAGCACAGGAGAGAGGAAATTAAATAGACTAGCAGGCAAACTGTCAGGAAAAAAAGGTATTGTAATGGAAGAGCTTAGTAGAAACTTCAAAATGAATTTGGTTGGATGAGAGTAGGGACATATAGGAATTTTTATTTTTAATTTGCTTGTACGAATTTCTTTGTACTTTTAATAATCTAGAATCTGATCTCATGCTGAAAACTATTGCTGCATTAATAGTTTGGCTTTTCTGAAGATATGAGCTGCTTGCTTCTATAAGGCTTTAGGCTCAGGCCCTAGTTAGCATTGTGCATGAAAAAATCACACTTCAAATGCTGCTGGTTTATATCCTCTAAACACTAGAAATAACCCACACCATTGTTCAAAGAGGTTTGGAGAAGCTGAGTAGATAATTTGGTTTATACGTAGGATAACCCCTAGTGTTTAGCCTGTTATAAATTAATACATTGAGAAATTAAACTATGAAATGAATGTAAATGTTATGTGGGACTGCAGAGAGCTGATGGCCTGTAGGAAGAGCTGACAGAACATGCTCTTCAGTTGGGATATATAGCAATTTAGGTAAGCTCTGTCAATGCAGTAGCTCCAGTGTTGCCATTCATAATGAAATATATTTCAGTATGGAGAAGCCTTTTGGCAAGGAACCTGTAGGTCAGTGTTCTGCTCAGGATGCTACGTTTTGCTCACTTTCTCCAAGCTGTTTGTGGTTTTAGGCTGGGGGTCTGTAAGAGAAGCTGCTCTGCCCAGCTGGCAGGGAGGGATACACAGGTAACCCTGTATTGGCTCTGTATTGAAAACCAGGCTCTATTCTTACTGTATCTCCTCTCAAATACATAAAGCTTCCAAAGGGGAGGGAGAGAGACTCCATCCAATGCTCCTGACAGGCATTTGGGGCAGGAAGTCTTTCAGGCTCTGGCCCCAGCATAAACCCATGAATTCGTGACAGGTAGTCTGTACTTGCAGCTCTCCCACGTCAGCTCCTCTCGCATGAGTCGCACCCTTGGAGAGTGCAGCGTGTTTGGGTTAGTCTGGTTGCAAAAATAACCCCTCAAATGCTGGTACTTTCAGCTGAGGGATGTGGGTGCCCCTTGTTAGCTTTGTTTCTGGGGGGCTTGTGAGGCTGTAAATGCAGCTGCTTTGGCGTGTGGGAAGCCCAGGTGTTGCTTTTTCCCTGTGGGAGCTCTCCTGGGCAGTGCAAGTGTTCCCAGTCCTTCATTCACAAGGATGTTCTTGCTGGAGCCCTGGCAGGATCAGTGCCACGCAAAGGAGCTGTAACCCACACACCAAAAAAAGGAAATGAGCCCACTCCTGGTTATAATTACATCATTTGTCAGCACACTTGTAAGGGACAATCTGTTTCCTCATGTTAATCCTTTGGCTCGTCAATCCTTCTCTCTCAGTATGAACTCTGGCAAATCCTCCCCTGTTTTAGGGAGAAAGGTGAAAGAAATGTTCTGCAGAAAGTCATCCACACTGGCCATTGCAGATTTTTTTCCCTGATTTTGAAGAAGAAACACACTTAGGTGATTATAATTTATATAAGAAAATGTAGCAGGTACTGGAGATGTTCCTCCTTGGTACACAGCCAGCAATGGAAAGGGAAAATGGCTCAGAGTACCATGATGTGTTTGGTACCACTGCTCTATTCTCCTGGCCACCTGCCTGGAAGGTGCTCTGAGGACACTCTTGCTGTCCTCTTTCCCCTTTTACAAGCCAGGATAGCCAGAGAAAGGAAGGTAAGTGATCACAAAGCATGAAAGGCTGGGAAGCGCTGATAGAAACCTGTACCTGGTGTAAAGGAACAAGACAATTCTGTCTTTTCTCTGCCATATTTCCAATTGACCAGGTTTAAACTCTCTTGGCCAGCAAGGTGCATAACTTTGTTTTACCTCCAAATGAGCAAGTGCTGAAAGTCATACAGGGGGATAACTTAGTGGGTGAGTAAGCGGTCATGAGTGAAAAAAACAGTGCTAGGTGCGCTCTGTACCCTCAGCAGACCAGGACTGGTTTTCCTCATTATTCACCTAAATACTGTGTTTGCCTTCTGTCTGGTGTGGTGCAAGACTGGATCCCAAATTCTTGTTTAGCAGTATGGGTAGATGACCTTGTCTGATCCCACTGATCTGAAATCCTTGTGCAGGAAGGTGCTGCCCTGTTTGACAAAACCAGAATCTCCCAATGGGAAGCTGAAAAACCTCCTGGCAGAGCCTGATAGAGGGAACAGAGGGGGAACCCTGCAGGTGTACTCACGTGAGGAGGGTTGGACTCTTTAACTGCCACATTTGTGCAACCACATTTTAATTTCATCCATACCTCATTGAAATGAGAAAATACCAATGACTATGATTTGCAGGGAAGCAAATCTTCCTACTGGGAGGATGAACTATTCTCATACTTTTTATAGTTGTCCCATGATGCAAGCAATGCCTTCCATCTGCCTCCATGTACTGAAATGAGGGAAATAAGCTAACCATAGCAACTACAGTCAGTGCATGCTGAATTTGAGTGGAAGGGGGGTTTATGATGAAAAAAGGGGAGGTGGAAAATAAGGAAGGGTAACAAATGTTCAGGGTGGAATAAGAGTTGCTGTGATATTTGAAAGTTGGTGTAAATGGAGGGAAAAGGGCTCATTCTTTTGTAATAAAAGACACAATTTACCATTCTTGCCTTTGCCAAGGTATTTTGATAAATTAGCTCAGTTCTCTCCTGGTTTTTAACTCTGTGTTGATGATCATAATGCAGAACAATTAGAGCCCTGTGTTTTAATATTAAAACCTATCACAGAAGATCTATGTCTCTGCATCCCTTTAAAAGACCTTTATTGGTCTGTTTACCTCCATAAGGCTTGTTTCATGTGGAGTAAAAACATTAGGCTGCATCTATGCATAATTTGTATTCCACCTGGGAGGAACTGTGCTCATTTAGTGGAGCAATGAACAGCTCCACTGTCTGTTTTGAGGCATAAAAATCTTTGGGCTTTATTTCCAGTGCTCGTGAAATTTTGCATTTGTAATGCAATGCCCAAACTTGTCGCTGTTAAAAACTTGTTAAATTATCCATAATGCATATGTCTGGTGCCTTAAATACTGCTTAGGGATAGCAGTGTGGTTTGATCTGTACCTTTCCAAGCTTTTCTTTCATCTCTGCAGGGTAGGTTTGGGAAGGTGACAGTGTTGGGAGTCAGGAGAGGCTGGGCAGTGAATGGGGCTGAGGATGAAACTCTAAATGCTTTCTGTAAGGAGTATCCCTGACTCCTCTCTCCACCTTCACCGTGTTTGCCAGAGTTGGTAATGCTGCTGGAATGGTGGTCAGGCACAGAGTGCACCCTGTTCTCAGACGAGGCCACGGTGAAAACCTTTGGGAAGGAACACGTCATCATCATCCTGAACCACAACTTTGAGATCGACTTCCTGTGCGGCTGGACGATGACGGAGCGCTTTGGAGTGCTGGGGGTACGTGGGCCATGAGCCTTCCCTTCCTCTGCAGGGTGACAGGTCTGTTTAAAACCCATCCAGAAACAGTTTCTTTGCATTTAAGTTCAAAATACAGCTCCCTTATCTCAGCTTTAACGTGTTTGACTTCGTTGCACAGATCAGCAAATGACATTTTCGGATTGTCGCTTTTGTTTTTTCCCCAAGAGTTCCAAAGTTCTTGCTAAGAGAGAGCTGCTGTATGTGCCCCTAATTGGCTGGACGTGGTACTTCCTCGAGATTGTTTTCTGCAAAAGGAAATGGGAAGAGGACAGAGATACAGTCATTGAGGGCTTGAAACGTTTGTCTGATTATCCTGAATATATGTGGGTAAGTGTTGAGTCTCTCCTCTGGTGTTGGCTGCTAGAAGTGGAAAGGTGACAGACTGTGGCTTTGTGTCAGGAGAAGGTGGCCTCACTCCCAAGGGTCGTCAGGGAAAAGACCTGCTCTGTTTCAGGAGGTCTTTTGGGATATGCTGGTAGAAAACTGCTGTTTGCCTGTTGGTCAGGGAAGCCATTTGGGAAACAGTTCAGAAGCTTGAGAATGATTTATAAATCAGGCTTGTGTGATACTAAACAATTTTATCCAGACTTATTTTTACCTGTTAAAAAGCCTATATTTGCTTACTCTGTCTGTATAACATCTTCTGAGGTAGGCTGAAAAGACACAGAAACAAAAATCTTTTTTTGAGAGGTGAGTGAATTGGAGTGCACAGACCTTGGATTTTGATAGAAAGTTCCTGTTAGTGTGTTTATTGATCTGTGAAATTACAGGTTTCCCAAAAAGTCTCTTGACAAAAAAATGTCAAGCTTATATCTGCTTCTGCAGTTACATTTTTTTCCTTTTTATTTTGACATTATTTAGAATCAAGGGCAAAACATCTGTTTCATTGTGTGCAATGCTGTTAAACTTCACTGCAGCAGCACAGTGGTGTAATCAATCCATTAACCTTCTTAGAGCTTTGAATGCAAAGGTTTTGATAAATTCTCAGTTTTGCTTTTATAGCAGCACATGTAATATACAATTATTTGGCTTATAAAACATTAAGAGGCTTTTTATGCATTTTAACTGAGTTTTCAGTATTATCCAGTACAGCTTGTTAAATGGAATAGTGAAACATTAGGCCTTAACTAGAATATTGTGAATGCATTGTAATTTTCTACCATTACAAAGACAGAAAAAGTAAGAATCTGGAGAATGTATTTTAAGCTACTTAATTGCTTGCATATACAGATATGAATTCTATTGAATATCTCTTCCTGATTAGTGTAGTGAAGAAAAGAAAAAACCCTACCAATTAGAAAATCTCTAGACTGAACATGAGATTCAAATCTATACATTTTAATGATTCTACAACTGAGAACCAAGGACTAGTCTCTAGGGAAAAGAGCTAGAAAAATATAAGTGCAAAATGTTGTTAGCATTGATTATTTAAATCAAGACTTCCTGCTTGGTAATTGTAATCATGATTAAAATTGACTTGAGAGAATCAATTTCCTAATTTCTGTGCATTCTAAATGCCACAATTAGGGCTGTCATTTTGTCACCTTAAATTTGGTACAAGTGTTGTTAAATGTAAAGATAATAACAAATGAGTTGGGAGTTGATGCTTACGCCTAATACTTGGTGAAGAGATGAGACAATTGAAGTGTGTACACATTTATGTTTATCCTGGAAATACTTTTCAGTATACTGCTGGATTTCTTTTGGTATCTCAAGATATCCTTGAGGTGTTTTTTTTTTTTTGCTTTTGTCTCGCACAGTTTCTGCTGTACTGTGAGGGAACTCGTTTCACAGAGACGAAGCACCGCATCAGTATGGAAGTAGCTGAATCCAAGGGGTTGCCTAAACTGAAATACCACCTGTTGCCCAGAACCAAAGGTTTCACCACTGCTGTCCAGTGTCTCAGGGGAACAGGTACTGCCAAGCTTTGCAGCAATTGAAATGTTATTTACATGTTATTTAATGTTACTTGTTATTTAGCACACTCTGTGCAGCATGGTCTGCTCTGTTCTTTATTACAATTAGTGAGCTGGCAATAATGAGGATCCAGCGTGTCAGCTGGTAATTTGCAAATTGCCACAGAGCTGTCAGATACCAGTCTTAAAAAATACTAAAATCTTTTTTATGTTGCTTAGTTCATCAAGTCATCTGGTGTTTTACAGAGCTGGGAGTGTCAGGGGTCTGGTGCAGATAAATGTGATCTATAAACATAAAATAGTGAAGGATTCTGGCATCATGGATGCAAGGCTTGCACAAGGCTCTGTTGCTGTCTCAAGCAAGGATGCCAGAAGGTGCTTGCTAGAACTGCTACTGTAACAGCCCTGTTTTCTTTTTTTTTAACAGTTTCAGCAGTGTATGATGTAACACTAAATTTCAGAGGAAACAAGAACCCATCTTTATTAGGAATTCTTTATGGAAAGAAATATGAAGCAGATATGTGTGTAAGGTGAGCATATACTGATAGAAGTGAGCTCTAAAATGCATCCTTTGGCACATTGAAGTGTATTCAGATTTTAGAGGGTAATTTCCTTTCCTGTACTCCACTTCTCCTTGTCCTTCAGCTTCAGAGGTCCCTTGTAGTAAGGAGTGTAAAGCTCCTTTACATGCCAGTTTCTTTCCCTCACTCACATGGTTTGATCAGCAGATTAAAAATTAAAAAATACTGAAATTCAGACAACATATAAATGAGGTGGGACATTGCTCACATTCCTCACTGTTCCTTTGCCTCAGAGTAGCTACTAACACCTCTACCCCGTGCAGCACATCCACATTTGCATGCACACCTGCCCCTTCTCTTTCTTGCTTTCTCCTTGCTGCCTTCTTCTTCAAAGGCTTCCTTGTGATCATAAAAACTACCAGTCCTGTTGAACTTCTTCTTTCCCTTTTATGTTTGGATCTGAGACATGACCTGGTTATTCTTTCCACAGTTCTTTGGACAGCTTGCTTCTGCTTCTCTAGGGGCTTCACCCACCCTTTGGAAAACACTGCTGTGTTCTGGTGACGAGACTGATGCTTGGTTTTTAGAAGTTAAAAAAAAAAGAAAAAAAAAAGGAGTCTTTCTCCTTCCCCCCACACCTTTCCCCTCTGGTTTTGGGTCTGTGTGTTGCTGCAACATCTACATTTTAGTCTCTCAGCTGAAAAAATGACTGTGGAGCTGTCCACAGAGAAGCAGTGTTGCTCATTTGCAAGGGGTTTCATTTTCACTGTTTACACTTGCCAAACATATTCCTGATGAGGAAAGTGAGCAGACAATTTGCCAGCCAGCAAAACAGCAGGTCAGGCAGTTCCACACTGATGGCAGATGCATGTAGGATATCTAGCTGGATCTGGGGTGCACATGCATGGATGCACATTTGTATAATTATTAATTATACACTGAACTGTGACAGCCTTCAGTTAAATACCCTTTTTTGTAATGCAGATGCAATTTTATTTCATTTCTTGGAAGGGTAATGGGAGGAAAGAAGGGAAATGTAGTTTTCAATAGTGTTAGAAGAGGTTTGAGTTTGTAAAATTCTGTTGAGGGTGATGTTGCCAGGTAAAATTACTAATTGTACCCTACAAATGGCCGTGCATTGAAAATTTTGATATAAAAACGTTTGTGGATGGAATGAATATTCTCAAGCTGCTTTTCTACACTTTTTCTCTATTTTGGGGAAGAAGCTATGAGAGTAAGGAGAGTATTTTTGCAGATTTTTTTTCTGAAAATGGAACATATCCTTATTGTGCCAACAGACTTACTGTAGCTCAGAGAAGGGAAGCACATAAGCTCTTGTTCTTGGTATGTGCAGACGTAGTTACCTGTGCAGGGGTAAGCAGCTTAGCTCTGCAGTGGATCCAGTCTTTATCCTGACTGCCTCCAGAGGAAGAAACCAGGAAATCACCAAATGTTATTGCTGTGAGTCCCCTCTAGTGGTGACAGCAACACCACGGCAACTTCACCAGAAAGCTTTCAGCAAATGACTTTTCACTGAGCTTTTATTGAGCATTATTTATATGAATTGAGCAGTTTCTCTTGTTAGAGCTCATGTAAGTAAATCTGCCAGATCTGGTGTTCAGTTGGCTTATGGGATGGAGAAATCATTAGAAATGTGTTAGAACATATTCACAGAATCATAGAGGGGTTTGGGTTGGAAGAGTCCCAGCAAATAAAAGAATGCAGGGCAAGGGTTGGCTCTTCACCACTGCAGAGAGGCTCTGACAAGTGAGGTCAGGCCAGGGCTGGCACTGGGCACAATTGTCACACACCCCAGAGCTGTGTGCCTCCGTCTGTGGGGCTGCACAGGCAAGGAGGGACACGTGCACTCACTGCAGATATTTTCCTTAGAGATGTCATAAAGTGAATGTTTAGTTCATTACTCTCCCATTACTTCCAAAATAGGGTTTTCACTACCAAAATGTAACAAATAATTACCCTTGGGTTTTGCACTTGCTTGTCTTTTCTCAGCTCTGAGTGTTTCAGTCTGAGAATCAGCCACTGGTGGAGGAGGAACAGTGTTTCAATAGGAAATGCTTATTTTACTGATATTTTATTTATTTATACTGATATTTTACTGATGTGCTCTGAAACTGACAGGAGCTTGTACGGTTTCTTTTGTCTTAAATAGCACCCAATTCCCAACCTAAAAATTCAGAAAAAGTCCGAGTTCTCTGTGTTTAAGAGCTCTGCCATCAGTGACAGTGTTATCTGTAATTTATACCCTTCAGTGAATGGAAGATGTTCCCTAGCAGAGGGATAAAATCAAATACCTGGATTTTCCCTTAATTCTTTTTTTGTTTGTTTGTTTTTCTTCTTTTCATCTTTTAATCTCTTTACTAAACTAGGAGATTTCCTCTGGAAGATATCCCTCAAGATGAAAAGGAAGCTGCAAACTGGCTTCATAAGCTTTACCAGGAAAAGGTAAATAGCTTTGCTTTCTTTTCTGTCTTTTGGGCCTTGCACAGGGGAGTGTATTAAGGCAGTGAGTAATACACACTCTTGCACTTTGATGGAGAGGATATTATGTATTATTAGGCAGCCATCCCTCAAAGTGCTGGAAGGAGCAGGACAGAGGAGCCCCTTGGCAGCAGAGGGCTGGGTAGTGAGGTCTCAAATTGCCAGGAAGCACGACAGAATTCAGAGATATGCCTGAGCTGTGGAAGACTAATAGCAATCCACTGTCTTTTTACATTTTTCAGCTCTTGGATCTCTGTCATGCATTTCTAAAAGCTCCATTTTCCCTGTGGGTGTTTTTAGGCACTCGAGAAGAGTGATAACTGTCTGTCAGGGACAGCCGGGCCCGGCTTTCAGCTGCAATTGTTCTTTGCTTTCATTTTTCTCCCACTGTCACTTTCCTTCTGCCTCCTGGTGATACTTCTGCAGTGCGTGTGACATGGGACAGACAGAGCACATGCCCAGCATGCCTTCAGGTGGCTCAGAGCTTTTCCTTGTGTAGTTTTGTTTTCTAACCTTAGATGTTATTTTCTTGACCACATATTTAACACTTCTGTGGGAATTAGGAGAGAGCTGTAATTGTTGTCCAGCCCTAAGTGGTGGATTATTAAACTTGAAAAGTGGATCTTGATTTCTGTGTTGCTTGCCTTTGTGGGGAGACAGCAGAGCACAGAAAGTTTAAATATCCTGCCCTTTCCCCAGCTATGATGACCTATGCTGCAGCATTGCCAGGCTTATGCTCAGTCTCTGGGTAGGCAGCAAAATTGTGCTGAGTTTCATTATATTTATTTCAACCTAATTTGTTTGAATATCTGAACTCTGGTTTAGTTAAGGAGAGATGTTATCTTAGAAAGAGCAGTAGCTCATCATCTCCCCACCTGCCCTTAGCAGGTCTGTAGAACCAAAGAGACTTTGAGGTTGAAGAAGGTTTCTAACAACAAAGAGTCCAACTGTTGGCCCAGCACTAAACCATGTCCTCAAGTGCCAAATCCACATGGTTTTATGAACACTTCCAGGGATGATGACTCCACCAGTTCCCTGGACAGTCTTACTGCTTTACAACCCTTTCCATGAAAGTTTTTTTTCCTGATGTCCAATCTAACCCTCCCCTGGTGCAATGTGACACCATTTCCTCTCATCTCTCCTGATGCTGGCTGTGCCTGTGTTCAACTTGGCTGTGAGATGTTGACAGGGAGGCACTGCTTAAGCACATGGGTGTTATACAAATTGATCTTACAGTGTTAGAATTGCTTTGTAAGTGGAATCTTCTCATTGCATTTACTGCAATGACTTTGTAACTGGAATCCTCTTCCTGCACAGAGAATGTGTCCTCAAAAGGCTGTTATTGGCAAGGAACACCTAGCACTTCTCAGGCCTTTGTAAGGGAAATAAAAAAAAAAAAGAAATAAAAACAATAGTCAGACTTGAGCCATCCTTGGTAATGGCTTGGAAACCTTAAAGACCAATCTTACAGACTGAGGGAAGGTGGTGTTTGAGTGATGTGTTCCTGGACTGCAGTGGCTCAGTTGCAGTGCTGGGATTAGGGCTGGCGTGGTGCTGTCTCTGCTCTCAGCTCGTGCCTTGCCCTCCCCTCCTGGCTCTCCATCCAGCATTTTTCTGCTGTGCTTTGCTGAATCATGCTGACCTTTCTGGAATTAAAAACAGAAATGAAAAGCACCCAGCTAAGAGGCCTGGTAGTATCTGAACTGGTCTCTGGCCTGAAGCTGCCCTAAATTCCTAAGCAAGTAACAGGCAAGATGCAGATATTTGGTAGTGGAGAGGATGATAAATTTTCAGTTTTTGATGGTGCCAAAATTGCCTTCAAAAGGCTTAAAGGTCACTTGGATGATCAACAGAAATGCCCAAATAAGTGACAGAAGATGGAATGGGATGCTGTGCACTCTTGATGAGTTTGTACCACAGATACTGTCCTTGATGTTGTCCTGGGGCTGACTGATCTTGGGCTGCTTGGTGCAAACTTTATGAACCTGTTTTCTTCTCTCTTTTCTCCAGGATGCTTTGCAAGAGATGTATAATCAGGAAGGTGTATTTCCTGGCAAGAAGTTTAAACCTCCTAGGAGACCATGGACTCTCCTAAACTTTCTTTTTTGGGCCACAGTTCTCCTCTCTCCTCTCTTCACATTTGGCTTTGGAGTTTTTGCAAGTGGATCACCTCTCCTTATCCTTGCATTCCTGGGACTTGTAGGAGCAGGTAATAAAAGCAGAGAAGATGCTAATCCCAGTGTGACACATAACAGGATCCTTTACCTCCAATAAGTTCTGTGTATTAATTAATTAGAATGGGGCTTGCAGGGAAATATTTGGAGCTCACTCACTAACCTTTCTTTCTGTTGTACAGCATTTTTATTGTTTCAAAAGCTTTAATCTGGGCAAATTTGCCTTCATATTTTAAGCAAAAACTGTAGTAGTAGCAGGTGAGTCTTGTAGCCCATTATTATGGTGCCTGAAGGAAAAAATACTTTTACTGGACAACTTGTCTGTGGATTAAAAAAAAACCCAACCAAACAAAACCACCACCACAAACAAAAAATACATAAATACCACCAAATTTCCCCCCCCTACCCCTGCAACAAAAAACTCTTAACAATAAAAGAAGGGGAATTAGAGGGAGGGGATGTGCTTCAGTGTTCATGCTACATGTCCTGTTAATCAAGAGAAGCAGTAATTACATTTTTAAATCTGGATTGTCCCTCTCCTTGGGTATCATCTGACCTGTGATCCCTGTGCAGCCTGGTACAGTGCACTGTTGGTCACTGCTGACTTGGGGATTGGGTTAACTCACGTGGGTTCTGCCTGTGTGTTTGCATGTAACTTCTTCCCAGATGCTTGGACTGGTTTTAATGTGCCTCTCATTTCTCTGTTATATTTTAAAGCTTCCTTTGGAGTTCGTAGACTGATAGGAGTAACTGAAATAGAAAAAGGCTCCAGCTATGGCAACCAGGAATTCAAGAAAAAGGAATAACTGACGGCTGCAGTTCAGCACATATAACCAGACTATGGTATCCAATTAACTTCAGTTAAAAAACAACAACAAACACTTAGAAACTATCTTTTTCTTAATAACTGATGACTAATATTAATGAATAAAACTTGAGCCAAGAATGAAGAAGTTGGAGGCATCGGCTGAAGAGAATGCACCAACCTTCTGTCTGTTCAAGGATTACTGTAGTCAAGCTGTGGGAGAAAATCTGGGGTGGGGTGGAAGAAGAAACTAATTTTTCTTGCTTTTTTGGGGGACTTGGGGTGGGGGAGAAAAGAGGGCATTGGCCATGGCCACGTGTACCTTCAGATGACTGAAAACACTGGTTTCTGTCAAGAGCACTACACTCACTTTTACAACAGGAGCCATTGAATGTTTCCTCTTGCTAAAGCCAATGTAATGTTTATTGATTTCCAACTTCTCTTACTAATGAGCCAGGAAAAAACACCCTCCTTAAATGAATTGACAGGTGTTCATTGGGTTAGAGTCCTTTTGGCTGTGTTGTCATGGCTACAGATGAAATCCTGTTTTTTGTGTTACACTGACGCTTTTTATTTTCAGGCAACATCTTAAGACTTCTGTAATGCAGGAGAAGGGATAGTGGAGTTTGGGAGCAGCGTGTTATCCATCAGCACATCCCATAGAACAGATCCAGTAGGATAAAATTCTCATCCTATATCCTGCTAACTGCTCAAGGCTGTTTAATTTCAAAATATTACTTCAGTCTTGAGTGCTGTTTGCCCTGTTTCACATCAAACATGTTCCATAATTTTGAATCTATTTGGGCCTGTTTGGGTTTTTTTTTTTAAATTAGTGGTTGACCATGGGATTTAGAGTTGTGCAAAGAAGGAAATTTTTTCAATTCTCCTTTTATTTCTGTTTGCATCTGTCATTACCAAAGTCCAGTTCAGCCAACCTCTCACAGTAAACTGGGAGGCAGCACTAGAAATCAGCACGATAGTTTTCAAAATGTCTTCTTTTGCAAAAAATGTGAAAAGGAGAGGTCTGTAGCAGTCAGATTTTGAATGCTGGCATCTCTTGAACTTCTAATGAAAGTTTCAACATGGATTCAGATGGGGCCAGGACCTTACCCTGTGTGTGTCAGGATAGGGTGTGCTGCTCTTTTGATTTGATCATGCTTTAGATGTTCATGTGAAGTTTTTTGCAAGGTGAGCTATGCTGTTAAAAGACTATAAGGTCTCTTCAGGGATTTTAAGTATCTTTAGTTTTGCTTGTTGACATTTTGGTCTTTTTCACTGAAAATTAGAGCTCAGAATCATGTCTGTACCAGTCTCCTTCTTTTTCTCTCTTTTTCCTCCATTTGTTTTTTTACAAACGCACATTCAGAGATTTCTGTAGGTTGCTGCTGTATGCATAGCTGGTGAATTATTTCAAACAGATGGTAACTATACCTGTATGTTTAAGTCTGAAGGTCACAGTCTGCATTTGGCTGCTTGCAGAAGTGGGTGAAATGAGTTGCAGATCTCCAGCTGAGGGCAGAAGCTAACCCTCAGGGTCTGTATCTTTAACCCAGCTGCCACTAGAATATTTATCTCACTTTTGTAAAGAGCAGATTTTATCAAAGCACTGGTTGTTGTTTTCATCTTTGCTCCAGTAACCAAGATAAGAGAGTAATAATTTACCTTTTTTCCGAATTTGCTCTTAACTGTTGGAATGTAACCTCTTCTCCCACAGGTTTTTCTGTTTTCAAACACTGGAAGAGCAATTTTGTAACTTAGAAAAATATTTTACTTGGGGTCATTAATCACTTGTTCTGTCATGCACTTGATTTTTATTTGTGGTCTTTTCAACAAGAGCATTTGAAGGATGACCTGAGTTCTGTCTGTCTCCTGTCAGACTCCACCTTGCTGAATCCTTGTACCCAGACCCCCAACGTTAGTGTGTCATCTTTGTCCCCTCAATAAATCTTCCCTAAGAGAGGGGCTGCAGATCTGTTGCAAATGTTAGTGGAATTTGAAATATGCTTTGGGAACTGAGGAGAGCAGAGCCTAGCCATAACTCTGTTTTCCTTGCTGGATGTTTTTGTACTTTGTCTTCAAATACAGTCAGACATCCAAATGCTGATAAAGTAAACTCTGGCTTTTCCCTGTTTTTAACCAGAGGACTGAGAATATTGGGGGGGTTCTTTCTTTTTTTTCTTTTTTTTCCCTAAGTAATTCAGTAATGGATATAATTCTTGCTTCCTAGAAGGATGTTACAAATGCTGTATACTTGCTTCCTGATGATGATATTGAGTATATATAAATTGTACTGGCTTAGCAGAAGAGGCTTGCAAAGCAGGCTGACCACTGACTATGTTTTATACTTACATTTTGAGCAGTATATTAATGGGCATGACAAGAATTTCACAAAATAAATCCCTTCTTAATGCTGAGAAGAAGGGAGCTGCTTAGAGGAGAAAGGAATTAATAGCCTTTCTCTTTACAGGATCCTTTTCTCCTCTTAGTGCATGTAACTCCCTATTCAGGATCATGGGATTAGTGCATGTACATCAAGGGGAGAATAATCAGCATTTCATATTTTCTTATCATAACTTATTGGTCATGCTTTCTTTTTGAAAATATAATAAATACATCATCAGATACTTAAATTTTTCTCTTCTAAACAGACATATCAGTAACCACTTGAAAAACTGAAACCTACAGCAGTGCACAAAACAGTACAAAACCAACACGAATTCTTAATTTTGAATTTTCTCTCTCAAATAGGGGTTTTTATACACGCGCGCGCACACATACACGGAATATGTATAAATTAAGATGACTGGAAATAGCTGAAGTTGATGTCACTAATGAAGATTAGCAGGTGGATTGGAAAAGTGAGCATAGATTTTATATCTTATTTTCTTCTGGTTTAATAGAGCATAGCTTGTATATTTGACTACCAAGCCCTTT
Organism: Prinia subflava; assembly: GCF_021018805.1. Lineage (NCBI taxonomy): Eukaryota > Metazoa > Chordata > Aves > Passeriformes > Cisticolidae > Prinia > Prinia subflava. Next base: position 102,122,841 of record NC_086249.1, on the reverse strand, counting down.
AAGAGCAATAATAAACAAAAATATATCATGTTTTTCGTCTTTTGCTTTTCAACCGTGCTAGGTTTAATAAACTTACAGCTATGGGAGTGTTTTTTCTCTCCACCTTTCAGAATTTTCATTTATTACTTACTTGTTTGGAGTAAATCGAGTTTTCCAGTATGGACTTGCAAGCTGACTGCCATGGAGTTCAGCCTTGACTCCGAAGAGGAATGGCTCTCAGACCAACATGAACAGATGATAGCTGTGTGCTCATGGCCTTGGCAGCACTTGTCATTGTCACCAACAGCAGTGATGCTGCTCTTCAAGTGGGATTTGCAGTTCCAAAGTAGCATCATGTTGACCTAAATCTGAGGACCTGGTGACAGAGCTCGGGGACTGCTGGCCATGTGGCATCTCTGAGTTAGGAAAGCACAAAGAGCTGATGCTGAAGAAGGACGTGGTATCCAGAGGCCTTGGCTCGGTAGGATTACAGTTCTCTCTTGCTCACTGTGGGCTGAATGTGCTCTTGCAATTGACTTTGCATCACTGAGCAAAATATCTGTCTCTGGCACAAAGAGCATGGGCAGTGTTCCTTTGTTCTGCTTTAACTTATCTCGAAGGGCTCTACACTTAATTGCTGACCAATGAATCTGACTGCTGCCTGTGTCCTAATTGCCTGGTATTCACAGGAAAATGAGTGTGTCTGCTCACTTCCACGTGGTACCTCTTGTCTCCATCACTGATGTCTGTGTATTTGCTCACCTGTATCTTCTGCAGATGGTTTGGTTACAGCCTCTTAGCAGGAACTTGGAGCTTTCCAGTTCAGCCAGTCCTACAGCAGTTGTCTCACATGGCTGGGGTTTTGTCTTCCTGAATTTTGGCACTGATTGACAGCTCTGGGTCTGAAGTGACAGGGTTGTGTTTGTGTTATGTGATAATGCAACTTTGCTGCTTCAAAACAAAACTTTTAGCAAGGAAGAGAAGACCATCCCAGGCCTGTTCACACAGGCTCTCCCTACTTGGCAACAGGTCCTTCTGGTGAAAGGGAGTTGGGACAAGGTTTTTACTAAGAGTTGGAATAATGAGAAAGCAAGGGAGTCACTGTCCATCAGATATTGGATGAAAGTACTGTTTTGGGGCTACCCCAAAACCTGGTTTTGCTTCATATACCTTTTGAAGAAACGTGGGGTTGGAGGCTTTTAATAATGCTGACCTCACGCTACACAGAGTGTTTCAGATTGAAGACAGACAGTCTGATCTATTTTGGCATCTCGGAGAAATATTTGCTAAGAAGTCTAAAGCCAGGCTTGGGCAGACCTCACCCAAATGTTTCATGCAGATGATGGAGGCCAACACAGATCAAAGTGAAGAATCCATTCCTTCATCTCCTTTGAAGATAGGATGCAGCAGGATAGCTTAGAGCATCTCCTGTATGCTATGTGCTTCTGTGCCCTGGTGTGAAGGTTCTGATTCCCAGCGGACGATTGCTGCAAGTTCTGCTGTTCTGCACAAAGAAGCTCATCCCTGTGATGGGAATGCTGAATTTGTACTCCCACCCAGTGTGGCACAGCTGCTTGAACCTTCTGATCGTAACAGGCGGCTCCAGGGCTGCTGGTGCAGAGTGAAGCTGGGATTTGAAGCAGGTGACAGCCGTGCTGGGAGCCAGGAGGGAGAAGGAACACCACAAGGTGCATCGCTGGGAGGAGCAGGAACACTGACAGGTCCAGCCAAATTCTTGCTCTGAGAAAACTGGGTGATCACCAAGAGCTTTGCAAAGCAGAGACAACTATGTGAGAGGCAAGCCCTGACTCTGATGTGGGTGTGAGACCTCCCTGTGACAATTTACAGAATAATCCTTGCCATGTTCACGTGATTTGGGTCAGAATTCCTCCTCAGGGCTTGTTTTGGATGGGGACTTTCATTCTGCCCTGTTTATCTTTAAGGCTGGTTTATCTGATTGTCTCTGCAGCAAGATGCTTGCTTGCTGTTGGTTGTGTGTTATTTACCTGCTGTGGTTTGGAGTGAGAACATTCTGGAAGTCAGCGTTACAGGGTCTGTGCCATGTGTGTTAGCCACCAGAAAAAGTCATGAAAATGTTTCATACTTCAGAATTGGGAAGACAGGGGATTGGCACTAAGACAAATATGTGTTTCTCTGATCCTTGGCCTCTCTAGGCTTTTAGAAAGCTATCTGTATTTCTTAAAATGTTATACCTGTGGTTACCAGCCACTGCTTGGTTTTGAAGCAGTGAAGAAAGATTATTTGTGCACTTTCACTGTTGAGAGCACTTGAGTGCAGATAGTCTATTTCTAAAAACCACTAGCAGAAGCAGCATTTTATCTTTTTAGGAGAAAAATAAAATTAGACACTTCAGCAGCAATCAGAATATAATAGTACTTTTAAAATTTAAATTAGAAGTATTCGTTAGCGTGGGGGCTACCACTACCAATTTTCAGTCTTACACAACTTTCTTCATTCTGGCCAGTGTGCATTCTTAAGGAAAACACACTGAGCTGCTAATTACTAAAACACAATTTGCGAAGGAAGGAAGAGTAGGTAGCAGAGCCCAATTAGGAATTAAATTTCCCTCCCTGAGGCATGAGTGGGTTCTGGGTAGCTCCTTTACTCCGTGCATGTGCATCTGTGCAGAGAGCCAAGCCGTGTCCCCTCGTGTCCCCTCGCTTCAGCTGTGTCCGAGCTGTCCCTTGTGACATCTGAATGCTGAACTCGCTCACTCCTCAGATCACCAGCAAGTACTGTAGCTTTAATCCAAACCTTCTCTCTGAGGAGACTCGCCCTCCTTAAGCTGATTGATGTGTTGCAAACTTCCCTGCAGGGAAGTGCAAGTCACCAGACGATCATTATTAGCCAAATCTAACGAGTAATAAAACTGTATACAGGGTATGCATTTACTGTGCATGTGTATATATATCTTTTGTACGTTTTTACAGTTATTTCCTACACTTGATTTTATGACGTTCAGAAGTGTGTCTGAATCTGGTGAAGAACAAGAAGCTATTGAGAAAACCCAACCCTGTCACCTACTGTAGTTTTTACGGAGAACTGTGCCCAAACAAATACGCAGATTTACAGTGCTATGCAAATTTTACTTTGTAAGTTGTCTCTTAAATTTTTGCTTAAGTAGTTTACGCTGTTTTTACTGGGCTTTCAGAAAAAAAGATGAATGCAGAAGCCTCGTCTTGTAAAATAAAATAGCTTTGGCTGTGTGAAAGTACTGTATATTAGAATCTCATTCATGCTTTCAGTTGCTTATTTAACTGTATGTGATTTTGTACATACTATGATGGAATAGAGGGGATTTAATTGTGCTTGAATGAAAAAGGGTGACTGCCCAGCATCTGGGGTTTTTCCAGTGTTTATTGGAAAATTTTTTTAAAAATAATTATCATTGAGCAGCCCATAATGTAACTGTGAGATCTGCATCCTTTTCCTACTTGCCACTCTGGTTTCTATAACTAAACATGCACTAAGGGCTATTTTCTTTTTGCTTTGGTTGATTTCATTTCCATTTATGCTTTCTGGTCTCAGTCCTGCAAACTGACCCATGTGAGGGCCACGTGTCTGCAGCAATAACCTGGATGGATCGTTCTGTGGGGATGGGAGGCAAGAACAGGATGAACCCTATGGGTATTTCCTGCACAAAGCCAGTCCCTCAAAACTGCAGAGAGATGGTTCACTACTTATAACAGCAATATATAAAGTTTTGCATGGATCCTCCAAAAGATCAGAATGGGGAGGGAGGTAGCTTCCTTTCCTGAAAAATCCTCTAAAGGAACCTCAAAGTTGTATAATCTGAGAAGTTGACACTGCAGCAGGGTAGGGTGGCTGTATGCAGACATGCTCTAGATTAAACTAGTTTGTCAAATCTGACATAGTTTTTATTTTTCACTAGAAGATAAAGCACTTCCTCCTGTGTACACCAACATCATACACTGTACCGTGCTCTGCCCCCTGGGTCATCTTTTTGCTACCCTGCAAGCACTGAGTTCTTGGTTTCTCCTGTAGGTTTTTTCTTCCATGATCTGTTCCCTGTTGAGTAGTCTAGGTTAGGCTGAGCTGCCTTAAAATGACAGATGAGTGGTGGCATGTGTCACTATGTGGTAGGACCTATTTTTTGTGGAGAGGATGGGCTTCCATTCTAAGAGTATGCAAGCAGAAACTTTTTTGTGTTGCTTTTGAGTTCTCACAAATACAAAGGTAAGCTTTTCTTACCTCAGTGCCTCTATTGGAGCTCCTTGGATCCATAATTCATTTTTAGAGGACGATGATTTTGATCTGGAACCAACCAGGGTCAGACATCACAAGTACACCTGTGAAAAGCAGCGAGCAGTGGGGTTTATGGCCAAGGGCAGGTCAGTGGGGCAGTGTGTCACTGCAGTGTTTGACAGCCAGCACTGCCTAAAGGAGCTGTGGAAATGGAACAACACGTTTGCCCATGGATGAAGGCACAGGGAATGTTGGTTGGTTGGTTCCTGTGCTAAGCAGTTCACATCACAGTGACCTTTAGGCTGTGGGGGCTTCTTACACCCCCTCTCTTTAAGTTGCAAACACCGCTGGAGGCTGCTTGTCGTGGTGGCATTTTCTGTATGTACTTTCATCTCACTAATTCCACTCTTTTTCTTCCAATACTGCATTAATGAATTTGGGAAAACAGCCTGGAATTCCATAAAAGCAATGCTGTGTTCTCAACACCAGATACAATCAGCTGCTGCACTGGGAGCAAGTTCATGGTTCAGATGTGCCACCCTCCTGAGTGCTGCTCTGTTGGGCAGAGGGCTTTTGGGGTGAGGAACAGGCTGATGCACTTTCTACATGCTTCTAAAACTGGAATCCGTTCTGAGAGGCTTGACAGAGCGCCTCTGTGAAGCAAAACTTTGTGTAACAGGATTTTGTAGGTAGATACAAGGTTAATAACTGTGGTAGGGGTTAAGGAAAAGCTCTCCTGGATTTCATCATATCTATATGATATGTCAGAGCCCAGTGCTCTCTGCCCAGGTTCTTTTAGCCATCCCACACGTGGAGGGGATAATGATTAATCCCCCCTCTCCTTGTGTAACTGGGGGAGGTATTTAGAGCACCAGTTGATCCACTCAGCTGTTGGCAGCTGTTGATCTGAACCAAAGGCCACCCCTGGTCCCTGTTGTGCAGAGCTTGCAGTGCCACAGCTGTGGTGTCACACCCCACAGCGAGGGACCTTGGCAGGCCTCAGAGGTGGGGCTGGTGGGAACCTCATGGAGTTCAACAAAGCCAAGTACAAGGTCCTGCAACTGCAGTGGGACAATCCCAGACACACCTACGGGTTGGGCAGAGAAGGGTCAGAGAGCAGCCTTGCAGAGGGGGTGAGAGCTGATGAAAAACTCAACATGAACTGGCAGTGAGCACTCACAGCCCAGAAACCAGCCCTGTCCTGGCCTCCATCAAAAGGAGCATGGGCAGTGGGTCCAAGAGGAGATTCTCCCCCTCTGCTCTGGTGGGACCTCACCTGCAGTGAAGTGCCCATTTCTCGTGTCCCAAGCATAAGAAAAATGTGGAATTGTTGGAACAAGTCCAGAGGAGGCCACAGCATTGATAGGAGGACTGGAGCACCTCCCCTTTGAAGATAGGCTGGGAAAGTTGTGGCTGTTCAGAAGAGAAGAGAAGGTTGTGTGGAGAGCTCAGAGCACCTTCCAGAGTCTGAAGGGGCTGCAGGGAAGATGGAGAGGGACTGCCAGGAATTGTAGTGACAGGACAAAGAGTGCTGGGTACAAACTGAAAGAGGGAAAATTTAGGTTAGACAGGAAGAAATTCTTTACTGTGATGGTGCTGAGGCCCTGGCACAGGCTGTGCAGGAAGGTTGTAGATGCCCCATCCCTGGTAGTGTTCAAAACAAGGTTGGATAAGGCCTTGGAACAACCTGGTCTAGTGGGAGGTTCATCATCAGAACCCGATGATCTTTAAGGTCCATTCCAACCTCTTAAAATTCTGATTCCATTATTCATTCCCCACACGCATCACCCTCACTGATCTCCACTGAGCCTTCTCTCCTGCTAGGGGTTACAGGTCACCCACAAAAATAACATAATCAATATCACTACATTATATGAGATACATGCACACATAGAAGTCCTCTGCACTGCCAACATCATTACATTCTGCTGTGATAAAGGTTTGTGCCAAAGGGACAGCACTGTTGTGATGATGCTGCTGGGGCTGGAGCTGGAATTGTGGCATCTGAGCTGACAGGGTTGGAGTAGGCATTCCTGCTCTCTGCTGGAAAGACAAAGCACATTGCTTCCTGGGGAGTTTGCACCAAAAGCAGATGTCCCTGTGCCACCTGTGGTCACTGCCTCTGTGCAGACATGGCAGATGACTGATGGGATACAGGGAGCAATGCAGTGCAGGGTTTGAGACTGACCATGCTATGCAAGCAAAGCCAGTTTATTACACCAGTCACTCGTATTTATACCTCTCTAAGTTCTGTACAAAATTTTCCTCTCAGACCCCTTTGCCCCTGTTCCCTTAGTAACAATCTTTTCGGTTATCAAGTCCTTGTCACATTCTTCTGTGCCAGCAATGTTCTTGTTCCATCTTCTCTCCTCAGAGTGGTCAGAGTGACCAGACTTGATGTCTTCGCTTTTGTTCTTGCCTTGAGTTTCTCTCTCCCATGGCTTCCACGGTGCCAGGGCCAAGAGGCCGGTGGCACTGCCCAGCCCAGCTTCTGTAGCTGTCTGATCTTGCACAGTGCAGGGCACAGCTCACCCTGAGAACAGGTTGAGAACTTTGCTCTGACTTGGAGTGTGAAAATGAACTGCCTTTATTTTTCATCTCGCTGATGTCGGGCAGCACTTGCAAAAGGCAAATTCAGTGCTGGCCTAGTTGTGACATCTCTTTTTTTTTCAATTCTCCAATGATATTACAAGTAGTTAAATGCTCGTGGTTGCTCCATTTATAATGAAGATCACTAGAAGAAACAAACTAGTTATTTTAGGAACACATACAAATCTCCTCCTGCCTTTGCTGCAATGAAATGTGAATTCCGCAGGTATTTTCAGGAAAATGCGAATTCTTGTTTGCTTCCTATCATCCCAGAGCTCCTTGTCAAAGGTAGGAGACTGCTGCCCTTTGCCTCTGTGCAGCAAAGCTGCTTTGCTGGTGATAAAAGTAGGGTCCACTCTGCCACAGAGCTGAGCTGATCCCCTGAGGCTCCCTGGGGGCAAATCCTTCTCTCTGAGGTTACTCCTCTCTTCACACAACTGCTGCAAGTGTCATGTTTAACCAAACAAGGCTGACTTCTTTTAGGCACAGCTGGGCTTTCTCCCAGCTGTGACAGGCTTTACTTTAAGCAATTGCACAAAACTGAGGTATAGGGAAAATACAATTGATGCTGAATGTGCAGGAAAAATGCTTTCCTGTTTTGCTACTTTCTTCTTCTTCTCATGTTCCACCCACCCATAATTGTGTAATTCCCATCATTTACAAAGTTTTATGGCAAAAATATGATTTTTTTTGAATTTAATTCTTTTCTACTATTTTAAAATTTGATTGTTTTCAGTACAGAGCATTTATTGGGATTATAATGGCATAATATGCCAAAAGGATGCACTCCTTACTTTCTGTCAGCAGGTAGGTTCAGAGCAAGACTCTCTAACTGAACACAATGAGTTTATCTAGCAAATCTCATCTTTTCTGATTAATTTCAGGATGGAGGAGACCTCAAACTGCTAAGAAATGCTTTTATGAAAAGGCTTTTGAATATTCCTCAGCTGTGAGGTGTGGACAAGACACAACCCTGTTCTGTAGACTGGAACTCTGTATTTTTGAGGAGGGAAACTTGCTCACACCAGGGTTAATTCCCTACTAGATGAGAACAAAGAAACCACAAACCTTCAGCACCCCTGGCCCAGAACCCCAGTAAGATTAGAAAGGCAGGCAAGGGAAACCTGCAAATTTGTTATTTCCTGAGAGTGTGCGCTCTTCTGCTGGCAGCCATGCAAGAAGGCAGCTGGCCTATCTAAATTAAGTACTGCACATAATGGAACATAAATTATTGCTGTTAACTCCAAAGTGATAACGTGGTTAGGAAGAACAAATTGCATGGAAGCAATATGGGGGTTTTGCTTACTCTCAAAGGGATCTCTCGGTGGAGTAACCTCTGGAGCTAATGTTAGGTCTGGGAATTTTACAGCCTAATAGGATTAGGCACATGACTTCCTTTTCAGTCTGATGGGAGTCAGTGTTTAATTCCTTTGGGCTTCTCAGAGATTTCAGTACAGGTTCAGCAGTGTCACCCAAACCATCAGTACACCCAGATTTTCCCTTCTGTCTCCCCCAGACAAGATTTGCCATTCCACCCATCAGAAGGGTAAAGGGCCTTGTCCTTGGTGTGTAACCTGTGACAAAACAGTACTCACTCCTACTCAAGATACAAAACAAAACATCAGACCTATATAGCACCTTTACAAAAATGAAATATCAGAATTTTGTTGTTTCACTTGCAAAAGGAAATCTCATTTCTCAACAGCTCACTGAGGAGAGTTCAAGCTTAGTTTCACTCAGCTTCAGTTTGGTGCTCAGGGTAAGGCTCTCAGTACCCTCGTGTCTTCAGCTACAGCTGAAAAGGACTAACAGGGTGTTAAATGTAGTGAAGGTTTGCAGTGCTGCTACAGGACCTGGATCTAAGCAGCATCATCTGTTTGAAATATTTGCTGCTGTATTATTTGGGGGGCAGTGGTGGTCAGAGCAAGAATTGATGAGAGATTTCATTGCTTTCTCTCCCATCAATGATATATTTTGTGTTACAGCTGTCTCAGTAGCTTTATTACTAAGAACACCAGGGTCTAATAGGATCAAAGCCTGGAATAGAAATCTGTGGTGGAAATAGCCTGTGTGGCCTGGGTGTCTTTATGATCTCAAAACTTACACTACTGCTGAGTCTCTGCTTGTTTAGCCCTCCTCCTTCTCCATGAAATCACACATACCCCGTCAATTTAACCCTCTGAGAGGGTCCTGCTGTCATGGCAGGACACAAAAATAAAAATAAGGATTCTGAAGGGGAGGATTCTCACCAGAATATTTACTTCTGTGCTTATTATGAATGGCTTTCTGGGCCTCTTCTTCAGACTTCATTATTCTTATAGTATTTCAATTTCGCCACCCAGGGAGGACCTGCCTAAGATAAGCTTGCAAGGGAATCTAATTTCTAATTAATAATGCATTTTAATTTAACAACTAATAATTTTACATTCTAATTTGGAATTGAGCTTTCCCTTGATGAATGCAGAGAAGAGTATTTAACTGATGGTGTAACTCACTCTAAGACTCCCTCTTTTCTTATTCCCATCAGTTTTACATTATCCCTGGGACACGTGTGAGCTCTTCCTCAGGCTGGTGTGATGGACAGAGATTAAACAATCATCCTTAGACTAGATCCTTATTGTCTAGAAAATTGAATTAGAATTTTTATGGTCTCATTCTTACCAACTACAGTACTCTTCAGAAGCTACTTTTAACAAGGATGATAAATGAAGTAACAACCCAGAACTACTATGATATGTTCTTACAAAAGCATAATTAGTTAGTAAAGGTGTATTTTAATAATGTTTCCTGTAATGTGGTTTTTAAAGTGATCATAGATCTATTTTCTAATTGTGTAGTAAGTAAAAATGAATAGAAATTAATATATTCTGGAGGAAAGGGTTGTCAGTGCCCAGCTGACAGAGTTCAGGTGCAGACTGCAGAGTACAGCTGATAGAAGAACAGTGAATTACCTTGTGAGCTGGGAGCAGGGAGCTCTCTGGCTGTGCACAGGTCAAACACATCGTGCTCTCTCCATGCCCTCATGGAGGCCATGGCAGGTTTCCTGTGTCTGGTGATGGAATCATCTTGCTGCTGGTGGTACCAAAGCCCCTGCACTTGAGTTGTGCATGGAAACATCCCATGGTGGTGTCCCTTCACCTCCCCCTTTTCCAGAGAAGAGCCAGTGTTCAAATGTGTATCTTTCTGTGCTTCTAACTCTTCTCAGGATAGGGCAACTTTCCAGACAAACCCCTTTTTTCTAAGGTCTCCAGTCTCAAGAGAAAGTTCAGAATTATGTTGGAGTGTGACTGTCCTGGGACTCTGCCTTGGGCTCTCTGCCACTCCTAATCGTGACATAAATGAGAATAAACTCCTGGCACAAGCCTCTCTCATGAGTGAGGAGAATTGATTTCCATTTTCAAACAGTTTGAGCTGATGTTCTCATGACAGCTACTACAGCTCCATGCTCAGCAGAGCTGGGTAGTAGGGAAGAGGTGGGTGCTCAGGGAGCAGAGGCAGGTGATACAGAGAAGTAGCATCCATGAAAAACCAGGGAGAGTGCTGGATGCTCTCAGTTGGAATCTTGCTGTTCAAGTCCTGCTAATGAGCCCAGTGCCTCCCTGTTGGCAGCTGCAATGTTTTTGTTTTGCAGCTCAGGTCTATCCTGAAAATAGTCCAGAGCTGCAGGAACTCCTGGGGCTTGAGGGCCTTCTCTGCCTGCTGGCACCTGACCTTGTTTCTGCCCATACTGGTTGAAAAGTTGTTTGGATTTCAGGGCGTTGTAAAAGGCTCCAAGATCACTGTACTATTGCTAGTTAGTTACTAAATATGTTTGAGTAGCTTGGAAATGGATCTAAATGATGTGTTGGGGAAGAAGAAAAGGAGGCAAGGGCAGTGGTAGCTGAGCTACAGATTGAATTCCTCTGGTCTTCAGAATTACCTTGGAGTAAGGGCTGTCACATCCGCTTTTTCCTCTTCTTTCTTTTGTGTGGTTCATGTGGTACAGGGGGAGCAAGAGCAGCTGCTGGCACCATTAGACACATTACATTAACATCCTGGTAATGATGTTTATACTCTCCTACTCAAAATCTCACACTTTGAACTTGTTCCTCTTTGCTGAGGAGGGTTGACGTGATTGTAACACACTCAGCACTTGATCTGAGTCCAAATGCCTTTCTCATGTCTACAAGGTAGAGCTGCCTCTGATAACTCAGGCGTGCTGCCTTTTTGTGGCATCCTCCTTGGATGAGTAGGATTTTAGACAACTATTCAACTGTTTGGAGGAGGAAAGTCTGTCTCAAGGGTGTTAGAAGAGAGGCACTGCCAGGAAAGGAGGTTTCTTGGAGTCCCAGAAGGCACAGAGTGATGTTGAAAAGATTGTGAAGATTATGCTGGGCAAATAGCAAGGTACTGAATCTCCCTCCCAGGCCAGGGAGCATCTCCTCCTCCTTGCCCCAGCTGCTCTGCCCTGGCTTGCTGGCCAGTATTTCTGTAGACTCCTTTCTTAAATATTTTCTTCATTACTATGATTTCTCTCTTTTTCTCTCCTCTTCAGGCTGCTTGCTTTTCCTGACCCTTCTTGAAGTTCTTTGGTATTATTTACATTTCATCTTTGTCTCTCTGGTTTGTCCTGTGGTCATTTATGGGTTTCAGAACAGGGACACACAGCAGCTCTTCCACAGTTACTGTCACCTCTGCATTCCTATATTTTTCTAACTCTGGTGTTGGGGAACTGCTCACAAAACACAGCAGATTCTGCTGCAGAAATCTATGCCTGGAATGAAAATGCTCTTGAATAGAACTTCTATGGACATAGGTTCCCCACGCTGGTTTTGTTTCTATTAAATACATTTCTGCCAATGATTCATTCCCAACAATATGAAATAAAAAGCTAAAATTCTGATTATTATGTACCACTAATGATTTATGGCTGACATACTAATTCAGAAAGACAAGGTGGCTTTTAAAGTATTCATTTTTAAAAAAGGAATTCACAATCTTATAAAATTATTTTCCCAAATATAAAAATCTTGTCATTTTCTCTGTTTCTGCAGGTAGCTGTGATTTCATGAAATTAGTTAATTAAAATCAGAATTCTCTCAGTTAAACTTTCTGTGCTTTTTGCTGACAATTTTCTGACTGCTGCCACAAGTCAAAGCAAAAACACAAAACTATGCATTTGCTTCTCTCCTGACTCCTTGAATAATTCTTTCTTTGGGGTAAAGTTTCCTTCAGTAATTCTGTAAAACTTAGTTCCAGTTATTATGTTGTTTTATATTTAATCTTAAACACTGTATAGAGTGATGGTCATCTTAGTGGAAGCCCATGGACTTCAATATCCATTTCTCCCTAAATATTAATTATCAAAAGAATCAAAGGAAAATGTAAGAAATCTGTACAAAGATTTATCCTTTAACCTTATCTGAAAAATTTGTTAGAACTTTCCCCAGAGGTGAAAGGTGATGCTCAGCCTGAAAAGGGAGGCTTTCACTAGAAATTCCTTCAGTTTTTCATTCCAAACATTGCTACTGTTGAACATTCAAATATTCATCTTACCCATAAAGTTTCTCTTGTGTAATCATTTTCAGGTCAGACAGAATTTAAAACTTTGGTAAAAAAGCAAATGTATAAGCTCTCTCCTGCCATTCCACCCAGGACTGGCCATCTACAGGCTCAGTTTTAAGTAGGGTGACAATACATCAGTCTGGATATTATTTCATTAATATCTCTGGAATAATCCTACACTAACTGATTGCAGGGAAACCAACCCAATCTGTTAATTGAGATTATTGTAAAAACAAGCAGAACTGGACACTCTTTTCCTCCAGCAAGTAGGTTGGGATAGGCAACAGATTGTGAAGGGACCTTGCTGTGCCAGCTGACCCCAACTGGCCAAAGGGTTTTCCTTAGGTACAATACAATCCCATAAGGTCACAGCAGTAAAAACTGGGACAGAGAAAGGGAGATTTCTGACTTCCAAGGTGGCTTCTGTTTGGAGAATTGCTGGTCTGCACGTGAGAGGTGGTGGATTATTTCCTTTGCTTTATTTCTGTCTCTTTCCTTCACCTAATAAACTGTTTTTATCTCAACCCCTGTGCATTCCCACTTCTGTTTTTCTTCTTTTTTCCCTGTCCTGCTGGGGATGAGAGAGTGAGTGTTTGTGTGGCTGCTGGCCAGGCTCAACCCATGACATCCAGCACAAACATTAGAGTATGGTCAGATATGGAGAATATAAAGATTTTTCATGGCAAATCTTTACTTGAATTTTATATGAATGAGAGGATACAAGAAATTCATGACTGTTATTGCTGGCAAATCCTGGGATCTTAGGATCTATTGGTTATTTTACAGACAGTCAGATAAAACTGCAGAGGAGGAATCAAATGGTCCTGTAGACACTGCTGGTTTTGTCTTCATCCTGACTGAAACCTGGCATAACAATTTTACTTTCCTCCTATCAAACTCTCACCTGCTGGTGATCATTTCCTTTCTTCAACCCCACTCTTTCTGTTTCTCTTTTTTCTCTCTCCCTTCCCAAAATAGGATGGTTGTCATAATTTTCAAACTCAGCAGGAACATTTCCAAATGTGGATTTTCCCCTGTAATGGACACTGCATCAAAACATAAGGCAATTAGGGATACACTTTAAGTGCTTTCCTTTCATTTTCCTGCTGCTTAAATATTTGAAAGAAATTCATCAAGAGTTGTCCAAGTAGAGACCTGAAGACTGACATCATATTTTAGGATTTAATGTTATAACAAAGAGCCAGGATTTAATTAACCTTTTTGCTCTTTGGGAGACCTGAGACATGGGATCCAGTTCCTCAGAAAAGTGCTGCTGCTTCTCTTGCAGTTACTGAGCTCATTAATCTCTGTGATATGTTTTACAGCTATGTTTTATTTTGATCAACTTAAAGTGCCAAGTATTTTACAATTAAATTCCTTGTCCTGCCTTGCAGAGCACATCATTTAAACAAAACAGTAACAGAAGAGGAGCAAGGGAAAAAAGAAGGAAATAGAAATTCAGGAGCAGAAGATGGTGTGGGATATGCTGACTTCCTCTGTTTGCCTGACACCTTTGCCACTGGGTTTGTGCATATAAAATACAGTAGAACAGGACAGTGAGAAATTTAACCACACAATATACACAAAGAGCACCTCTGAAACCAGTTTCTTCCTCTGAAACAATTCCCACCTTTCAAGTCAGACTTCATTCCCCCCCTAGGAGGGAGAGTTCCCAAAAGCCACAGAAACTGCCCATGAAGCTAGCCCATCTCAAAGCCAGCCAGCTAGTACTGATGGGGCTATTGGCTATTGGATGTATAAATCTCTAAGTCATCAATAAGAACAAATGTCCCCTGTGCAGAATTTTGATGGGAGAAAATTTTGAATTCTGTATGTAACTTAGAAATCCTGTTGCAGAGAGAAGCCGTGAACTGAGGGAGAAGTGATGAGGCTGCATGATCAGAGTGCACAAAGTGAAAGTTGGAAGAGACACCAGCTCCTGCTAATGAGACAGTTAATGAAGTGCAGTTAAACCAAGTGAGTGTGATGTGCAGAGTCTGGGTGTGGCAATATAAGCAGTTTATGTGCCTTGTTTTGGGAGAGGGTCTGTGTTTCTGAGGTTGTTTTTCCTGCTGGAGCCCTGTTCCTGTAAGCACCCAGCCCAGGTGTTGATGCTGTGTGCTGTAGCCCTGCTCCATCAGCACATCTCTGCTCTGTGCAGAAGCCAGGCTGTAGAGCAGGCATGAAAAGAAAGGCTGCTGTGCTCTTCTGTCCACAGCGACATGAAATCCACAGGAAAATGAGACACACAGACTTGGAAACCAGGAAACTCTTCCTGGTTTGGGAATAAACATGCTGCAGTCCTTCCATCCAGTCATGCAGATGCCTCCCAGATTAATCTGCTCCTTTATACTGTGCCTCAAAGTCAAGATCCATCCCAGAGGTGACCTACTTGTGCACTAAGCCTGTGGCTGGAATGGAAATGATATTGCTGAGACATTAAAGCCTTGTACAGGCTCTGCCTGGCCATGAACTACCTCAGACTCAGCTCCTCCTCTCTTTCTGACTCTTCATTCAAAGTGCAGGCATAATTCTGCCCAGCTAATGTGGCAACACAGAAGTTTTAGGCATCTGATACCCAGAAACCTGAAATGGTGAAGAGAATTTGCTTGGCTAAAGAGACTGATGGCAAGAATTAAATTTTATCTTGCCATGGATGTGAGGTTGAAAAACTGGAGTGAACTGTAGCACCATGATGGCCTGGTGACTGCAATGATTATGTTTTGTGGATATGAAATTAATTTTCACTTAAGACATGTAATGATTTCTAGTAGAGACAGAGAGTATTTTAGTTGGTGTAAAGGCAAAAGGAAAAGCAAAATTCTAGTTAGCCTTCAAGTGGTCTCTTTTCCCTTTTCCACATTTTCCCCAGAAGGAAAATTCCAGCCATTCATTTCAAAATGCAAGATAAACCCAGAAAATTGGCAAAGTCCCAATTTCCAAATGCTTGATTTTTTTCTCTGTGAACTTTTCTATAAAGATCTACTTTTCCCATGAGACCAGGCAATTTCACTTTCCTGTCAATTTGACTTTCAAGTGTTTTTGGCAATTAAACACCTGAGACACATTGAAAAGTTGTTTTCTTTAGTCTTCTTGCCTATATTAATGAGTCTGTCTTGTTTTTTAAAAGGGAGAAGATGGTTTAGGAATAAACTACAAATGGAGATATATTTGCTTCACTTACTATCAAAAATAACAAACAGGGCTAGGACAGGAATTTTGTTTTTGTGGGGGTCTTTGTTTTTAAGAGAAATAGCTATACTGCACCATAAAAACTAGAGAGGGCACTGAATTGTTTATCAAATTCTATAGCGATTAAAAGGTTAATCCCAATGCATTTATTTGCTTTAGCTCTAATCTCTGAGAAAAGGGGATAAATGCATTTGACTTGGGTTTACCTGCTTCCCTACCTGTGCTGTTCAGGACAGATGCACAAAATGAGTTACTTTGGAGCTTACTGGGAGGAATTTTTAATTTTTTATAAGTGCATAAAGAGTGTTTTTTCTTTTTTGTTTCAGTAAATTATCTTTGCCATATATTTATCACTTATACTGTAAAACAGTGTTTAGGTGCTGGAATTTTCAAAATAAAATTGTACCATGATATGTCTTGACTCTCACAGCACTAAAAAGTGTGTGTTGAGCTGCTCACTTAAACCTGAAAATCAGGTAAAACATTTTATTGTGCTATATAAGGTTCTTAAAGTCTGACTGTGCCAAAGAAACAAGCTTTGTTACAATCGAGGTGAAAGAGAATTTCTGTGCAAGTGTTGGTGAAAATATTCAAATAGGTAACAACCAATAATCCCCACAGTAAAATGGTAGAGATAAAACTGAGAGTCTTCAGCAGTAGAAAGGGATAAAATATATTACAAGAATGCTGTAATTATTTTTGAATCATTTTAAGTCCAGAAAAGAGGGTTAAGGTTTTACTGAAAGAAAATTCTAAACAAATTGACTTCTGTAAATATTTGAACAGCCAAACCACCAGAGCACCATGTCACTGTGCAATAACGAGTTATGATTAATTCACAGATTAATTATAGTCCTACCTGAAGTTACATCTGGCTTTACACATGTATGTAGTGTTTTCCATTTTTTACCCCTTATGGTAATCTACTTTCAATATGCTCTTCTAGATCTTACTTTTATTTGAGACAGTAAATGCAAACCCTCTAAGTTTAGGATTCTTGATTCTGAAGAAACTGCAGATGACCAAGGTGAACATAAATTTATTTAAAAGAAAGGAATAGCATCTCAGTCTAAAGTAAAACAAGGGTCAATCTTATGGATCCAATACTGCTAATTAGACCCAACAGAAGTGTAATGGGGTGTTATTATCTCTATGCATTTAAAACCCTACATTACAAACCATTAAACTTCAAGGGCCACATTCACTTGTATATTTGAAGTCAGTGGAAAATACAATCCCTAATGCACTTACTCCCACTGAACTAGCCGGGAACAGCCATGGGAACGACACATCGGGCAGCTGCCCACCAAGACCATCAAAGCCTCAGAGAAGTCCTGCAACAAATTTAAATCAGATTCATTTTAATAAAGAGCATCTCTTTTATGAGGAGAGCCTGCGGGAGCAGGGGCTGTTTAGTCTAGAGAAGGCTGGGAAGGGATCTCATCCATACATATGAGTATCTCCCAGGAGGATGCCAAGAGGATGGTGCCTGACTCTTCCGTGGTGTCCAGCGACAGGACAGGGTGCAGTGGGCCCAAACTAAAACACGAGAAGTTTCAGCCCTACACAAGGAGGAACTTCTTTCCATTGAGGCTGGCAGAGCTCTGGAACAGCTGTTCAGGGAGGGTGTGGAGTCTCCCTGTCTGGAGACATTCCAAAGCCACCTGGACCTGTGTCACTGCTCCGGGTGACCTTGCCTGGGCAGGGGGACGGACGGAGTGATCTCCAGAGGTCACTCCAACCCCGACCATTCTGTGATTCGCCCCGTTCACGCCGGCTGTCACCGCTCAGGGCGGCCCGGGGGGCCCTGACCCTCCGGCGCCTCGGGCGCTCCCTCAGGGCCGGCCCCGCCCCGGCTCCGCGGGGCCCGCAGGCCGGGATCCCCCCGCCGCGCCCGGGCCGCGCTCCCGCCTCCCTGCCCGCCGCATCGCCCCTTTTCCGGCTTCCCCGGCGGCGGCGCTCCCCGGAAGCGGTAATGCCTGCCCGGTGATCCAGGAAGCGGATGAGCCTCTCCCGCCCGCCTTCCCCTCCGGAGCGGCGCTGCGGGGACGCGGGGAAGGGGGTGGGGGGAGGCGGGGGGGGGGGCGGCAGCGGCGGCAGCACCCCCGGCCCGGCCCGGCCGCGCCAGCCCCCGGCGGTGTTTCCATGGCGCCGGGCGGGCGGGGGAGCCGGGGCTGACGACCCCGCCCGCTCATGGACCCCGCCGAGGAGGAGGAGGGCAGGGAGAAGCCCCCGGTGATCTACACCATGGAGAACAAGCCCATCGTGACCTGTGAGTGTGGCCGCCGCCGCTGCTGCCGGGGCTGGGCTCCGGCCGGTGTCCCCTGCGGGCCCGGGGGGTTTCGGGGGGCTCCCGCAGCTCCGGGTGGGGACAGGGCAAAGGGGATCTGCCGGCAAAGGGGATCTGCCTGCAAAGGGGATCCTGTGGCGGGGTTTGCCTCTTCACCGCTTCCCCCCCTTTCTAATGGCACTGGGCAAACTTGGGGTTGTTTCTGTAGTAAATGACAAGCCGAATGTCGTGCTCAGAGGTGTTCAGGGGAAGAGGGGAAAAATATGAGGATAAATCGTGAACCCCAAACTTCCTGCCAGCGAGCTTTGTGTGGCTTTGCTGGTGCTAGGAGAAGTTGCGAGGAGGCTCGTCTGCGGCGATCCCACTGATGCATCCCCACTGACATTACAATTTAATCTTTACCTGCTGTGCTTTGCTTCCATCCCTGAGACGCTTTAGTTCACCAAAACGGGATCTCGTGTTTCCAGATGAATTAGTTCTTTAAGGTATCAGAGACAGGCAGATGGTCCTGATGTAAAACATCAGCCCCCTGCTCTTACAGAGGGGTGCACCCGAAGTTCTCTTTAAACAAACACGTGGATTAGGCTGGGCATTAGGAAGCAATTCTTTAACGAGAATGGGGTCAAGCACTGGAAGAGGCTCCTTAGAGAGGTCTCTAAGTCTGTCCCAAGTCTGTCAGTGTCTAAGAGATATTTGGACAATGCTCCTAAGTGTCTAAGAGATCTTTGGACAGTGCTCCTAACATGCTGTAACTTTTGGGGAGCCCTGAAATGGTCATGTAGTTGGACCAGATGATCCTGGTAGGTGCCTTCCTACCTTCCTTTTTATTCTAACTGCATCCATAATGCTGTTAATAAAAAGGTGAAATGAATGAGATCAACATAGAGAATTCTGCTTTTTCTTTTTTAACCAAAGGTAGCCAGCCAGTGGCTGGTCTTAGTCAGAAGTCTCTCTACTGATGATGTAACAAAATACATATTTGCACTTTATCACTAGAACACTGGGAATGCTTTATGTGCCTGTGAAATAGAAACTTGTTTCACAGTTCTGTGTTGTCCTGTTGTGGAGTAAGCATGCATTGGTGATTAAAGTCTTAGACTTTACTTAGAAAAAGTATCCAACTGTAACCTTGTAGCTGTGTAATTGTGGGACTTTGTGTGTATCTCATTTCTCCAGACTATTTTATAAATGTGCTTTTTTTCTGTCTCAAACTTTTTCCTTTTTTTTAAATGCAGTTCATAAGTTGAAGTGAACAGGATCTGTACTGAATCTTCTCTACTCACCTATTTCAAGAATTCTGGGATCCATTTCACTTCAGATTTAAAGTCAGAAAGATGTGCATATCAGAAACATCAGGAGGATATAGTTTGCTGGTGTTATTGCTACTGTTCAGGCTGTGGGGGCTTGCTTTTTAGATTTTCTGGCCTTATGTGTATTCAGAATTGGAGAGTCTCCGTGTGTGGCAGGGGGACTTGGTGGTGCAAGTCAGTCCTCATTGTTCTTGTATGATTTGAATAAGTAACATTTTAGTCTTTAAACCAAACACTTTAGTTGAAGTATAGAGAGGTTTACTCCAGGGTAAAACCTACTAAAAAAAACACCTAACCTTTTATGTTAGCAGGTGCTGAAAAGAACTCTGATCTCTTTGTATGAGGAAATTTTCAAAATTCCAAACACAAAATTTAACCAGATTTCAATCAAGCCCAGTTGTCTGATACTGAAAACAATATTAATTCTGTGTGGTGAGTGAGCATACATTATGGCTGTAAAATGTTTTGTTCTTATCCCCATCCAGTACAGTAGCAGCAGACTTACAAATGAGATAAGAGGTGTGTTACATGTCATTTGTGTGCCTCACTCTTGGACCCAAGGAATCATTTCTAGTGCTCTGGACAAGCACAGCAGCAGTATCTTTACTGGTATGGACTGGAGTGGCTTGGTCTGAGACAGCCTAATTCAGGAGTTAAAGTTAATTCAGCAAAAGTGCTCAGAGATTACCTCTCTGATGAATGTAGTAAGGGTGACTTGCTACATTTTAAAAGAAAACATTTGACTTCAGTAGGGAATGCATTTTACTGTAACTGCTTTAGTTTCTTCTCTGTTTAGAGAAGTGGAGTACCTAGAGATTGTAGTATTTCAAATAAGTGCATTCACCAGTAATGACTAACTTGAAGGAAAGCTCCTCTAAGCATTATATTGCCAGAGATTTATGGAGAGGTGAGACTGGGCCTTCCAGGCAAAGGATTGACTTGGTTTTGGTTTGTTGCAAAACACATTAAAAACCAGGGTATTAGAAACTGCTCTACAAACACAGTTTATCTTTTCTCTGTGGTTCCAGTGTCAGGCAGTTGGACTTGTCTGGGATATGTGTCCCACCCAGGAGATGGGGCAAAAACAGACCTGTGAGGGATGGCTGGGTTCTGATTATACAAAGCAAGAGTGAAGGTTAAAGTGAGGGTGCTTTTCAGAACACAAGTATTTCCTTTTGCTACAAGATTTAGATTAATCTCTGTAATTTTTGCATCATGAAATAACTCCTGTTAACTCTTAGGGTTTGTTCTTAATAAGAGGGAACTGAAGGGGGAGTTTTGTTCATAGTGAAACTTCATTTCAACACTTTGCCTACCAGAGTTGTTTGGTAAACAAATGTTTTTACCTAGTGAAATAAATTTGACAGTGCTCTGGAAGGAATGCTGCTTTGGTAAAGAGAATTATGCTTTCAAATCTATGAGTTGTCTGTGTTGTAACTGTAGTTATTTGCTATATTGGCACAACCCTGAATTCAGCATTCTGTGTACAGGCTTTGGCCTTTGGAAAACAATGGCAGGTTCCACGTGTCTTGGACATCTGATGCCAGTTGCAAATGCAGTTTTTTCAGTACTTTTTTCATGTTAGTGCCATAACTTGATTATTTTGCCCTCAGAAGCTGTGCATAGGTGAATTAGACTTGTTTTTATTGTGTTTGCATCACTAGAAACACCTGCAGTTTTAACAGGGAGTTTTTAGATTCATAGAATTCCTCAAGGCATGGCAAACTTCTGGAGACTCTTTTTCTAGGCATACAGACAACCATATTTTCCAAGTGTGGGAAAAGTAGTATATTCAGAGAAAGTTGCTGTTCCTTTATGTGTTTTCCCTTTTCACAGTATGGCAGCACCCCTGAGTGTTAAATCACTCTTGTCAGGTAGGACTGAGTGCCATGATGACTCAATTCCAAATTAATTTGAGCCATATTTTTTACACTGTCAGTCTTACTAGATTGCAAAGCCACTGGGGAGTTTCACTGCCCAGCTGTGGTTCTGCTCTCTCTGGAACATTATTTGCGAACTCTCATCTCAAGTTTGTTGCAATTTATCTGCATTACTATCAGACCTGGTAACCTTACCAAGTGTTTTGAGTCATCTTACAGCTTTCTCAGTGCTGTAGAAAGATTATTTATAGCATCATTAATTTTTTTTAGGTTTTTTTTGCAGAGGCAAGTTGGGTGTTTGCATCAAACATCTTGAACTTGAGTAGTTTCTGTACAATGTTGACTTTACAAAATCTCTAAACCAGTGCAGATGGCTTTCCTAGGAAACCCAAACAATGTTGTTTCCTTCTCAAGAATCCTGTTTGAAACTTTGAGAAAGTCTTTGGAGCTTCAATATAATGTTGTTGCACATATATACCAGACAGAGAGCTCATCCTTATGTAGCTGATTTACACTTAAATTATTAGCTCTATCCATATGAAGAGGAGGCTGAAGACTAAAGGCAATTCTGCTAAATGAAGTAATTAATAGGTTTTTCAGAGCTTTCCTAACAAGCTGTTCTTTTGTAATTATCTTCATGCAGTTGTGGAATATTCCATTATCAGCTCCTAGTATCTGTTCATGTTGTCTGTTTATATTGTGTGTTTGCATGTTTGCTCTCACTGTCAATAATCTGTTTTAGCACAATGGACTTTCTATATAATCTTTGGAGAGAGTAGCACGCATCATTTTTATCTGGTCCGTGTTCAGAATGTGCTGTGGTACAGCAACAGAAAAACCATCAGCAAAAGCTTTGTAGGCCCCAGAGTAGAAAATGTTTGCAATTATCTACAGCAGAAACAGAAAGGTTAATAAAAGTAAGGGGTGGGGAGGGAAAGGGAAGAATTTTGCCTCTTTTTATGGTGAAAATAAAAACTTGCAGTTAAGAATATTGTTCTGGGACTAGAGGAGCTTGATTCAAAAGTTCTTCTGTTACTAGTAGTTAAATGTAATAAAAAAATGTGCCAGCAAGAAGTTGAATGTAGCCCAAGTGATTAGAATGATTTGCTGTTAGTGAGACCATTTAACAACTATATCCTATAAATGCATTTTCCCTGTTCTCAACCAGAACTCCTGCATTGTAAGTCATCACTGTTATGTAGTTGATACATTATTCTGTGCTTAAATATTTGATTACATATATCATGAGAAGAAGTGGCATATTCTTGTTAGTGTTAATCTGTTTTACAGGTTTGGAAGTGCAGCAGTGAAGTTTTGCTAGAAGGATTTTCTTCTAGTGAATCAGCTGTGGGTTTTGTACAGCAATTTAGCTGTGTTGTGTTTGGTTTTTAGACCTCTTTTGAATATGAATTTGAGTTGGGAGAGAGGAGGACCTTTAAAAGATGTAAATATAAAAACCTCACCCAAACTTCAGGTAGATCCACTTCCTACAGGCTAGTGATTTAAGAAAAAATATTCATAGTAGAACTTTTTACTAGTGGAAAAATAAATGGAGTCAGAAAGGTTAGCTGTGAGTGATACTTGGGGATAAAACCCAAGCAAAACTACACCAAAGTGTAGTCTTGGCGCTGTGTTCTTTTAAAGGTATTCAAAGCCTTTTATCTCAGTTGACTGGGCTTGTCATTGGTATCAAAGGAAAATATTTGTCTTCTTTAGTCATCTGACCTCAGGAGTTTTTGTTTTAAACTGCCTGTGTAGTTAGTGGGTTAGGATAATTTCCTCTAGAGGAAAAAAAAATCACGGTGGTATATTTAGATGCTAGAGTGACAAAACCTCTAAGCATCTAAGAAGTTTGGAAACTGTTAGGAAAAAAAATAGATTATTGGGGATTTTGGTGGTTTTAGGCAGGGATGAACCTAAAAAATGTCAATATGTTATGGTTCTTTGGTATTAGACAGCTCCTACAAAGAGAATGTTCCCCTTAGAAGTCCTGGTTAGGTGGTGGTCATTCTGGTTTTCATTGTTCCTGTACAAATTTAGAGTAGAACAAGTGTCCTAGATAGGGAAAGAGGGAAGGGAGGAAGGCTGCATTGATTTGATCTACCAAAATGTCAGGAAGAAAGACAAGGAGGAAAGAATCCCAGAACTCTTTGGATTGGAAAAGACTTTCAAGATCATCCAGTTCCAAACCCCTGCCGTGGACAGGGACACCCTCCACTCTCCCAGGCTGTTCCAAGCTGCACCCAACCTGACCTTGAACACTTCCAGAGATGGGGCAGCCACAGCTTCCCTGGGCAACCTGTGCCAGGGCCTCACCACCTCACAGGGAACAATTTCTTCCTGATGTCTAAATCTGCCCTCTTTCAGCTTAAAGCCATTGCCCCTTGTTCTGTCAGGCCAGGCCCTTGTACGAAGTCCCTCTCCAGCTCTCCTGGAGCAGCTGTAGGCACTGGAAGGGGCTCTGAGGCACTGGAAGGGGCTCTAAGGTCCCTTCTCCAGGCTGAACAGCCCCGGCTCTCAGTCTCTCCATAGCAGAGGTGCCCCAGCAGCTTTGTGTCCCTCTTCTGGTCCCACTCCAGCTGGTTGATGTCGTTCTCATGTTGGGGACTCCAGGGCTGGAGGCAGCTCTGCAGGTGTGGTCTCACCTGAGTGGGGCAGAGGGGCAGAACCCCCCTCCCCTGCTGCCCACAGGGCTTTGGGTGCAGCCTGGGAGGTGTTTGGCTCTAGGGGCTCTGAGGGCACATGGCCTGGCCATGCTGAGCTCCTCCTCAACCAACACCCCCAATTCCTTCTCCTCAGGGCTGCTCTCCATCCAGTCTCCACCCACAGCACGTGAAGTGTTTAGATAAGTGGCAAAGGCCCTGCCTTTTGAACTTTGTCATGTGGAAAGAAAGGAAACGGGTGCTTTGTTCTTCTCTTTCTCCTGGGGTGTTTGTTTTTAACGTATATCACTCGAACATTACTGCTTTCAGTTGCTGTGTGTTACCATTTCATGGCAGAAGCACCCTGTGTGATATGATTGCAAGAGTTACTGTGCTCTTTCTGTATTTGTGGGGTGTCTGTTGACATCCAGATGGGGAGTACATTAATTCAGACATACATGGTTTAAAAGCTGAGGTAGGTGCTCCAAGAGGTTATCAGACTCTAATGTCACTCCCTAGTTATCACCTCTGTGCGATATTTAGGTCTTATTTGCCTGTAGGTTCTGGAAGATGGAAACCCTTCTCTGAAAGGCTTCTTGATTTTAATTATGATAGGATTCCAGAATTACTTTTCCTTCCTATATATGCCCATCCTTCCTGTGCAGTTATGTCTGATAATCATTTACACTCTGGCCCCATTACTGACAGCCACAGAATGGTACTGACAGCCATAGAATGGTTTGGGTTGGGTCTTAGTGTTGGGATCAATCCACTGAAATTAATTTGCTGTGATACAGTTGAGTCATCATCTTTCTCTTTGGTTTGTTTTTTTTTTCCAAAACACCTCAAACAAAACAACCTCCTCATCAACTCGCAAAAAATGACAAAAAATCCTACAACAAAATCTTTGAAGCAATTCTCAGGCTTTTGTGTGGACTTTTTCGGTTTGCGCTAAGTTTGAATTCCAGGGTAACTTGGGGTTCTGGAATGTTTCATTCTAAATTCATAGAATTCAGTCAGATACAAGCAAAAATCCCTGTAATGGTATTGTTTATATTTTCTCTTTTATTTCTTCTTTATTTTCCATCTTATTTTTTTTTACTTTTTTTTCATATTTTGGAAAATAGATCATAGATACACCAACTACTGAGGTACCACAGGCATATATATAGAGAAAAGAATAAGACTTGTGCCATGCTTGAGGTCTCTTGAGTCGCAGAAATCTTGCTCAACACCACTCCAGAAATAGTGATCTTTTGGGACTTTCTGTTCTTTGTGCAGGTCGTGCTCTTGCCTACTTGCTGTGAGGTGCTCCCCTCCCTCCCTGCAGCCCAGGAGCACTCAGTTCACAATTTATTGTGCATTTTAGTCTGACAGCCCTTCCAGTTCCTTGCTGTACTCACTGGCCTCGTGTTGGTCCCGTGTCAGTGCTGTGCTGGTGTTGCCTGCTGATAACTTCACTTTTCGTGTTCTCAGCTCAGACATGCTGATTACAGTAGAAACAGCGTCCAGTTCAGAACATGAAACGTTGCAGCCCTTTGGGTGTTGGAAATATGTGGCAGCAGCTTTGGTCTGTGTTCAAAGACAGCCAATGTATTTCACATTGAAGGTCTGTTCTCACTTTTCTTCTAATCCTAGAGGGCTGTGTTGCCTTGATCATAAAACACGTTCTTATGTGTATTTGATATGCCCTCAAAACCAATGCAGGAGGAAAAGCTGACTGGTTTTCAAATGAATATACCCATTTTAAGCTGATAATGTGATGTGTCTGTCTGGAATAGCAGGGTGCTTACACATTATCCTTCAGTTCCTCTGTATTCAGTAGTAGTCCTTTTTACTTAAGATGTTGAATTCTGGCATATTTTGGCATACATTGGATTTTTAGGTGCAGTGTAGAAAAAACACTTTGCTATGCTCCAGAGATAAAATATGTGGCTTGTTCTTTCCAGCAGCTTTTTGAGCTCCCAGCCTCTCATTTTGATGTGGTCATCGTGCTGCTGCTAAGTCACTAAGCCATGTTTCACTCTCTGTGGGCAGTAATGAGTTGCAAATCAATAGACTGTTCTCAGTTTGGCTCACAGAGGTGGAACTGGTGTAAAACAGCATTAACAAGATAACTAACACTTGTTTCAGTATTCATTCAGGCATTTGTTTGTGGTCTTAAATAGCATTTGGTATGGTACACTTAATTCAGATGGGATGAAGGTGAAGGATCAAGCATAAAGTACTTTTCCTGGTGAAACAGGGCTAAAGTACTAACTGTTTTTGGTTTGTTTTTTAGCTCTTTAATGAAGTTGCATTGTTGAATACTAGCTAATGTGGTCAGGCATCAGAAGAACTGTTTTTGCTTGTTTTTGCACTTAATCAGGCTTTCAAACTTTTATTTTTTAATTGACTTTACTGTGTGATGATAGAATTGTACTAGTGCTGATAATCAAAATACTACATGTAAGGATAATAATATATATGAGAAAATTGGGGAAAGGAGAGTGGACTAGAAAAGGATTTCTAAGATGAACCAAAGAATGCTAAAGTAATGTGGAGGCAATGCCTGTCTGTGTGCCTGGATGTGAGATTTGGGGGATGGGAGGGAGAAGAAAGGATGTCAGGTTCTTCTTCAGCTGCAGCTTCCACTTCCACAGGAAGGTGAGAAGATCTTCCTGTTCTGGTGAGCAGAATGATTGTGAAAAGGAAAACCACCAGGAAATAGCAAAATAGCCTATAAGGTTGTTAAAATCTTAATTAATGTCTTGTCCTTGTCACAACCTCCTTGTACCAAAGAGAATTCAAGAATTCTTGTTGAAAGGTTACTGGTAATATATTTTTTCATGTGGTAGGCACTAGCTTTTGTTCAGATTTGGATATAAGTAGCTCCTGCAGTGGTGTTGTGTTTAATGTACCTGTTTGGGACCTGCACTGAGCACAGACCTCATATTTCTGAAGACTTCAAGAACAATGTGGTCAGGAAGGTGTTTTGTATTAACAACAGCCCCAGATAATGTGGAGAGAGGAATCATATCCAGTAAAGCACAGAACATGTGCTAAACTAAATTTTCTCAGGGTAGGACCAGTTACAGAAGGATAGGAGCTACTCTTTACGCAGTCTCCTGGTTTGGGAAGTCTAAATTCTGGAGTATTTTTAAATATACTGTTTTGTTTTTTAGCCAGTGACTCCAGCTAAGGAGCTGCTTGTTTCATTTTTGGAGTTGGACCAACTTTATGATACTCTTTGTGGCGTATGGATTATGTAGCTCTGTGGAAAATTGCAATAACAAGTTTGTAACAGTGTGTGATGTGCCTGCTTAAAAGTGTTGTATGAGGTCTTGAGAGTGATTTAAAAAATCTCATTCAGTGCTGGACTCCAGTTTCCACATAGCAGACAAAAATTAAATGTTCTTAATAACATCAGACCATTACTAGAATGGCATATTAATATATATTCTATAATTTGCACATGCTAATATATTACTGCCTTTCATTTTTAGGTGCTGGAGATCAGAATTTATTTACTTCCTTGTATCCTACACTTTCTCAGCAGCTTCCTAGAGAACCCATGGAATGGAGGAGGTAAACTTATATTTCATTCTGTGATTCTGTTTCAGTGTCTGGTTTTGACTTGGGTAAATGTGTGTTTGTTGTGTTCTGAGGAGCTCTTACCATAAATTGAGTTGAACAGAGCAACTGACTCAGAGAAATTGGAGAAATTGGATAATCAAAGTGAATGTTGTGCACTTCAGGGTGATCTTTTCAACCCTTCAACTTTGCCTAAAGAAAAATGATAGTGATGCTGTGTTTCTCTTCTTGATTTTGTGGTTTGTGGGTTTGTCTTGGTGTGCTTTGATGTACTTTGGCAGCTGTGTTCTGAAAGTGCTATGATTTCTTCTCAATGAGAATATAGATGGAACTCACATGGAATTAGATATACTTCCCTTCAGAAAGTTTGGTACGGGACTGTTTTGTGATTGGAAAAAATATTTGGGGAATTCTCTTATTTGGTATTTTCTACTTGTCTTAGAGATACAGAAAAAAATCTTTTACTGAAAGCTGAAGGGCTTCTACTTCCTGTTTTTCAAAATGGAGCTTTTATCTCATTTCAAGCAATAGCAAAATTTAGTTGACTTTATACAAACTACAGTGAGTGTATTTTGTGAGTTTCCAGTGCCAGAGTATTTCAGTTTATTTCTCTTCCCCACAACACATGTTCGTTTCTCTATTCTGTCCACTAATTTCAGTTTTTAAACTCTGTAGGTCTTATGGCCGTGCTCCGAAGATGATTCACCTGGAATCCAACTTTGTTCAGTTTAAAGAGGAGCTACTACCCAAAGAGGGGAACAAAGCCCTTTTGACTTTTCCCTTCCTTCATATTTATTGGACAGAATGTTGTGTAAGTACTCAAAATTTAAATTAAAAGATTTAAATTTAAAACCTCAAATTTATCAATTAAATTGTTCACACAAGCTTGGAAAGCAAATGAAAATAACAGACAGCAAAAGCAGAAAGTCAAAACAATTAATTCTGGGTTGCATAAGCATGCATACCTGATACATTGCTGGAAACAAAATTTACCTTCAGCACTTCCTGCAATAAACAATATCTGTTTGTAATGTTACTTGACACTAAGAAGACAAGCATTTGAATAACCTGTTTTCAGTACTTTGTCACTAAACCCTCAGGATTTTACAGTAATACTGCAGTGACACAGTGCACATTCTTCATAACACAGAAATGTGGCCAGGGTGAGTCAGTTAGGATCTGTTGGTGTGCTGAAATCTAAAGAATCTAAATTTTTTTAGTTTAGTTCCATCTTGTGTGTGTGTCAGGTACTGGTGGATGTCAGCAATTTAACTGGGCAAGATTTGGAATGTCTTAATCCTGTTTATCTCCACTTCACTGCCTTTTGGTTTGCCTCTGTTGTGAATTAATTATCCACTTGAAGGACACAGGTGACATC
The DNA here is from genome assembly GCF_021018805.1 of Prinia subflava. Lineage (NCBI taxonomy): Eukaryota > Metazoa > Chordata > Aves > Passeriformes > Cisticolidae > Prinia > Prinia subflava. The sequence goes on along the minus strand of NC_086249.1, from coordinate 102,094,237 downwards.
TGATCTGTGACCAGTCAAAAGCAATCCAGAAGAGCCTTAAGAATTATCTGAATTTTTTTGTGTAACAGCAACCCAGAAGCAAAATAATTCCAAACAATGCTTCTGCTTTTTTTAAAAAATTATTTTTATGAAAAAGCTTTTAAACAGGTTGAGATTTGAGCAGTGCAGAAGGTGCTAATATCACACTTCTGTTACTACGTGAGAATAAAACATAGTTCAGCTGTGTAAATTCAAACATATTTTTATTGTAAAGCTCCAGAAGGTGTAAAATAAAGGGCTTAAATGATGTTTAAAAATCCTAATTTCAGTCATATAAAGAATGATAATGTATCAATATATTTGCTGTTAACCACAATACTGGAAATAAATTAAAAGACTAGAATTTTACTATGCTTTACCTAATTTGATTTTTTTCAGTAAGTCAACTTACCATCACTAATTCCATTTGCTATGTCTGTCTGTTTGCCTTCTTCTGGAACAAAACTTGCCTTTTGAAATTGTTCAGAATGTCTTGTTTGATTTGATGATTCACCACTTCTCATCCCAGGACACGGAAGTGTACAAAACCACAGTCAAGGATGACATCACCAAGTGGCAGAACGTTCTCAAAGCTCACAGCTCAGTGGACTGGCTGATTGTGGTGGTTGAGAGTGATGCCAAGAAAAAGAACAAAACCAACATCCTTCCCCGAACCTCTATAGTAGATAAAATAAGGAATGACTTCTGTAACAAGCAAAGTGACAGGTGAGGGTTCTTGGGCTTGCAGACGTTTTCTGTATGTTTTAAACATTTCTGATCTCTAAACTCAGCTCCATATGCAAGACATTCCTTGCTCATTTAAAGACTTCCCTTGATATCCAGCATTCAGGCTGGTGGCTCTGTAAGATCTGTGCTTTGAAGGAGGCTGGCACAAAGAATAAAGGGAGAAATTTTATTTTCACTTCTTCCTGGGTTCGTGGCAGCTTTGAAACGTGTTTCAAATAGATTTCAAGTATCTCTTCCTGGCTAAGAGAGGTTTAAGGGGAACAGTGTGATGATAATCAGCTTTTAGACCTTCAGGGGTTTTTGTTTACTTGGGTGCTTGCAAAAATCTTACCAGAGTTACAGGTAGTGGGAGTGAGGTGAGTAGGGAATATGAAGCCAATAGGGCTTGTTTTATGCCATTGTACTTTCTGCTGTTCACCTAATCACCTTTCCCCTCTGAAATAATTGACATAAGGCCAGAGGTTTTTATTCTAAGGAAATAGTAATGAATGTATAAAACTGGTTTTGCTTTCATTAAAGCCAAGAAAATAGGATTTTCCAACCAGAAATAGTGTTTTACTTGGATGAGAGATTTCCCGGTCTTTACAGATATCATTAGTTTTTTGGATGTTAATAAATTGTGATAGAACAACTGAGGAAGAAAGATGCGCTGAAAAAGTTGATTTATTTGTGAATTAATGGGACTTATTTATTTTCTGAGAAGAGCAGAGGAAGTTTTAGCACATAGGATATGTAAAACCAGACTGAGATACTTCAAGAATCTATTATGGTTGATTATTTCAAATGAGTTAGGAAAAGCTGACTATATGTGATCTACTAGATCCTGATTTGTATTTTGTATAATCTTCACCAGGAGTAGCTATATTTGCTGTTCTGCTCATTTGTATTGCTAGGCAGACTTTTCTTTTCTGGGATAGCTACAGCATTACTTATATTTAAGTAGTTAGAATAATGTATCCATTATTTGCTTCAAAAAAAGAAGCTTTAGAGTATTCATTCTGGGTAAAACATTTAACTCCTCTCATAAACTATATCACATGAAAAAGGTTTTTAAAAGCTACCAAGCCTCAACCAAAAAAAAAACCAAAACCCCAACATAGCTGCATCCAAACAAACAAACATAACCCTCAACCTTGTTTTTTTTCCCTCTGATTAATGTGGAATTAAAAACTAAATATTGTTCCATCTGAGTTTGTCAGGATTGCACAGTATTCAGCTGGGCATTTATATGTGAATTATGTGTTTTCCTCCTCAAATACAGTTTTATCAATCTCTTTACAGATGTGTGGTACTTTCTGACCCTTTGAAAGACTCTTCCCGTTCTCAGGAATCTTGGAATGCCTTCCTGACCAAACTCAGGACATTGCTTCTCATGTCCTTTACCAAAAACTTAGGCAAGTTTGAAGATGACATGAGAACTCTGAGAGAGAAAAGGACTGAGCCAGGGTGGAGCTTCTGCGAGTATTTCATGGTCCAGGTAAGAGTCTCTTGATACTGAAGAAAATACTTGAGTACTAGTTTTAAAAATGCTGCTTTTTTGTTGTGGTTGGATTTCTGGTACTTTTAATGTTCTGGTCGTTCTTTGAGGGCTGAGGCAGGAATTATGGAGACTGGATTAAAAACAGCATTTTTGGATCCTGTCTGCAGCAGGTTTGAGTTACCTTTTAGTACAGTTGATGCTGTAATACAGTTTCCTGCTGTTAAAAAAGCAGAATCTCTTCAGGCTTTTCAAAGTTTTATGAACCTCAATTGAAGCAAACAAATTGCATCTAAAGAGTGTTTTAGTAATTGATCTTGAATTTGGGGTAAATGTCCCATTACTGTGCATATACACTAAAACCTGCAATTGGTATTTAATATGAATGCTGCTGTTTTCTTTGTTTAGTTTGTTATCAGTGTTTGTAGAGGTGATGTTTAGAAAAGTGACTATTTTGAAGTAATCCATATAGAGAGTGCCATGAATTCTGGTTTTTATGTAGTTATAAATACAATTTTTTTAGCTGCTTTAGAGGAAAGCAAGAATTTCTTGTGTGATAAAAATTAAAGATCTTGATTACTTTGGAATTTTCTGGTCCCTGTACAGTGCTGATCTCTACTCCACCAAATCCTCATGTCTCCTTTGCATGTGCTGTCTCTTGCATAGGATATATCTCATTTTGAGGCCTTTTCTACTTAGCAGTTTGTACAAAAAACACTTTTATGATGTGCTGTAATTGATGCCTTCACGGTATAAACAGAAGGGAAATCATCAGTACTATTATGGGAGATGAGTCTTCAGCATTTATTCATTTATTTATTTCAATTCAGGCTTTTAATAGATCTGTGAGCAATATCTTGTAGTGAATTAGGATCTAGATACACATCAGAATTTACTGGCAGAGCTGTATGACTTAATCTCCTTTTGTGAACCTCCCTGGGTTGGGAAGAACTCTGCTCCAATGGCAGTTTTTTCTATATATGTGAAATGAAAATAAGAAAAAGTAGCTCTTGGAGCTATGTGGATGGATGAGGGCAAACATGAATAATGTCAATAACGTGTTCCCTGTATTGCTTGTGTGCCAAAAGGAGGAGCTGGCCTTTGTCTTTGAGATGCTGCAGCAGTTTGAGGATGCCCTGGTGCAGTATGATGAGCTGGATGCCTTGTTCTCTCAGTATGTTGTCAACTTTGGGGCTGGTGGTAAGTGTCTGCAAATGTGAAATAAATGTTGAGTGCATGAATTCAGCCCTGTGCTTTGGGCAGTCGCAGGGAGGCTGCACCAGGCAGTTTGTGCTCTTGTTTTATGCTGTGTGCAAACACAAGTGTCCATCAGTGACCAAAATTTTGTTTCTCTTCTCTGAAGCTTAGAAGCAATTTTTAATGAAAACCTGTGTTTTGCTCTAATGGGGTGATGGTTACAAGCAGAGCCCTGAACTGTGAAATGACACAAGTATTGATCTGGCTGAGATACAGCTGCTGTTTTTACAGCTCACTGTTAGGTTTTTCAGTAAAGAGCTTCCTGGAAAAGTGCATTCAGTGTTGCCTCAAATTACACAAGATGTTTGGTAATCACTGCAAAACTTAATAGAAATAGGTGCTTAATCTGCACCACAGAAGATTTAACTTCATTTTCGAGAAAAATTACTGTGCAAGAAGTATCAAATGGCTTTAAACTGTTTTAATGAGCTAAAGCACATGCTGTTATATAACAGCTTTAATCAGATATGTTTTATGAATCTAGTGGAAATATAGTTCAGGAGTAATTGCAGCAAAACAGATCTGTGCTGACTGAACCCAATGCAGTTCCTTGAAGTGGGGGCACATCCATCCATGAACCTGAGTAAGGAATACTTGAGCAGATAAAGCTTGTTTGTTTTGAACTTCAGGTAGGCTTAATTGCTAATAAATAAATTGCAAGCTGGTTGCCACTGTACTGATAACAAACATACAATTAAGACAAAATGCCTGTGGGAATTGACTGTGAAACTCAGTTATCTCTCTGTGGAAGTTCTGGTGGTTTTTCGGTTTGCTTTTTGAAGTTAAGACATAAAGTCATTTATCCATGTGATAAACTTGGGAAGGGCTAAGGCAGATCACAGCCTCTGGAGGGAGGATGTAGAGGCTTTCCTAGAAAGCAGTGGTTGGTTCTCAGATATTAACTTTGTTTCCTTAGATGGTGCAAACTGGCTGACGTTTTTCTGCCAGCCTGTGAGGAGCTGGAATGGTTTAATTCTGCGGAAGCCCATCGACATGGAGAAGAGAGAGCTGATTCAGAACCAGGAGGCCACGCTGCTGGACCTGCGCAGTTACCTGTTCTCCCGGCAGTGCACGCTGCTCATCTTCCTGCAGAGGCCATGGGAGGTTTCCCAGCGAGCACTGGAGCTTCTTCACAACTGTGTGCAGGAGCTCAAGCTGCTGGAAGTGAGTCAGAGTCATCTGTTCCATGATGTGAATCATTTCATCCAGTGATGAGCTAAGGAGGTGTTTCAAGTGTAGCTGTTGGTGACCAGCATTCAATAAGCACTGGCTGGGAGTTAGCAAAGTGATGCTGTAATAACAATTGTGCTGCAGCTGATTGTGTCATCATGAGGATGTCTTTGGCAAGAAATTTGGAGACATCACATCTGGGAACCAAATCTGTTTAGTTAAAGTGTTTTAATCTTCACCTGGAAAGTTATTCTCTAAACTGGTAGTCATTTGCCTGCTTCTTTCATGGATTTATTACCAATCTGTTGAACTGTGGTTCTCATCATTTAAATCTATAGCAGTGGTGTATTGAAGGAAATAAGGCAGAGTGGTTATTATGCTGTTATGCAGGCTAATCCTCTGTAACAAAAACAAGAGATTATTTCTGAATATCACTTTGTGGCTTACCCATGTCCTCATCCCATGGGTGCTCTGTTAGTTTTATCTGTGCCATTACAACAGCAGCTGCCAACTTTTGCCTGTCTGACATTGTGGTAGTAAGTTCCATCTGTTCATCTGCATTTAAAAACTGCAAATCTGCTTCAGATGCTTTGTTGACACCTTCATGTGTTCTCAAACTAATGTGTAATTCCCACAGATAGTATGATTTGTGTGTGCATTTTGTGGTGTTTGGGGTTTTTTTTTAATTTCCAAGTGTAGCCTTCTAGATCTCTGAAGGCACTTCCTACAGTTCCCCTTCTGCTGCACTCAGGTCTATCCTGTGCCCCCAGTGTTTGGAGTTTTCCTCTGCACTCTTATTTCTGCTTTTCCTGTCTTGCTGTGGTGATCCAAAATGAATGCAGTGTCCTGAGTGTGAGTCAGTGACACTTAATTGTGCATAGCTTGTACTCACCCCTGTTGTGATCCTTTTTCTTCGTGCAGGCAAACTTCTTACCATGGCTTGACACCACAGAACACACAGCAGAAATCTAAACTCCTCTGTTCTTAGGATCTTTGTATTCCTGAAAATTCTGTCAGAATTCACATCTTTATTATTTCTTTAAGTTCATTGTGCTCATACTTTGGACTTTCCTATCCCATTTGCCACCTAGTTTATTATGGGGTTTAGGACTTTTATAGTCTTTCTGAAAGGAACATTTTTGCATGGGTTATAAACAGGGTTTTGAAACACCATTATTGTGTCTATATTCTGTGTCTTTAGTTATGCTCACCTTTATCTTAATTCTCAAAATTATTCTGCAATCAGACTCTTGTATTTCTCCCTCTTTCTCTTTTTGTGTTTCTTTGTTTTCATCTCCATTTTTTAATTAATTGTCCATGACAGATGTCTTATCCTTGGATGAATAAGCTTATTTTTGTGAAGGAATCTTAGAGATTAATTTGTTTTTTCCAGGTTTTTAGCACTTTTTTATATTTTTCATTTCAGTCTCAATTAGAAATGATCTCTCCTTAGGAAAGCAGTAGACTATTTACAGAATTTTTCCCAACTTTGTTTTCCTTAAGCTGAGTTTTCAGACTTTTGAAATTTTCCAAGATGTATTAGTCTCCCTTTCCTTCTTGTGCATCTTGATGAGTGTATCAAATCTAGTTAATATGTTTTAACAACTAATATATGTAAATTATTCAGGAAGCAGCAAGAGTTGGGCTGTGATTTGTGTATTCTTGCAGTAATTTCTTCCAAGAAGTTTTGCTGTGTTGTGTCAAGAAAAGTATTTTTGCTGAAGTATTTTCTCATCTGATGATGCTTTATTTCCCAGTTAATTTTATCTGTTCATATCCAGGTCTCAGTTCCTCCTGGAGCTTTGGATTGCTGGGTGTTTTTGAGTTGCTTGGAAGTCTTACAGAGAATAGAAGGCTGCTGTGATAGGGCTCAAATAGATGCAAATGTTTCCCACACAGTTGGCCTGTGGAGCTATGCCACGGAGAAGGTGAGTGGATGATTTGTTGGGCTGGTGGTATTACAATGTTGAAATAGAATATTTGTTTCCCTGGAACAGATTTTGTTCTTTTTGTTGTGGAATTTAACATTGGGTTCTGTGCACTGTCTTGAGTCTAGTCTAGATGAGACATCCATGTTTATATTGACTTTTTCACTGTCACTTGAAGTCTGGGAATTACAAGGGTTTGTCCTCCTCTTTTTCTGTTTCCTCCTTTCCTCATCACTAATTTGATAATTAATCACTACTTTGATTAAACTCTAGAACAAGCTGAGAGGGAGAGCATGGGAATTACAAATACAGCAGAAAAAATGCCCAGATTTGGATGCATTTACCATTAGAAACAGAGATGACAGCAGTCTGTTTACACAGGTCACTATTTCTGTTTCATGTTAGCACAGCAGTAGTAGACCCCTGCCTTCATCGAAGGTGTTACCCTTGGTGGCTTGTGAAAGACAGATAATTTCATTTTTCAGTCACCAGCCTTTACCATAACTGTTCTGAAGGGACCTTTTCAGTTTGGTTAAACTGCTTCCCTAACTTTTCAAGTTCCAGTTACTCTGTTTCTGTGAAAGAGGTGATGTTTGAGGTTGCTACTGCTTTCCACAGTTGAAAAACATTTTAGAGCTCCAGAAACTACTGAAATAGTCTACTGTGGTATTAGTGGATGTTTTTGAAGACCAGCATCTTTGGAAGACTCATCCTCTTGTTTGCATAGCCTGTAGAATATTTGCTATTTATTTTAATCATAGTTTGCTCATGTTTCAGTAGACTTAATAATCCTCTAATTGAGCCTTTGAGGTCTTTGTTTTATTACAAAAGCAGGGAAATAAAATTTCACCTTGAAGAGTTATTGCTAAAGAAAAAAAAAGAGGGGGATGGAGATCAGAATAAAGGAAGCAAAGAATTGTTTAAAATGGAATTGATGCATCAGATTCTTCCCATGCTCCTTTGATGTTTCTATGGAAGATGAGTTCCAAAGTGAGCTGGAAATGTTCTTCCCTTCCATCATTTTTCTGACACAAAGGGTAAAGGGAAGAATTTTAGGATAATGAGTAGCAATAAGGTGGAACTGACTCAATGAAGAAATTTAGCAACTAGTGACAAAATTAAGTGGAGTTTAAAATAATTTTTTAAAAAAGGTTAATATTCATCCCCATTTTTTATGGTGTGGAGTAATGTGACAAGCTGTGACCTTTATTCTTTTGTGGGCTTACCTTTATAGCTGATGGAGTTTTTAAGTAAATTACCCAAATAGCCAATAGATAAGAGCTTCTTTAAGACAATATTCTGGGTGTTGAGCCACCAGCTGCTGTCTAGAAGGGGTTTTATGATAGTTAACTGTATTAACACTGTTAGCTGTGCTAATCTCTTTTTCAGGAAGGTTTTCACCTGAATACAACACTTCAGGGGAATTTGCAAGCTGCCTAATCCCTGTACTGCAGACTTGCCTGCTTTTCTTGATTATGCAGTTTTCAAAAACACAGACAGCTATTAGAAATAATCTTTGGTCATAACTGCTGAGCATCTCAAGCTTTGTTTGTGTTTGTGTTGAAAGCCAGGAGGATTTACTCAGATTAGGTGTTGTGCATGTAGGGATCTGTGTGTGTAGGCACATGTTCCAATATCTGAGTCAGTAACTCACATGCAATTGAATTCCTTAAGAAGTTACTTCATACTGTGAGAATAACAGTATAAATTATTATTATAAATCAATTTTGAGATCCTATAAGCAGCATAATATGAAAGCAATGAAAACAGAACGATGTAATAGAACAAGAGGAGTTTTGTATTGATTTTATAGCCCATTGAGAGCAAGCATCTGGCTTCTCTTACAGCTGAAATCCCTGGGTTACCTGTGTGGACTTGTGTCAGAGAAGGGACCCAATTCAGAAGACCTGAACAGGACTGTGGATCTGCTAGCAGGGCTGGGAGCAGAACGCCCTGAAACAGGTACTGGAATGGTGGAATTCTAGGAATGGTGGAATTCCTTCCAGAAGCTGACATTGTCTCAAATAATATAGAAATACATCAGTAATAAAAATTTGCAAGTATCTTTACATATTCACACATACATTGATAGAACTTTATCAAGTTGTTTCAATCTCTATTTAGTATTTCAAATTACCAATGCATCTCTCTACTGTTGCAAGGATAGGTTTTTCCATCAATGCTCCACTTACCAGCATTTAGGTCAATGGTCTTGAACAGCACTGGATTTGAATTAAGATCTTAATGCTTTCATGCAAGTATTTAAAATAAAATTATTAGAAAAACAAATGGAGCATCCTTGATTGCATGCAAATAGATAACCTGCACCTGGAGCTACAAAGTGATATTAGTTTTTAGTTTTCTCTCCACATTTTGCTGGAGAAAAAGCAGGGATGGATTGTGGGGGGGATGCTGTTCTCAGAATGTGTTTGTGACACCTCTTGTCCTGCTTTTTTCCAAAGCCAATGCATCACAGAGCCCTTACAAGAAACTCAAAGAGGCCTTATCATCTGTAGAAGCTTTTGAAAAACACTACTTAGTAAGTATGATTTATGCTTATTTATATTAGTTTTCTGTGTTTACACTGTAGATTAAATAGAGCCAGAGTTTTCAAACCTGAGGAGACACACTGAGAACATAAATCTGTATTTCCATATTTTGGTATCAGAGGTTATTTCTTGCACACTGAGCACAATAAGGTTGATTTGTTTAACAGCTGGAAACCTGTAGGGGCCCCAACTTTCAAACATTTGCATTAACTTTAATATTTACAGTTATGAGCTGGAGGTTATTATCTGTGGGTATGTATACTTAGATATTAAAAAAGCCAATGTCATGGCTGTCATGTTCTGTTATCCCAAATTCAGAATTAACTGACTCTTTCCCAGAAGAATATTGATATGTGAATTCAGCTTCCTTTTTTTAAAATGGTTTGGGCTTGCATTTTGCAATGAGTAATACATGATGAAAGTTATACTGTTGATTTTTTTTTAATATATAAACTGTGGGACATCTGTGGATAATAGGGTTGTACCTGGCCCAGACTGATGCACAGTGAGGATTCTGATATTGTGCATCTTTATTTCCTGGCAGCTCCCCTACTGAGGAGCTAATGTAATGATTTCAGGTTTTTTTGTTTTGCTGATTTTGTTTTTCAAATAGAAGATTGTTAAATAAAAGAATAAACTCTTGACTGGCACAAGAATGTGTTTGGTTTTTTCGAGGGCTTGATTTGACAGTTTTTGTTGGGTTGTTTTGTTGTTTTTTCTGAAATAATTTTCCTTTAAAATTTCTGGGTTTGTTTTGACTTCTGTACTTCATTTATTTATAGGGCTAGTTATGTAGCTGGATCAGAATTAAAATCTTAAGAGTTGCCAGCTTCTCTTACCTGTTCAGTTCCAACTTGCACCTGAAGATCTCTGCTAAGCTCTGCAGTAGCTTCCTAAATTTAAGAAACTAAGGGGGATCTGCAGTGTTTGCCAGAGGAATTGCCATTTCTCTTTGTATTTATGCCTACACTTTCATATAATGGAAAATCAGATTTCAGATACACTCTAAAAGATGTTTTTCTGTGTAGTTGTCGTGTAAATATATACATTTTATGTATACCCATATTTAATCTTGTCCTGTATTCAGTGGACAAGAACACAGGATTAGTTAAAACTTACAGATACAGTTCAGATAATTTATTTACATTTTAAAAAAATCTTCTCAGTTGAAACCATTCCCCTTTGTTCTGTCATGATGTGATGTATTTTTTATATTTTTACATATCTGGCCTGAGGTTATGATGGGCTTTGGAAAGAAGTTGGGTGGTTGAGCACAGGGTGTGTGTTGTGACTGCTAATTTTGTGAGAAAGGTTTGCTGCTGTTATTAAAGCTGAGGGCAAGGGGGGGAAATGTGACCCTTGGACACTGTGCCTGCATTGGAGATTAAGCTTAAGGATGAGGGATAAACTTCAATTTAGGAATGCAAGCAGAATTCCTTTAAGGCACTCTTGTGAAAATAATTATTCTGATTATAACTTAACATTCACAGGTCTGGGATATGACCAGCTGCAGGAGGAGTGAAGGTGACCTGGTACAAACTGCTGTGTATTTTGTGCTCGGGGCAAATCTGACTCATTCTGGGCATTTTGTTGCAGTAACTTAGTCACTGGCTATGAGTTTATTTGAAATAACCATACAGCTGCCAAAAATACATAAAGCTTATAATGGTTTCTTTTCTTTTGAACAGGATCTGTCCCATGCCACCATTGAAATGTACACAAATATTGGAAGAATTCGCTCAGCTAAGCTTGTGGGAAAGGACTTGGCAGAGTTTTATATGTAAATGACTCTTTAAAATGTCTTAAATGCATTGCCTTTCAAAAGTTTGACTGTTATCCCTGAGGAAGATACGCTGTAATTAAACAAGATTTTTTTAAAGTATTTTTAAATGTAAACAAACCCTATTTCAGACTCTATTTCAGAAAAAAAAAAAGGAAACTAGCAATGTCTTTCATCAAACCTTAATTCTCACCTCATGATTTTGTACTCTTGCGTTTAACAGTTCTATGGTCTTTAGCTTGATCCTTTCTTCTTCTGGGAAGAAAAGGGTGGGAGAGCTAACTGTAAACTCTGAAACAAGTCAGAAGCCTCCTTAGGAAACAGGCTACAGTAAATGCAGTTGTTATCTTAACTACATATATAGACTGCATCTATCTAAAAAAAAGTCAGAAAACATGTCTGTGGAGAGAATACATTTCATATTTGAGATTATCATTGTAAAGTGATTGTCTCCCCTTCTGTGAAATAGTGATTTTATTCCTGATTTCCAAATGTATTTTTTGGTTTTATCCCCGCTATTCAAATCCACTGAGAAAACCTCCTGTATTTTTCAGTGTCATTTTGTTTTTCTTATTTAGAAGAGTTTGGGAGTCATAAGTGGTTTTTCTTGGAAAAGATGTTGGGGCGTGCTTCCTACTGATACTCACTTAAGCAGTTTGATCTCCACATTGCAACAGATTCTCCTAAATTAACTTAAATTTTCACCAGAGGGACTAATCTTAGGTTTAAAGACTGCCATGGAACTGCTGTATGGTGATAAAATTTTCACTGACGTATTCTTGTGCTTTAAAAATTTTGAGTAAGCAAATTTTAGTTAACTGTCAGAAGCTTTAGGTGGCTTTTGTTTCATTTGTGGGAGGTTCCTTCACCTCATTTGCTCTGACTTGGGCTAGATCTGCATATGGAGCCTTTCATTAACATAGAGTAATGACATTAATTGCCGTTCTACTTGCTTAAGTGAATTGCAATAAAGGCAGGCCCATATGTTGATCTGTTACCAGAAAATTAAAGATCATAACAGTTCACTGCAGTTTGTGCTGCATTTACTTGCAGTGTTCCTCCCCCATCAGCACTTTGAGAAAAGATTTAGAGAGTTTTCATGGCTGCCAAGGTTCTTACATTGCTCTGTGCTCATTTTTCCATTTTCCAAGGAGGAAGAAAGGTCCCCAGAAGGCAGAGGTGTATCTTCAAGGAGCACTGAAAACTTACCTTGCTGAGGGCTGGGCACTGCTGGTCACACACACGAGGAAGCAGCTGGCTGAGTGTCAGAAGCAGCTTGGGCAGATAGAAAAGTATCCTCTGAGAAGAGTCAGGACAGGAGAAAATGGTGCTTGGGGTTGTTTTTCTGACATTGCTCTAACTTTTATATAACAGCAGAGAGTGCCAGACATTCTGAGCCTGAGCTGAGACAGCTGAGTTAGTTGATACCACAGAGTGTATTTTGATTTTTTGTTGGTTCGTGTGCTTTTAGAACAAGACATACATACATTATACATGTCAGCCTCCTTTGCAAATTCTCACATCACTTTTAAACACTCCTAAATTTTTCTGCTTCAGTGCAAATGCTCATAAGGAATCTGAGCCACTAATACTGCATTCCTAGCTAAATAATCAAGTGATCATTTATATCCCTAGCAGTTAAAATTTTAAAGAATGTCTTATCACTTAGGGATGCTGTAACAGCTGGCACATTCTCAGTGAGGTAAATTGGAATATAATAAAATACTCAATATTATTTAGTGCTAAATGTTGGCCAGTGTGATGCAAGACACTGTGTCTTTAACTTGCACACTGCATGGATTTTTGTCAAGTAATGAATTTTCTATGCTCATGAATCTTTTTAGATGAGGCAAGATTGAACTGGTTAATAATGGATCATATTTTTAATAGGTCTGCTACAGAAATATTGAGATTCTGCAATACTCTCAGGTGATGGTAAATCTTCCATTGTTTCTTTTCTCGTGAAAAAGTGCAGTGATGATAGCAGTAGGTCTTGTCTCTAAAGATCAGAAAAGCAGTACTTGAATGTCATGTTTTCAGTCAAATTTCTGATTGTTGTGGGTTTTTACCTCCTGTTTCCTTAACTTCATTAGTTATCTCCAAACAAGCAGCCTTTTAGCCAGTGATAATCACTTAACAGAAGAGGAACGCAAAAAATTTTGCCAAGAAATATTAGATTTTACCAATCAGCAAGCAGAGAACCAAGGTAAGTCTTAAAACTTAAGCTACTCCAATTTGGTTGTTCCCTAAAGGTAGATGGGAAGGCTTTTTGTGATTGGGTTCATTATTTTGTGTATAATTTCTGAACTTGTGTTTTCCAAAAGATTTATAAATCTACACTAATTAAGAATAGTTAAAGATGAAAGGGTGATTAACATTTTCATCCTGAATACTGCAAAGTCTTTGTTTTTCTTCAGTTAATTTTCTCTGCTTTAATAGCCCATAATTTATTGTGTGCTGGGTTTTTTCAATTCCTAACCTATCTTTGTGTCTCACTGCCACTGTAAGTGGCTGCTCTGTGATGGAATATCCTGGATTTTGATGTTAGATCTGTGCCCATCCACTTGCAGCTTATTATTTTGTCCATCCCATTTCCTCTCCTTATTCTTCATGCTGCTTCAGTAATATCTTCTTGTCAGATATTAATCATGATTCAGATTCATATGGAATACTTTCTGTAGATTTGAAGACTGCTTGTTTTTGTGCAGAGATTTTTTCTTAATGATTAGATGTACCATAAGTAATATGTTACTTTAGACTTGATTCTTAATTAATTTTAGGTACTGACTTAGGGTTGTTTTTGAAATGTAGAAAAGAGAATGAAAACCCCTTGCACAGCAGAGCTGCTGGCTCAAGGCACCAACCTGATTATTAGTGTCTTAAACTTTTACAAGCTCTGGGAAATTGGTCACTTAATGCTACTGTGTTCTGAATAAAGAATTAAGATTATAATATAATTATAATAATTAATAAGTAAATATTTATTAAATTAATAAATTAATTAAATAATAATTATTTATTAAAAAATAAAGAAATGTTCAACTTCTGCTTGGACAAGCTCTCTTAATTCAGTTGTTTTTAATAGCCTGGAAATGGAAATTGTAGTCTAAGTAACTGTTGGAAAACAAATCTGAGCATCTTTTAACTCTCATGCAAGATAAAGAATTGGAAAGCATTGATTTGTTATGAAATGATTCATTGTTGAAAAGTTGTCGATCCATTTAATTCTAGGGATTGAATTTTTAAGAGAAAAATTTTGCTCATCTCCAGCAGCACTGGAGAATAATAAAATCTCTGGTTTTATCTTTCCAGGTCAAAAGGTTCTATTGCCTATGCACTCCTTTGCCCAGCTGAAAACTCTGCATTTTGACCCTCCAAATGCAGTTGTCCACGTGGGTGGGAAGCTTTCCATCGAGCTGACTCTGCTGAGCCAAATGCCCATCCCCGTCCAGGTGGAGCAGGTGGCCATCCACGTCCACTTCAGCGTCGAAAAGAACAGCTACAGGAAAACAGCCGAGTGGCTCACCAAGCACAAAACCTCCAACGGCGTCATCAGCTTCCCCAGCGAGGCCACGGGCTTGCCCTCATCCAGGAGCAGCCTGCCAGCCCTGGAGCTGTGCGAGATGTACGAGAGGAGCCCCTCGGACAACGCGCTGAACACGGCGGGGATCATCTGCAGGAACGCGCACATGCTGCTGCGCCGGCAGGACAGCAGCGGCTCCCTGGACGCGCCCGCCGCGCTCGCCCTGGACGACGGCGCGCACGTGCTGAGGTGCACCAACGTGACCCTGCACCCAGGGGACAACAAAATAACCTTCAACATTCAGGTACGTGATTGTAGCACTCGTGACAGAAAGGCAGAAACGCTGGCTGAGGGAGGAAGAGTGTGGTGCTGCTGGTGGCGCTTGTGTTGCCTCCTATTACACTTGGAGCATCCATTCCCCTTGCAGCTCTTTGCTGCTCTGTGCCATCATTGAAAGGATGCTGAAACATACTGATGACTCTTCTACTTGAAATATTTCAGTCAGCCGTCCTAAACTTATTTTAAATTAAATGTTTTTTAAACATTTTGACTATTGTTGCCAAAAATTAAACTGATACATCCATATGCAATATAATTTACTGCTCATGAAATCCGCTGGCGCTGTTGAGGAAATTTAGAATAACATCTAAAAGATTTGATGTGAATTCTTTTTCTAGCCCTTCAGTAAATGATTGTGTGGGTAAATTTGGTTGACAGCCTTTTTTTCTCAGTAGAGGGTGGTAGAATAATTTTTCACTGGGGGGATGTAGTAAACCTACCTGCAAGAAGTACAGATCAGCTACAAGTGTTTGAATTTAGAAGATGTTAGAATTAAGATTGTCCCCATTAGTTATCAACTTACTAACTTGACTAACTAGTTATCTTATAATCTGTGGAATGGCAATTCAGTCATTTGAACTACCTACTGACCTCATTTCTGAGGTTTCTCATCCTTTCAAAGGATTGGGATTTGGACCAGAGGCCTTGGTGGCTGGAAATGCCGTATTCTGTTAACTGAATTCACATGTATGTAAAAGTGGATTTCAGATGATGGAGCATTACTGGAAGAAAGCTCTTAGGGCCTGCACTGAACTGGCATTTGGGGTTAGTGGGATCAGGATGCAATTGGGAACACCAGGAGAAGAGATGGATGAAAAGCTACATAGAGCTCTGCCTTGAATTTCCCTGGCTCTGCTGACCTGGTGAATCTGCTGAATCTGGTGACCACAGGAGGATGGACAGCCTTACTTTTATAACTTTGCTATTTTCCCAACCTTCCTTTCAAGAAAAGAACTTTGCATGGGAAGACTGCTCAGTGAGAATCCCACAATATAGTTATTTAAGGCATGATTTACCTGTCCTTAAAGGCAAAATCTGAACACGTTATAATTTTAACAGTGTTTTATTAAATAAAACAAAGAAAAGTTCTCTAGATTCGAGCTGCGGTATTTACAAAATATTTACTAAAGAATCCACTATCATTGTAGCAATGCAGTGTGTCACTTCTACTGGATTACACAGCTGGCCAGAGGACAGAAACTGCTGACAGCTTGTTTTCTGAATTTTCTTAAAGTAATGCTTAATTGCTCCACTTCTGCAGGAAGAGGAATGACTGTGCTTCTGTGACCTTACACTGATGATTGGCATTATTTATGCTGATAGCAAACTTCCAATTTTTTCCAACTCTTAAATGAGATCAGAAAGCATTGTCTAAGTTCTTTAGACCAATATTCCCATCCCATGTTAAGATTTAAAGTATGTGTATGTTATGTATTACTTTAGTCATGCTTTTCTGTTTTTTTTAGGGCTAAAATATAGTGACTTTAATGTCAGAATGCATAATATTGAATTTCAGTCTGGGTTTGCCATGTAAATAACTGCATGAGGTTTGACTGTTGAGTTGGTACAGCTTTCCTCCATAAACTGTAGACTTAATTAATTGTACCCAGCATTGGTATTTATGTATTACACTTGGAAAGTGGCACATGAAAAAAAGAAAACACTTCCCATTCCATAGCAGTCCCCAAGAGCAAATAGAACCACAAATAAATATACCAGAAGGTGTTACAGATTTGCTTTTGTGTTTAATCTTATCAAGAAATATCCAGAATCCCATTACTCAGGGCAGGGGAAGAGTTGGAAATTAAATATGTATGTGTTACTTTGTTGTAAACATTGACTCAGGGTGTGTGGTGGGGAGTGTGTGAAATCAATAGTTAGAGCTGAAAGCTGTGCCTTATATAAATGCTGTAGGACTTTATCATTGTTTTTGTGAATTAGCCAAATAAGCACAGGTATTGTTTAGTACTTAATGTTTTTTTCATGGATGTTGCACTTTGAGGGGGAACCAACCAAAAAACAAGGCAAAACACACCCCAAAGTAACAAACTGACAGCATAGCTACTACATTAGTTATCCTCATTACTAGTTCTTGTTAATTGTGGTGTTTTCTCTTGAATCAGCACTCTGGAGCTTCTGTCTTAGTGGGGCAAAAGGTGCTCCTTTGTGCAAATCTTGTCATTTACTCAGAAAACTTGAGTTTTCTGAAATCTGCAGTTTCAATTTACAAACCCAAAGTACCTAATAAAAATGAGATGGAAACATGCTGTTCTTTAGTAGAGGGCTCGCTCTAGAAGTATCTTCTCAAACTTAAAGAACCCATTTGAATGTTTTTCTTCCAAGGCCAAAGAACCTGGGACATACACGCTCAGGCAGCTGTGCACTTCAGTGGGAAAGGTGCAGTTTGTCCTTCTGCACATCTACCCCATCGTGCAGTACGATGTGTACTCCCAGGAGCCCCAGCTCAAAGTGGAGCCCATGACTGGTAGGTACAGTGCCTGTGCTGTGGCTGCTTTGATGATTCCTCTTGTGCTCCTGTGGGACTGGAGAAAGTGTTTCATGGCTTCAGTGTTACTCAGTGTGCCCTGCTCTGCACTGTGAGTCTAAAATACAGCCTTGATTTTTAAATTATCCATCATAATGTCCTGGCAGTGATGGCTGGTTTTGAACAACTGATTCCAGTGCTTGGCTCTGGACACATAGTGTCACTTCTGGACATTGATTTAAACATGGTGTCACTGAAATATCAGGTGTGGTTTGAGCTGCCACACTGACTAGAAGTGAATATTTACATTTGTAGTTGACCAAGCTCCTTGTTGGTTGTGATCACAAGATCAATCAGGCTGGGAAAGACCTCTGGGATTGAGTCCAACCTATGGCCAAACACCACTTTGTCACCCAGAGCATGGCACTGAGTGCCACATCCAATCTTCCCTTCAAACACCTCCAGGGCAGTGACCACCTTCCTGGCAGCCTGTTCCAATGTGTATTCTCCCTTTCTGTGAAGAAATTCCTCCTAACTTAACGCTAGAGTCCCTTCGATATTTACAAGAAATAAGTAAGAAATGAGATTCTTTACTAGAGAAGATAACAAACTTGTTAAAAATGAATACTGAATGCCTCCATTGGTTTCAGGGACAGCTGAACAGTAATTGTTGTAGTGTTTATTCGAGTGTATAAATGGAAGTTAATAGTGATTTGTTTTCAGGCTCTTGAGTGTGGCAGCTGAGGAGTTAGTAGGAATTTTGTGCTGGCATTCCAGGTTGCAGTGTGTGGCAAAGGAAGGACAGACTTATTGAGCATAAATCAAACTGGGGACCCCTGTGAAACTGATAGCTGTGATTCTGTGTGCACACTGGCCTTCTTGTGCTGATCATGTAAATACAGCATGTGGGTATGACTGGGATCACAGGTGCTAAAATACAAAGCTGTCTGCAACCTGGAGAGCTTTAAAAGCTTAATAAATTCCTTGTGGTTATTGTATTTCACTGAAATCTGTGCTAGAGAGACAGCTCATCTAAGCCATCCAAGATGCAGTGGGTTTGGGTTCTCAGGCTGAAACAAGTGGTTTCCCCACCAGTTGTGTCTGCGCTGGGTTTAATGTGTCCCATAACACCGAAACTCTCCACCTGTAAATTACCCAGTGTGTGACCAAGTGTCTGCTAACAAGCCTCAGTGCATTGTAACCCTGTGCTGGAATCTGTTACCAATCCCTCTGTGTCCTTCAGAAAGCCTCTTGGCTGGCATTCCCCAGAAGGTGAAGTTCACAGTGACCACGGGTCACTACGCCATGAAGAGCGGGGACGCTCTGCAGCTCAGCAACGCCGACGCCATGCCCGTCCTGTGCCACCCCGAGAGCAAGGCTGTCATCTACTCCAACACCAGGGGTGAGCCACACACTGAAAATTAATAATCTTTACAGGCTGGCAAGTTCAGTCATCCTCATACTCTTTATTTATTTGTTGTTTCTTTCTTCTTACAAAGCAGCCTGTACTTACGTACACTGACATTGTTTGTCAATAGTCATTATTAAGAACAATGTTATTAAGAACAATTAACAACAACTGAATACTTCAGTGCAAGAAAGTCTCAAATTTTCACCCTCAAAATAGTAGTATGAATTTTGACAAACATAGCTGGACACTTCCACTGATGAAATCCAGAAGGCATATGAAACTACTGCATGTGTGTGTGTCCAAGGTTGCTTGAAGTGAAATTATGAGACTGAACAAGGTGCTTTCACTTTATAAAAACTTCAACAAGTGTCATGTGATGGGCTAAAGTAGCTCTTAAGCTGGTTTGAAGTTTGTTGTTAAATTGCCCTCTCAGTTCTTTCCTGAACATTAGAAAGAGCCTTTTATTACGTGGAATGTGGTGGTTACCTTCCTGCAGTTAAAGAAGGATAGATCCTGAGAAGTTAAATATTTAGCATGTGCAGATTATAGCTGGTTTGAAGAGGTTACTGTGGAGTTTTTAACATGGTTTCTCATTGCTGTTTCTGCAAACATTGCTGGGAAGTGGTTATGGTACCACATATTTTTCTGATTTTCTTTTTTTCCCATTCTACACGTCAATAGAAAAGATCTCCGAGTCATCTTTAAGGATTCAGTCTTCTGAGAAGATCACAAGCATCAGCCTGCCAGTGGCTCCTGCTTACCATGTGATTGAATTTGAACTAGAAGTCATGTATTTGCCATCAGCCACAGAATCTGCAGTGCAGAAGGAAAATACTTCAAATAAAGAAAATCACAGAAAAAACAAGGAGAAGCAGAAACAGGACAACTGCATGGCTACTGTTGACCAAAAAGTAAGATGTAGCTTGACTTTTTTATTATGAAATGTGTTTGATCACAGGGGTAAACACTTCACAAAACAGAAGTGGTGGTGAGGGGGATCTTGCTTGTTTGGAACTTACTTTCCTTCAAAAGACATACATGCAGAAATCATACTGAATGTTAAAATGTAAAGAAGTTGTAAATATAAGCAGAAATATACACTGTGGTTAATAATACGTCAACTGTTCCCCTGGTTGAAACACTAACTTCTAGTGTTTTGACACAGTTTATAAAGCATGGAGAGTACCTGTGTCTTTGTGAAAGACATGGTGGTCTTTTAATTCCAGCTTCTGATTCATGGGAAAGATGAAGTCAAGTGTGCTGCTTCAAATTAAAACAAGTATACATTAAATGCATTTTTTAAATATTTTGAGCTTGTATTTAATATATTAAATTAATATAAAGACATTTAAATACTAGATCTTATAGTAATTTATTTGATATTGACCTTAATCAGGATTTTGTACTAAGATGTCATTGGGGTCCTTTTATGTTTTTTTTCTTTTATTCCCCTTCCTTTACTTATGGTCTTTAGAACTGGCTGTATCCGTTCTTAGAGGAAGAGCTGCTTTGAGATTTCATATCCCACCTATAGTCAAACAAAAACTTGTATTTTTTCAGATTAGTTTTTATGTACTGATTTTTTAAACATTTTTATTTCTTCCCCTCCTAGATGCATTAGATATAGACCCTTGATGAGAAAGGTTTCGCTTAGAAAGGAGGAGAAAGGCAAAATCATTGCTCCAAAGACCATTGCAAATCAGAATTGTGTTCCTTTTTTTCCTTTAGGTGACCATTGATTGTCCTTGGTCGATTTACTCCACTATTATTGCATTAACATTCTGCATACCCTTTAATGCCAAGCATTCCCTGTTGTCAGCTGGCAAACGGTAATGTACTCATTATTTATTGATTGTTTCTTTCTTCTTACAAAGTGTGGAGCTGGGGTTTCATAACTCATATTTATAGCAGCCTTTTTTTTTAACATATGAGTTGGGCTTTTACTCTCTTCCCCCTGGAAGCTTGTGTGTTTCCTCTCGTGTTCTTTCATGACAACACAACAAATTTGTGGTTTTGGAAATAAGACCACAGGATGAACCCAGTTAAAATGTTTCTGTGTAGTTCTTTGCCTTTGTTTAATATGAAAGAGGATGTTTTACAGCCTTGTTTTATGGACATGGACTCTTCCATTGTAGCTCTTCAGTTCTCATTGACAAAACTGTGTTGCATTTTTCAGGAAATATGTGCAAGTCTGCGTACAGAATTTGTCAGAACTCTGTTTCCAGCTTTCAGACTACAGCCTAAAAAATTCTGCTGAGTGTACAGATTTGCAGCTGGTACCTCTCAACCCTGCATCTCAACAGGTAAAATTCACTTGCTGGTTTATTCCATTTATTCATCTTACGGTTGCAGTTTGTCATTGGGTTTTAGGAAAAAAAAATCAGGTAGAAACGTTTTTCCAACTAAATACAGCTGTAAACAAGTTCAATTGCAGAACAGTTTCTTACCATGGAATTATAGAAAGGTTTGGGTTGGAAGGGGATTTGAAGATGATCAAGTTCCAAGCTCCTGGCCAGGCACACCTTCCACTAGATCAGGATGCTCAGATCCCCATTCAGCTTGGTCTTGAACATTTCCAGGGATGGGGCATCCACAAGTTCCCTGGGCAGCCCTGAAGTTTCTTTCAGCCTTGTCTGAACATATTAAATTGTTCATTCATGTTGCTTAGAAAAAGTGTATAAGAATATACTAATAATTTTATTACATTTGATTTTTGGTTAAAGTATTTTCAAAAATGAAATTGAACTTCACTGAATGTGAAGTGTTCATTCTGACAGTGAAGTGGATCTTTCCTTTTAAAAAGATGTGTGTTGTGAAAAAAGATTCACTGTTAGTCATTTTATTGCATATTTCCCTGAGGATTTATTGGGTTTGTTTCTATCAACTGTACCAAATGTCAGAACAGACAAACATATGCATGTGTGCATTTCCTCTTCTACCCCAGAGGAAGGAAGCAGCTAACACTCTAAACATTCTCTTTCAGGTCGTGTACAGTAAGCAATCAATATTCTTTGTATGGGAATTGAAGTGGACAAAAGAGCTTCCTCTCTCCTTGCAGTGCCTGTTTTCAGTCAGCTTTTGTCCAGCTACCTCTGAAGAACAGTCTCTTACCTTGAAGCCGTTCACTTACGAATTCCAAGTGGAAAATTTTTTTGTAAGTACTCTTCTAAGTATAGGGTAGCATATCTTAACTGAATATGGTTCCCTAATAAGTGAAAAGGGAAGATCAAGAAATATATCAGAAAAATTCTGTTTATATCATGAGGTACTTACCTAGAATCATTGGAAAGTCACTTTGTGAGTGACAGAACTGCAGCTTGATGTGATTTACTGGAATCAAATCCTTGCCACAGAAATGTGGTGAGGGCAGTAGCATTTGTGCTTAGTTGGGTTCCATTTTTGTACTGTTTTCACCTTCCTGGGTTGGTGCCATGGAGATTGTCTGCAGCTTACTGAGCTGCTTTGTCCCTGCTGGCTTAAGATTGTGCTCTCCAAAGCAAATTGCAATTTCCAAAACGTCTTTGCTATTGAAAGCATCTGAGTAGTTTTTTGCAGTGCTTGAGATGGGCTCGTTTAATGAAATATTTAGGGTTTTCTAGGCCATTATCTGAAATGTTTCTTTTTCTCCTTTATGGACAAACTTTTTATTCCTTTGATCAGCTAGGAAGCTCATAGACTAGGTAGAATTCCTTTAATAGGAACTTTTATCAGCATTATTTAATCTCATCTCTAAACTCAGTATTACCCTTTGTGATGCTTGGGTAAAAAGCAGTATCATGAGAAAACTCTTGTTTTTTAAATCCTTTTGTCTGTTTTCAGTGTTTCTTACCTGCTTGTTGCAAACTGGCATTGAGCAACATTTCAGATGTTTGTTTGCTACTGGCATGTAACAAGCATTTTTGGCACCTCTATCAGCATCTCTCTGGAGTTTTTAAAGACAACTACCAGTGTGAAACTATGGGGGTTTTCTGGTAGAAATTTAATTTTGTAGGAATTAAAAATCAGATTTTTGATGTGGGCACTGTTATTCCAGGGACTATGACAGGAAGAGGGGTGAAGTAGTTCTGTATTACTCAGAATCTGAATGATATGTCTGTAAAGGGAAAAGCTAAGAAAATGATAGAAAATTGTTTAAATAATAAGATTGGTGTCTATTTAAGAGCATTGAAAGGCTGTGTTAAAGTACAGAAGTGAAGGAAAAAATTATATTTTTGCCGCTGGTATCAAAAATAGATTGAATCAAATTTGATTAGACCTAGTGGAAGGTGTCCCTGCCCCTGCAGGTGGGTTGGAACCAGCTGATCTTTAAAGTTCCTACTATTGCACAGCATTCCAGGATTCCATGTTCTGTGATTTTCTTAAACTGAGCAAGACAATGAAGTGAACATTACTTATTAAGTGATTCTTGCATTAAGGAGATTTAACAGGATGTGTCTGTGACGTGTAAAGTTGGTACTGTACCCATTGTCCAGTTCAATTTAAACATAGATAAAACACTCCTTTTTTCTTGATAACAGCACTGTTTTCTTCCTGACAGACATTGTACCATGTGAAAAGTGAAATCTTCCCACCCCTGGATGCAGAGTACTGTAGAACAGGCTCCCTCTGCTCCTTAGAGGTGTCCATCACCCGGCTTGTTGAGCTCTCCGAGGTTGACAGAGATGAAGCATTAACAGAATCAGATGGATATTGCACAACAAAACTTATGTATGAAGGTAAGAGTATTTTTTTTGATAAATTTCCCCCTAATTTTTTCTTGACAGTGACATCTGCCAGACTTGCTATGGCATAAATTCCTTTGTTATGAGTACAGCTGCTTAGTAAAGCAGTTTTCATTTTGCTAGACTGGGAATCTTTTATTTTCTCCTCAGTAATCTGCCTCCCTGTGGAATAGAAATGTTCTTCAGACTGGATGGATACATGCTTGAGGCCCAGCTATGGTCCCTTCTGTGGAGGGCTATTTTTTTACATTTTCTTCACACATAAAAGCTGTTGGGCTTTTAGAAATGCAGATTTTCAAAGTGCTCTAAAACTGTCCCGAGGGTTCTCCATTTTTCACAGAAGATCTTTATAGTGTTTTCTCTTTATTCTTGCAGTTGTTGACAACAGTAGTAACTGGGCAGTGTGTGGAAAAAGCTCTGGAGTGATTTCTATGCCTGTAGCACCTCGAGCAACTCACAAAGTCCACATGGAAGTGATGCCACTGTTTGCTGGGCATCTGCCTTTCCCTGATGTCAGATTGTTTAAATACCTCCCTCACCATTCTGCTCACTCCATGCAGCTTGATGCTGGTAAGGCCATTTTGACCACGGGGCTGCTTTCAGGAATTACTCTCCTTTTGCTGTGTTCTTGTGTAAAGAGAAAAGCAAAGCAAGAAATATAGAATATAGACTTGGTCATATATAGACGAGGTACTCACAGGGGTCTTTGCTACCTTAACTCACACTCCTAAATTGAAACTTGCTGTAATGGGAACTTTAAATTTGGGTTGCCACCTAAATCTCTGAGGAGGAATAATAAATGCATTGGTCTCTTACACTTCCTTTAAAGAGTAGTATGCAAATCAGTATTCTGGATTTAAATCAAATGAAAACTGTTTGATAACCCTCTAATTCTGCAGTTCCATTTTCTCTAAATTATATGTGTCTTCATTAGCTTTGAAATTTTTTCCCAGTTTTCAAGGGATTGAATGTGAAATAAAAGGTCTGCTGAAAATTTGGGGCATTAGATTAGATGCAGAGTTTAAATTACCATGTAGAGTATTTTTCTGTACTGATGAGTAGTCGCAGAGCTGCAGTGAGAATTCACACATAGAAGCAACACAGCTTTTGTCAATGGAGCTGCTGGTGTGCATCCTTCTAGCTTGTGACAGATGTGAGGTTATGCTATTGAAGTTTTCCTTTAAAACCAATATAATTCACTCTGTTACATCTGGTGCTGGCCAAAAGTGTGCACAGACTGTTACCTCAGCAGAGATGATCAATAACTGTGACCATGTATTACTCTGACTGTCAGAGCTCTGAAATGACCTTGTGGAGTTAATTGGTAGAATAAAATCTTCTGTGTTTGTTTGTTTCCAAACAGATAGCTGGATTGAGAACGATAACGTGTCTGTGGACAAGACTGTGGACGAGCAGGCTGACAGCAGCAGCATCAGGAGCAGGGGGAGCCTGCATTCCACGGCCAGCGGGGAGCACAAGGGGCTGCCCATGCCCCGCCTCCAGCCCTTCTCCCCGGGCCAGGTCTTCAACAGCAGCACTGGCATGCAAATCCTTGTCATTCCCAGCAAGGACGACCACGTTCTGGAGGTCAACGTGACGTGACAGCTCGGAAAGGAGACCAGGAGCCCGTCAGGAACTGGATCTGAAAGCACTTTATGGGATAATGACCTGCTCAGTCTGCAACATTCACTCCAAGGAGACCTGTGGCACTCGGCGTGTACTGGCCATGGAAGCACCAGACAATTGTATCAATTTCAATGTACAGTGAGGCTTGTGTCAGCTAGTTTATATTGCCACTTTAGTATGTTTTGTGTCAGCTATTGGGTTTTCTCCCTGCAGTCACATCCCTGCATCACAACAACCAACAAAGGGCAACAAAAAGCAAAAAAATCCAAATCTTTGGACCACTTCTTTATTTTTGTCCGGCAGCTGAGAGATTTGTTTCATGCTTCCTACATATTTTAGAATGTAGAGTTGGATGATATAATTATCCAAATCTTGAATTTTTATGTAATGATTTACAGGCTTTTCCACACACGTGCCAGAAACATAACAGAGCATAAAACAACACATTCACTGGTGTAACAGTTGCTTTTCTGGTTTGGTTTTATTTTGTTTGTTTGTTTGATCATTGTTAATTCCTGCCATTGCAATTTTATATTAAACTTCCATCATTTGCATACTTAGATGCATGGAAGAGCTACTGCTATAAACAATCTTAACTGAACAAAATTCCTTAATTTTCTGAGGCTTTCTCCTTCACAGAGTAGACACTGTGATGTCACATATTATATGATTTTTTTTTTGATGGGGGGTGGGCTTTGGGTTATCCTCTTGCATATTTCTTACCAAAGAAAGATATTGATAGAATTTAATAATAAATTATTTGGCTTATTGAGTTCCCAGATTAATTTCTTTTATTACCATTTCCAAGTGGCTTGGTTTGCTGCCCCAATTTTTAAGTTGGGGCAAAAATTTCAGTATGATGTGATACTTGAACAGTCAACCTTTCATCATAAAGGCTTAGTGTAATTATTACTGATTAGAGGCCAGACTTGTGCATTCATGATGAAAGAAGGAGGTTGGTTTGATACAGGAAAGCTTGCAGATGTAGAATAATCGTGAAGCAAAGTTAAAACATGTAACTTAAAGAATTTCATTATTTATATCTGAAATGTAAATACAAAAAATGTAAAAAAAAAAAAAAAGTGTAATTTTTGTGAATGTTGCAAATTCACCTGTGACTGGAAAAATTACAACTTCTTCTGATGTCCTGCTTCTGATATTGAAACTTGTGCATTTAATGTGAGAATGACCTTTTCTACTTGCAGATCTATAATGGTGCGTTGTCAACAGACTCCACAGAGGAAACAGTCCCACGTCCAATGCTTGTCAGCAAAACTAAAGTGAGGAGCTGCTCATTAGACAAATTCATTGTTATTATTTTCTTTTCTTCTGCTAAACTACAAAGGGGAAATAAAAAACAAACCCTCTTTCCCAAAAGAACCACAAGTAAGTTGAAAAATAAATAGGCACTGGTCTAAACATTTTACTTTTATTTTTTATTTAAAAATTCTAAATAGATGTATAAAGTAGACCTGCTAGCTGAAAATGTTCTTATTATGCATCTTCTTTCTGTGAAGGAATGCCCTTTCTCTGTGGAAATCATACCATTTTATTTTGGATAAAACCCAAAGCATCATTTAGTGCGAATGACTGCTGGGATTCTTTGACTGGAAAAGGTAACAAGTTAGTGACTTTGACACTGCAGGTATTATTAATTCCATTTTCATGGTTTGCTATTAAATCATTTTTCACATTGTTCTGTAATATACTGTTAGATTAAACACATTGTACTAAGATTGTTTAATGAAATTGTAAGCGTTACAGTTCTAAATATACATGTTTTAAAAAGAAATCAGCTTCTCCACTGCTGTGAGTTCTCTTTGGTCTGGAGGAGTGATTGTTTCATCTGTTTTAACCGAAGGTGCTTTTGTGTGCAAAAATCAGATTTATTACCTGGTGTGCAATTACACACTCAAGGGAGATATTATTTATTTAATTCAGAGTTGCACAAGCCTGGAAGCTCCACAGTGTTCCACAAATCCAGCACACCCCTCCAGACTTTTCCTGCTGTTACTTAACACAGAAATTCGGTGTTGGCAACCTCCCAGGTACAGGCCCTCTATTATGAATGGTTAATAATTTTCACACAGGGTGTGTAATCCCAGGTGAATTCTGTGCATCCTCCAGGGAAGGATCTTCACCTGGGCAGGGTGTTTTTGCCCTGTAGGTCTGACTTCTAGTATTATAATGGAGATAGTTCTGTTATAGGATACCTGGACCTGAGTCTTTTGTCAAGTTAGCAACATCTACATAAGACATAAATTCAT
The DNA here is from genome assembly GCF_021018805.1 of Prinia subflava. Taxonomy (NCBI): domain Eukaryota; kingdom Metazoa; phylum Chordata; class Aves; order Passeriformes; family Cisticolidae; genus Prinia; species Prinia subflava. Next base: position 102,066,939 of record NC_086249.1, on the reverse strand, counting down.
ATCTTGATTTACTGCCTCCTTAAAGCTTGTTAGTTCCAGGATATCCATTACTAAGGGATGTTGCTCTCTGTACCACTGATTAATTCTTGCTGATTAGGTTTGAAAGTATACAAAGATCAACCATCAAAGAACATCCTGACTTCACTGAATTTTGATGTATTCCACATTTTGCAACACTGCTTTAACACCTGTGAGTGATTATCCAAGGACACAGCTAGAGGAGCATAGACAGTAAGGATTTAATGGATTGCTATGCCTCAAACACCAATAACCATTCAAAGGGAAATACAAAAGGAAATACAAAATCTTTCTGGAGCCAGTTTTGCTGTTCAGGTCCATGGTGGCCACACAACCCCCAGACTGAGACCACCAAGGACCCCAAAGCAGCCCGTGACACCCTTTGGAACTGCCTCAGCAGGTGTTGCATGCTCCAATCTTGCATCAGACATGAAGAATTCCCTTCCTGGGGAGGCATCTGGGTGTTCCAATGCTGATCTGAATGTACATAACTCGAGGAACTTCTTGTTCTGTGGGTCCCAGCCCCAAAGGATCGAGACTGTGACCGTATCTCTGACCAAGGGACATCAAAATGACAACACTCAAGTCTCATCACTAGATCCATGGGTGGTGGTATGTTTCCACTGCCTACTCTTACCCGTTCCTTCCCTTTCTTTTCCTTATGTATTTTCTTTGTGATGTTTTTACACTTTTATTGAAAATAATCAAACCAGCCACCAACATCCTTTCCACTGCAATTAAACCGCTTTAAAGTAAACCTCCCATATCTATACACTGGGCATTCAGTGTTGTTCACTCTAATTATAGAATCACAGAACATTCAGGTTCGGAGGGACCTCTGGAGATTCCCCCAGTCCAACCCCCTGCCAAGGCAGGGCCACCCAGGGCAGGGACACGGAGCACATCCAGGTGGGTCTGGAACGTTTCCAGAGAGGGAACTCCGTGTCCTGTCTGGGCAGCTGTTTGAGCTCTGCCACCCTCAACATAGAGAAATTCTTCTCCATGTTGAATTGACACTCCTTGTTTTATTTTACGGCCACTCATCCTGATGCTGGGCACCACTGAAGAGAGTCTGGCACCACCCTCTGACACCCGCCTGGCATCTATTTATACGGATTGATGAGATCTCTCAGCCTCTCTTCTCCAGAAGACAGCTCCCGCAGTCACCCCAGGGCATTTACTAAAAAGTGTAAATACCGTCATAGATCTAAAAAACCACAGTTCCCCTGGCTCCTGGCGGGTACTGGGCAGGGCCGGGAGCGGCCGGCAGCGGCGGCGGGCCCGTGGATGGACGGGGACACTGACAGTCCCGGGCAGCCCTGCTCCCTTCCCTTCCCTTCCCTTCCCTTCCCTTCCCTTCCCTTCCCTTCCCTTCCCTCTCCCTTCCCTTCCCTCTCCCTTCCCTTCCCTCTCCCTTCCCTTCCCTCTCCCTTCCCTTCCCTTCCCTTCCCTTCCCTTCCCTTCCCTTCCCTTCCCTTCCCTTCCCTTCCCTTCCCTTCCCTTCCCTTCCCTTCCCTTCCCTTCCCTTCCCTCTCCCTTCCCTCTCCCTTCCCTCTCCCTTCCCTTCCCTCTCCCTTCCCTCTCCCTTCCCTTCCCTTCCCTTCCCTTCCCTTCCCTTCCCTTCCCTTCCCTTCCCTTCCCTTCCCTTCCCTTCCCTTCCCTTCCCTTCCCTTCCCTTCCCTTCCCTTCCCTTCCCTTCCCTTCCCTTCCCTTCCCTTCCCTTCCCTTCCCTTCCCTTCCCTTCCCTTCCCTCTCCCTTCCCTTCCCTCTCCCTTCCCTTCCCTCTCCCTTCCCTTCCCTCTCCCTTCCCTTCCCTTCCCTTCCCTTCCCTTCCCTTCCCTTCCCTTCCCTTCCCTTCCCTTCCCTTCCCTTCCCTTCCCTTCCCTTCCCTTCCCTTCCCTTCCCTTCCCTTCCCTTCCCTTCCCTTCCCTTCCCTTCCCTTCCCTTCCCTTCCCTTCCCTTCCCTTCCCTTCCCTTCCCTTCCCTTCCCTCTCCCTTCCCTCTCCCTTCCCTCTCCCTTCCCTTCCCTCTCCCTTCCCTCTCCCTTCCCTTCCCTTCCCTTCCCTTCCCTTCCCTTCCCTTCCCTTCCCTTCCCTTCCCTTCCCTTCCCTTCCCTTCCCTTCCCTTCCCTTCCCTTCCCTTCCCTTCCCTTCCCTTCCCTTCCCTTCCCTTCCCTTCCCTTCCCTTCCCTTCCCTTCCCTTCCCTTCCCTTCCCTTCCCTTCCCTTCCCTTCCCTTCCCTTCCCTTCCCCCGGCTCCCGCCCTGTCCCCGGCGCATGCGCGGGATGGCGGCTCAGCGCCCGCCCCTCACGCCGCAGTTCCGCGGCCGCGCTCCGCACGTGTGGCCGCCATGCGCTTCGCGTACCGGGTGAGCGCCGATTCCCGGCACCATCTCCCCTTCATCTCCCCTTCATCTCCCCCGACCCGCGTCTCCCCAGCCCCTCTAACCCTGCCCCTTCCCGCCCCCGCAGTTCTCCGGCCTGCTGGGCACCGTGTACCGCCGCGGCAACCTCAGCTTCACCCGCGATGGCAACTCCCTGCTCAGCCCCGTCGGCAACAGGATCTCCCTCTTCGACCTCAAGAAGTGAGAGGGCGGCGAGGGCCGGGGAGGGCCTGGCGCTGCCGGCGCGGGGGTTTTGGGGGGAATAAAACTCTGAGGAGGTTGTGGAGCCCGACCCATGGGCCTCCCCGGGATGCTCGGCCTGCCACAATATCCTGGAAAGAGTCTGCTCTGGCATTAAAAGGTAGAAGCCTGCCGAGTGGAATACCTGTCACGGTGTTGTGCGGGTACCCCCGTGTGGGGAATAGCGGAGAAATCACGTAAAGGTGTATTTCAGAGGGGGAAAAATGGATCTGTGTTTGGTTTAGTTATGTGGTTTCTTTGTGTGGGTCTGTCTCGTATGTAACAAACCTTAGAGCAGCATCAGCCCTTCCTTGTGCCGGGGCTGTGCTCGGTGCTCCCGGTGCCTGCGTTCCGGGCAGGAGCTGTCTCTGATGGAGAATTCCAGCCCGTCCTGGGCTCAGGGATCATCGGGTCCAGCTCCTGCCCCGCACAGAACAACCCACGGTTTGTGTTCACGGGATGGTGACAGCTAAAGAAAGCTGGGGGGCTTTTACATCCAAATTGTGTCTGTGGTCTTAACAAAGGTATCAAACCATATTTCACTGACACCGAAGATGTTCATCCTGCATTCCCGTTTTACTGTTCGCTGTTTTTGTTGTTTTTGTTGCAGTAACAAGTGTGAGACGTTGCCCTTGGCTACTGTGCGTGGGGCTCTCTCCAGATGGAAGCCTTGCCATTCTAATCGATGAAGGTACTTGCACAGAGAGACATCTGTTTGTAAAAGAATTCAGTAAAAATGCAGCCTTGAGAGGAGGAAATCTGTGTTGTTAGGTATTCAGCCTTAACACGAAATTAGAAGTGGTCTGCTTTAAAAACTGCGTTATAATTTTTGGGGAAGGTATCTTTATTTACAGAACTTAAAAATAACCTGTTTACAGAATTTGGATAGTGTCTTGTAATTTGGATTGTATTTTTTTAATTTTAATAATATTAAGCACATTGTCTTGAAAAGTTTTCCCCTCTCTTTAAGAAAAAAACTCTCCTAGGGTTATGATTTCTTTGGAAACTCAGTTATTCTCATGATCCTTTTTTTCTGCCCTTACAGAGGGAGCTGCCTTGCTTGTGAGTTTGATTGGGAAATGTGTGATACATCAGTTTTATTTTCACAAGCCAGTTCACAGTGTCAGCTTTTCTCCTGATGGCAAGTAAGTAACGAGTGCATTCTTTAGAACAAAACAGCAGGAATTGCCCCATAAAGTAGTTGTGATTATGAAGATATCCTAACCAATCTGGGGATGTTTCTTGTTCATGAGTGAGGGGAGATTTTGAGCTGATCAGGGTCATTTTGTAAAATTGAGATGGGAAGAAAAGAAGGAAAGCAAAGCCTTGGAAATAGAATATCCTGGTTTGAGTGTTTGAACTTTTCCTACTGTTTTGACGTTTTGAGAGTAAGAATTTTATCATTCAACCTCAGTGTTTTTTACTGAAGGTTTTCTCTTTTATAATGCTTCATTTGGGGGATAATATTAGTCTGCAAATGCTTTGTTTTTCATTCAAAAGCAATCCATTTTTATTGTTTCAGTGGTGCAGGGACCTCTTTATTATTGTATTGTTTCATTGCATTGCAGTCTGTACTGAACAGTTGTTTGCTTTATCAGCTTTGTGTGCAATTGTGTCTTTTCCCCCTACTTACACCAGGAAATTTGTGGTTACAAAAGACAATCTTGCTTACCTGTACCATGCTCCTGGGAAGAAAAGAGAATTTAATGCATTTGTTCTGGACAAAACCTACTATGGCCCATATGATGAAACAACTTGTATTGACTGGACTGATGATTCCAAGTGAGTTGTTAAACTGAAGCACTGTCTACCTGCTCATATTAATATTTGAATGCATGTTGCAGTCTCGTTTTCTTTCCTCTGAAGTATTGTACTAGCTTTAAAAATGCTGTCTTTAATTAAAAAATATTAGTAGGCAGGCCAGAAAGTATAAAAAAAATTATGTTTTGGGAATCAACAGTGGATTCTTGCTTGAAAATGTGTAGTAACTCACAAAAGGAACATATCTTAGGAATGGGAGCTGAGTTGAGCTTTTGAATGTGTTTTTTAACCCCTTCTACCTCTGCTACAGTCACCACCCTCAGCTTACAGCTCTGCTGTTTGTAAAATCAAGTGGTGACTGGTGGATTTAAGCGCAGAACATTCCCCACCCAGTGAAGAGTTTTGCAGTCCAGTGTTGCTGATTGGAATTGCCTTTTTTTTTTTTTTTGCAGATGCTTTGCAGTGGGGAGCAAGGACATGTCCACGTGGGTGTTTGGAGCAGAACGATGGGAAAACTTGATCTACTACTCTCTTGGAGGCCATAAGGATGTCATAGTTGCCTGCTTTTTTGAAGAGAACAGCCTAGATGTATGTATAATTACACAAGACACTTGAATTTTAATATTAAAATAGTGGAAACAGAATCTTATCTGTAGGTGACTGTTTTGACAATATCTCAGAATTTAGAAAATACAGAAGTGTCTCTTGATTGCTCTGCCATAATTATGCATTTAAATTTGCTCCCCCAAAGCATTATAGCTTTGAGTATGAAAAAATGATTTAGCTTAGCTGTAATGCTTACTGGTAATCAAGTTTGTCTTTGCAAAATTTTTCTGAGGGCAGGCAAAATAATTCACCAGTTCTCCAGACTAGTAAAACTCCCAGCTCAAAGCACTTTGGGTTCTATCCTGAGAATAAAATGCACATTTGCTAACACTTCTGCAAGTCCATATTCATGTTTTTGCAGAGCACAGAGCATGGGTTTTGGACAATAATAATTTGTGTGTTTGCATTCTAGCTGTACACAATTAGCCAGGATGCAGCTCTGTGTGTGTGGCAGTGTGACACTGAGCTGGATGGGTTGAAGCCCATGCCCCCTAAAGATGCAGCAAAGGAACAGAAGGCAGCAGAAGGTGATGAAGAGCTGCTTGAGGAGCCAAAGGGTGAAGAAATTCATGGGAAAGCTGATCCGAGTGAACAAGAGACTAGAAATAAAGTTAAATACTCACGTGTTGCGAAGTAAGTGGTTGTCAGTTATCAAAAATCAAAGCTGTAATGGGGATTTATTGTACTGGGCTTTTTTTTTCATCTGTTATAACTTATTGAAAGCAGGTTAAAACTGCCCAGGATTTAGAAAATTACTGCAGATCCCATTTTAAGTAGTTCTGTTAGAACTCCTGTCTGTCTTGCCTTGATTATATGATGGGCACAGGCTTTCACCTTCAGAATAACAAGTGTAATTTTAACAATATAAGAAATATAAAAATACTGGTGTGGTATTGTTTGGAAATACTGGTGTGGTATTGTTTGGAACTCAGAAAGTGCAAATGGGATCTTTATTACAGTACCCTCTCTAAGTCTTGAGGCTTTGATTTCTTTCTAGAAGGGGTTGGTTGACTTCAGGAGATGACACAAAGGTGGCTCATCAGCATCTTTGGTGAGCTGCTTGGAGATGTAGCTCTAACAACATACTGTTCTTTAACATTCACCTTTTTTCTTGTTTCTTGGGTGCCAGGTATTTTTTCAATAAGGAGGGAGATTTTAATAACCTGACAGCTGCAGCCTATCACAAGAAAACACATCTTTTAGTCACTGGTTTTGCCTCTGGAGTCTTTCACCTCCATGAGCTTCCAGATTTTAATCTGATCCACTCCTTGAGGTGAGGTATGGGGTTGTGTCTATGTTTGGTTTGGTTTTTGTGGGGGAAAGGAATAGGCTTTTTTTGTGGGGGTTTCATGTTTGATGGAGAACACATCACGTTAAGCAGTGAAGGATGAATAAAAAGAGCACAAAAGTCTTAAAACATCACTATCTATTTAATACTGTAATTTCTGAAAAGGCAGAATTATAAATTTATGTAATAAATATCACATAATTCCACTCCTTATTTTGGGAAAGTGAGGTCTGAGTAAGGAAACTACTCAGGAGTTTCTGATTGTTGGCTATAGACTTCTTTAACTCTGTCCATTTTAATATATTCAGTTTCTTGGTAGAAAATATTAGCTGGAAAGTTCTGCGTATGTAAAATTATCTGGAAATTGTGTCTAAGTTAAGAAGTCAAATCAGATTCTTTTCCGTAACTGTAGGATGCCAGCTAACCAATTTCCATGTACAAAATAACCTGTTTTATTTTCTTAAACTTGGGGAGTTTTACTCTCTGTTGGCAAGGACATCTCTGGGATGCAAATACTCTGCCTTTGTTCTGAATGAGGAATGTTTGATGGTTTGGAGTGGAACAAAGGAATGAACTTTGTGGTTTTTGATTGATGTAGTACAGAAGTTCAATAAAACAAACAACTTGCTTGAACAGCATTAATAAATGTTAGGCTTGAAGTTTTATCACACAAGTTTGTTTATTTTCAGTATTTCAGACCAAAGGATAGCTTCTATTTCTATCAACTGCACTGGTGACTGGATTGCTTTTGGATGTTCAGGTTTGTCAGTGGTTTTTAGTCTTTATTCATGGGAAAAATAAGGATTGTGGTGGGCATGAAGCCCAAATTCCTCTTGCAGTTTTGACTCCAAATGTTAAATAATTGATAGCCTCATATCTGTGGTGTCTAGGTATATAGTAAAGCAAATATTGCTAATTAATCTCTCACAGAATTCTGATGATTCAGGAAAGTATTTTGCTGATACAGGAATAAATACATATTTTGTATAGGAAAGCTCTAACAGAGTTGGGGAGAGCCCAGATCCCTTGTAGTTAATTTCTGCTTTCATTCTGGGCTGTTCTCTGTTCCTTTGCCACACGTTGCTCATGGCTTTTTACAAACCTGTCTGGATGTTCCAGCATTCTCACCCTGTCCACAGTGGTTTGCATGAAACCCAAAATTTTACTCTTACATGCAGCCCTGCTTTTCTTTCCAGCTCATTTATCAACCATATCAACCAGTTGATCTGGTTGATAGCATTGCTGTGGTAGCATTAAAAACATTATTCCAAGTAACAGCCCATGGAGGAAATTTCTGGGGAAATTGCCTTGAAGTTAAAAAAGGCAAAAGCTCTTAGTAGGACTGAAAGATGCAGAATTCAACCTGTCTGCATCAACCTTTGTTGTTTTTTTTAAACCTTGCTTGTCACTGTGTGTTTTGTGGCTTGGGTTTGCAGGGGGTTGTGCCCATGGTTGTGGTTAACCCTGTTTGCTTGCAGGTCTGGGCCAGCTCCTGGTGTGGGAGTGGCAGAGCGAGTCCTACGTGCTGAAGCAGCAGGGCCACTTCAACAGCATGGTGTCCTTGGCATATTCTCCAGATGGACAGTACATAGTGACTGGAGGGGAGGATGGCAAAGTGAGTGAGGCAAAATTGCTGCAATGAGAGCTTTTAATAATGTACTAAGCAGCTTGGCTTTCCATTTTTGTGTAGAAAGCTCTGATATTCTAATTGGTACATATTTTTCTTATTATAAAGTTAAATTTTTTTTATCCTTTCTTCCTGTAAATGTTTTGATTTGTCTCTCTAAAATATATATATTTTGCATTGTTATTACCTGTGTCTGCAAATCCCATCACTTATGCTTTCTAGCAGGTGATTTTTTAAATTATTGTAGGTCCAGTCACTATAAACAGAAAAATATCTAATTCATTAAGTGTTAATTTATTTGTGGTTCCATGATATTTTGGGATGAATGAGCTTCAGCCACCCAGCTTCTTGCCCTTTTAGTAATTGTTTTTGATCTGAAATTAATTTCGAATTATTTATAAAAGTGCATTTTTTTTGGTTAAATGTACCATTCCAGAAGCTTGTAATTTTTCCTTCAAATAAACTTCTCATGGATGACTTGCATTGAAATGATAGGCTGTGTGTACAGGTACTTTGATTTTAAAAGATGTTTTGCCACAATGTCTTGGCACATAAATGGGACAACAAACATTTGACAGTTTTTTCCTACCAAAGCTTGTAAATATCAGAAGATGATCTGCCACTTCATGGCTTCTGCCATTCAGGATGAAAATTGGCCAAAACCCAGAAGTCTCAAACTGCAGAAAACTAAATGTGTGACATTTTTGTTCAGGAAAAAAAACCAAACTGAAATACCATCTCAGTTGTAACTTCTGTAATGACATTAGAGTTGGTTTTGAATTTGACACCTGTCTCACTTGACAGTATAAGCCTGGATGCTTATACTCACCAAGTGTTACTTTCCTTTAAAATTAACTTTGTTTCAACTTTGTATCTGTCTATCTGCACTTAGATTTTTATGTTGCAAAATTGCCTTAAGAGGTTTAATGATAATATGTGGCCTCTTGACTGCTATAACTGAAATTCTTTTATGCTGTTGCAGAGTTCTAGAATTAGGTTTTCTTTACTCTGCTGCTGCCTTACCCTTATTTTCTGTCTTTACTGATGATGGAGATTCTAAGAAGTTTTTTCTTGTCTTTCCTGCAGGTGAAGGTGTGGAACACTTCAAGCAGCTTTTGTTTTGTCACCTTTACAGAACACAACAGTGGTGTAACTGCTGTAACTTTCACTTCCACTGGTTATGTGATTCTGAGTGCTTCCCTCGATGGAACAGTGCGTGCCTTTGATCTGCACAGGTAACCCTTTGCATGAAAGCTTTTGTGTCTCATTTAGCCCTCAGCTTTCACACTCCCCCCAAAATACAGCAAATTGCTGACTGCTTGTTTGAAATCTCACAAAGGTGAGCAGCACTGCCTTGCTGGCTTTCAATTCACCTTTTGATTTAAATTTAGGTAGTAATTAAGAATGCTGTTACTCCATCCAGTTTCTGTGAAGAAAAATCTGGAAGAACTTTCCTCAGAGAAGCCAGAAACCCAGGGAGATCATTGTCTGGCTTTACTCAGATGGGGAGAAGGCACTTGCCTAACAACACTTCCCATAGTATAACACAGCTGTGCACAAAACTGGGTGTGTAAAAACACATTTCTAAAAAATTGACATGTGCTATTTAATAGTAGAAAGCTCCTCAGGGTGTTTCTGTCTCCTGCTTCTGCAGAGCTTTTCATACTCCTTTTGAATCTTATAATCATGCTGAGGCATCACATCTAATTTTATACAAACAGTATTTTTTTTCTGTACATAGCTTAGAAGTCTTTACAAAACACATGAACTCCTTTTGTAAATAGATTTGTTGAACACACATTTAAACCTATCAGAAATGTTCTCATAATTTCTTTTCACCTCCTGGACAGGTACCGGAATTTCCGTACCTTTACGTCTCCGCGCCCGAGTCAGTTCTCGTGTTTGGCTGTGGACTCCAGTGGGGAGATTGTGGCTGCTGGTTCCCAGGATTCCTTTGAAATATTCATCTGGTCAATGCAGAGTGGGAGGCTGCTGGATGTAAGGACCCACAGTGTTGGGAGGGCTTGAATTTAACACTGTGTGGAGTGTGGTGACACTCAGCAACTTTGGGGTTAGTCAGGGGGTTTCAATACAACATGAAGTTTTGTTATCCTCAAAACTGGAGCTACCCTATCTTGCTCTCAACATTTTTTTTTAAACTATTGTGTGGAAATCGGCCTTTATTCTTGTGAGAAATAGTTTTAAAAATTTCTGAGTAATGAGCTCTTTCTAGTGATGAAGTAACACCAGTATTACTGAGCTAACACAAGGGCACAGGAATCTTTCCCTCCTTGCTCAGAGATGTTCTTTTCCACATACTTTCTGCAGGTAATGAAGAAATTGTAGTTGCTTTATTAAGGCTGATACAGATTTCATGAAGGGTTTTGCTGGAGCAGAGCAAGGACATGATTTTTCAATTAGTTTTTCAATTCTTAAGCATTCCTGTGCATCTTGTACAAATAGAGGGGCTCAGTGATTCACATATTTAATTTGGCACAGCCATGGAATACAGATCACTTCAGTAAATCACGATATACTTGACTGGATCTCCAGAGTTTTGGGTTTAGTTTCTTGCCTTGATTTTTTTTTTTTTGAGGAGTAGGAGCTCCATGAAATGAAAACCTCTGTTACACTTATTCTCAGTTTTTATTTTTGGTTTTATTCTGAAGTGATAGTGAATTCTCAGAGCTGTGACTTGGTTTTTCACAGTTGGTCTGATTGTTTTGAAAGGAGGGAGGAAGATGGCACACTGCATTCCTAAAGTGTGTGCATAGAAGTGGTTGTAGATGTCTATGTAGTGGTAGCACTTCAAAGATTTTTTTTAAACTTGTGAAAATAAAAAAGTTGAGAATTGTGGTATGTATCATGCCCTGTGTCCAAAAGTGATCTCAAGCATGAGTGGACAAGTCAGGCATGGTTTATTGGCTATATGTGGAGTTTACACAGATTTCAGTTTTTTTCAATTAATTCCCAGTTATTTTTTTCTTCTCTTCTTAGGTCTTAGCAGGCCATGAGGGTCCCATCAGCAGCTTGTCCTTTAATCCAATGAAATGTGTTCTAGCCAGTGCCTCTTGGGATAAGACTGTCAAATTATGGGATATGTTGGACAGCTGGAGAACTAAGGAGACATTCATAATGAACTCAGATGGTAATTTTTGTTTCATTTCTCATCTTTTATCAAATATAAAAATATTATGTAAAATATATTAATAACAACTGAACATGTCGAATACAGAGATACTCATTCATGGAAATAGAAATCAAAAGTTCAGATACTTCACTCTTGTACTTGGTTAACAGCACAATAAATAATTTCATTTTAGCTCAGCTTTATAATTAACTGAGCATCTGTATGTTGTCCATGGGAAAAAGTACAGTTATACTTTTTACTCTTAAATTTTTTCTAATAGCTGAGATAAGATAAAAAATAATGGTATTTCCTTAGAACAGTATCTGACTGCATTTTTAACTTTTATAAATTCTTGCAGTTCTTGTTGTCGCCTTCCGTCCTGATGGCAAGGAGCTCGCAGTTGCTGCTTTGAATGGCCAGATCACATTTTGGGATCATGAAAATGCAGTGCAGACTGGCTCCATTGAGGGCAGGCATGACCTCCAGATGGGGAGGAAGGAGCTGGATAAAATAACAGCCAAGCAATCAGCCAAGGGCAAGTACGTCCAGGGGGCTGCAGTGACAAGAGGGTGCCATGCTGGGCTGCTTTTGAGTTGATTTTCCATTTGTTTTCTACATGAAGATTTCAGAGTGCGTCTGCTGTTCAGATATTTCTGATTCTGAGGCTGGATTTTAAAAGACTGCCTGACATCTAGGTGCCACCCTTTTGTAGCTGGCTGTGTTCTCTCACTGATCAGCACCATTCTGAGCACATGTTCTTTCTCATCAGTTATGGGTTGGGGTTGCCAACATAATATTGACTTCTCAGGCCAAGGTGTTAATTTGTTGTGGGTTAGGTTTTTAAGTAGATATCTTCCTACAGAAATACTGGTATACAACTATTAGTATGTAGAAACTATTATGTTTTTTAAGAAGGTAATTAAAGTATGGGGTTTATTACCTGTTGCTGTGCATGTGAAGTCATGTTTAAAAGCAAGTTCAATTTTTGTGCTCTCAGAAAGTATATCAGAGAAATGTTTTATTCTTCTCTTTTTCCTCCCTTTTTTTCCATATTACTTCCAGTCAAAACAATTTAAAAAAGAAATAATAACTTTTTGGAGAAAAGCAGTATTTTGTGCTGGTGAGCGCTCTGTCTTTCAAACATGCCATGGCATTGGTTTTTCTGTTGCTCTTCTGACTGTTTTTTAGTGTCATGCATGGTGTAGTTGAGAGCTCATTGATGAACTGTGACTCAGATTCAGAAGTATGGAAGTATTTCAGAAAGCTGTCGAAGTCTTAAATTGCTTGAGATTCATAGTGAAGCACTAAATGCTTTGTAGTAAATTTGTGTGTGTGTATATACCATGTGAATGAAGATCTCCACTTTTTCCGTGGAGTGGTTATTATCTGAGTCTTCACATTGTACTCATGTCTTTTAGCTCAGATGTGACAGTGAAATTAAAACTGCTTTCTCTTTTTCTTTACCAGGTCTTTTACAACTCTCTGCTACTCAGCAGATGGTCAATCTATTCTGGCAGGTGGATTGTCAAAATTTGTCTGTATATATAATGTCAAGGAACAGATTCTTATGAAAAAATTTGAAATTTCGTGCAACTATTCTTTAGATGCAATGGAGGTATGTGAGCACAGGAGTCTTTTTTTCATTTCCTCACTCCCACAAGACTTTAGTTTTGGTATAACATCTCATTAAGAGTGATTCATAAATGCTTTTTTTAAGAATGGGTTTATTTTTGTGCAGGAGAGAGGGAAGGAAATATTCCTCTTGGAACAGAATTAATTCCTGAAACTCTTGCCAGATTTATAGTGTGCTTGTGTTGAATGGGCAGAACTCTCAAGCATACTAAGTTAGTTGGCACTAGACTTAAAATGGAAGTGAAAATTTAAATTAGCAACATTTTGTACTAAGCTAACTCCCCGGGTGTCAGTTTGTGTTAGCAAAGAAATGAAGGAATTTTTTTTTTGTGGATACAGAAAAACATCACTGACCTTTATAAACTCTGTTTCTGAATATTGCCAAATGCCAGATTAAATTCCTTCCAAAGTGAATGATGAATAACATCAGAAGGAAAAAAATTCCAGTAACCCCTTTCACAATCCCCTTACTCGGAAGAATGATTTTTGTCCCACTGTTCATTTCAGGCTGTATCCGACTGTGCTTCTTTGTCAGCAGTGGTTTATGAGCTGGTGTAGCTCAACATCCAGCTTGAAAGAAAGTGAAACAGAGTCCTGGAGGGGATGTTTAGAAATGGGGCCAGGGAGGTCCCTAAAATCTCACTTGCATTGTGAGGTCCCTAAAATCTCATTGTGGTGTTCTGCCCACACAGCCCTTGCATTGGCACAGTGCAGTTATGGAAGCTGCAGGACAGAGAGTAGGGCTGCAGCTGAGGAAGCAAACAGTGCATCTCTGGAGTGGAACACAGTTATAACAATGTGAAACCACAGTCTAAACTGAGCTCTGCTCTTTGAGAAGAGATCCAGTGCAGTGAATGGAACTTGCATGTTTTTCCAGGAGTACCTAGATCGGAGAAAAATGACTGAATTTGGCAGCCTGGCTCTGATTGATGAAGGGGGTGGAGGTGACGAAGGTGTTGCCATCCCTCTTCCTGGAGTAAAAAGAGGTATGGCTTTGGCTTTGCTCTCTTGTTTCTGCTTCTGTGTGCATCAGAACCTTTGCCACAGATAAAAAGGGTTTGACTTGATGAGCTCTGTTTTAACATCAGGATTACAAAATTCAGTCCCACCACTTAAGCTATAGGATCTCTTGGGCATGGACTGTGCCTTCCTTACCCAGTCTTTAATTCTGCCAGGTTTTACCATGCTGCTCATTATTTAGTGGTAACATCATAGTCAGAGTTGATAATTAGACTTGTGAATATGTGAAATCACTTTTTAATTTCTCTTTTAGGTGACATGAGCTATCGACACTTTAAACCAGAAATAAGGGTGACTTGTGTGCGATTCTGTCCTACAGGTTAGTATCAACAATTAATTTAGGAATTTTTTAAATTCCATTTTAAACATGCAAAAGAATCCTACTGGAGTATTGTCATTACTCTTCTGTTTCCATTCTAGAGCACTCCTCTTTGTTACTAAATATTGTTATTCCTCTTCTAGGACGAAGCTGGGCAGCCACCACCACAGAGGGTCTCCTGCTCTTTTCACTGGACTCTGGGCTAATTTTTGATCCTTTTGAGCTGGATATTGATGTCACACCCAGCAATATACACAAAACACTGAGTCAGAAGGAATACACTGTGGCTATCGTTATGGCCTTCAAGCTTAATGAAAAGAAATTAATTCAGGAGGTCATAGAGGCTGTCCCTAGCAGTGAAGGTGAGTGGATCTGCCATGAAACTGGGCTGAGCTAGCTGTAAACAGACATGTGTGAGCCAAAATGAGGTGTAAAGGTAGACTTTTTCATGTTAATTTATGTTTTAATTTTACCAATCTACTTCATGCTCATTTAGTGACTTTTCAGCATGGAATTTGTCAGGCCTAGATGTGCAGGCAGAGTTTTTGGATGTCATTGCTTGGGAGCAGCTGATGTTGGAGGGCCACATCAAGTTTAACCTGAGTCAGTACTGCGCCTGTGTGATGAAGATCATTAACCAGTAACAAAGATGTAATCAGCACTTTGAGCAAAGAGATGAATCTTGTCTGTTGAGCACTTGTGGCACCACATCAGGAGCACTGTGCCTAGTTCTGGGACTGACAGCACAAGAAAAGACATTGATACTCCAGAAGATCTGCTGGAGGGCTTAGAAAATTATTGGAAGGCCAGAGTACAACTGAGGAGAGGCTGTTGTAATCCACTTTGAACAGGATGATTGTGTGCCTGTTTCTTAAGCAAAAGCTGTTTTTGAGAGTGAGTTAATATTAATACATTATATATAATCCTCAACTGTTTTTAAGGATTATATATAATGAGGTCATTTAGTTATATATGAGATTGTTTTGGATGCTTCTAAATTATGTTTTTTGTGCTTTGCAGTTACTAACAGCATTCAGACACTTCCTGTGTGGGCAGGTGGCTTTGCTGCCTTTTCAAGTTACACTCACTGCCTCTGATTGTTGTGCATAACAGTTCCATGAATAGAAATTTGGGTGAAGTCAGGAGCAGCAACAATAAAGTCTGTTACTTTAGAAAAGAGGAGAAAAGGGTGGAAGTAAAAATTCTGAAGGAGAGCTGCTGGGGAGAGTACTCTGCTAGCAGGAAGAACTTGGAGAGAGAGAAGCTGATTTCTTGCTTTTAAATACAGTAGTGTTTGGAGAGGGAGGAGCTGATTTCTTGTTTTTAAATACAGTAGTGTTTGGAAGGTTCAAAGAAACAACATCTGTCCCCTGAGAGATTGTGGTGCTGTACCCTGAAATAGAGCACTAAATACGCACCCCTTGCCCAAATGCTGCTTTCTTCTCCTTCCCCTTATGCTTTCCTCTTTCATGTTACTCCAATCTATTGAATGTTTATGGGCTTTATTTTCCTTTTTGCACAGTTGATGTTGTCTGCTCATCACTGCCAGACCTGTATGTGGAGAAGGTACTGGAGTTCCTGGCCTCTGCATTTGAGACCTCTTGTCACCTGGAGTTCTACCTTATCTGGGCTCATAAGTTGCTCATGCTGCATGGACAGAAGCTGAAAACAAGGTGAGATCCCATGAAAGTCAAAATGCTGACAAGGATATTAAAATTTAAGACCTGTTAGTTTAAGGCTTTTACTTAACATTTACTGACATTCTAGATAATGCATGCATTACAATTAGAACACTTCAGTTTTACAACTAATAATAAAAGTTACAGTTTGGACTTGATCTTAAAAGTCTAAAAAGATTGTAAAAAGTGTGTATGACAGAATTGAAATACATTACTGGATTTATGAAGATATATTGCAGAAACGTTTTTCAAATACAACAGATAAAACTTTTCTTGAGCTGCTTAGACAATAATTGCATAACGATTTCAAGAGTGATAGTAAGATTTTGGCAGTTGTGTTTTTAAACAGTTATGCATCTTAAAGGTGACTGAAAGGTGATGTGCAGGTATTGATTGCATTTTTATAGACTTGTGATTATAGCTGGTAGTACTCTGCCTTCCTACAGAGTACTTCAGACCTACACAGGCCTGGTCTGTGAATTGTATTCAGCTCACCCCTAGTATGGAATTTTTAGACTTCCAGGAACAAAACCACACCAATTTACAAATGTAAAATGGGCTAAGTGAGAGGTAATCTGAGAAGGAGTCCTCAAATTTAAAAACCAGTGCATTGTGTAACTCTTCCCTTGCTTCAACACAAGTACTAATGTTTTAGTTAACTGAAAGGACTGGAACAAAATCTCTCCTTTTGTTCCTGCTAAAGTAGAAGAGGACAATTTAAAACAAACTCCCCCTTCTTCAGAAAGTCTTGCAATATCTGAAAGGAACTATCATTGCTGCAGCAAGCAGAATTAGCTCTTCAAGATGCAGTTTGACCTTAGAAAAAAAATTTCTCACAATATATTACTTGTATTGAGTGTAATCATCGTGAGCAGAGTCAAAAGCAGAGAGTTTTTGTTTCCTTAGGATTATCTTAACAATTTGGCATTGAAGTTGTATGCTTGTTAAAATCTTGAGAGTATAGAAAAGTTCTAGATTTCCATATGTAAATATGAGCTGCACTGCAAATTGCATGTTTTGTCCATCCAAGGTCGGTGAAGCTGCTCCCTGTGATTCAGTTCCTTCAGAAGAGCATCCAGCGTCACTTTGAAGGTGTTTCAAAACTGTATGTACTGTTACATTTCAAAGTTAAAATCAAAAACCTGCAGTGATCTGGGGGGTGACAGTGTGCTGTTAAAACTTTGGAGACAGCCTTCTTTTAGACTTGTTTTTATTTTAGGAGGCAAACAACGTTTTCCTGTTTATTTTTACAGCTGTGAGTGGAACATCTACAACATCAAATACGCGCTGGCCATTTCACAGCAGCGGGGCATGAAGCGTCCGGCAGAGGAAACCCCAGGAGATGAGGAAGAACTGGATTCTGACAGTGATTATCTTATGCAAGAAGCTCATAAAGATAATTTGAGTTCCTAATTACTCTTTGTGAGAGGGAGAAAGCCTCAGACAGTATTTTATGCAGTGGTATTCACTGAGAATGAGTGGCCCTCATAGTGGCATCAATTCCTGGCAGTGTGGTGGAGTTCCATGGGAGGCAGTGAGGAAAATGTGGGATATGTC
The DNA here is from genome assembly GCF_021018805.1 of Prinia subflava. Classification (NCBI taxonomy): domain Eukaryota; kingdom Metazoa; phylum Chordata; class Aves; order Passeriformes; family Cisticolidae; genus Prinia; species Prinia subflava. Next base: position 102,049,680 of record NC_086249.1, on the reverse strand, counting down.
ATGGATGGCACTTTGCCTATTTCCTTGACAGCACTGATTTCTTGATTAACTGATTTCCTTTTATTTTTTTTAATGATTCCTGATTTCAAGTAAGAAAACAAAAAAAGTATTCATAGTGAAGTTAGAAGTACGACTGAAAGAATTTTATTCTTTATTAAAAATGCCTTGTGCATTAAGTATTGTGAATTTTATAGTGCTTGTCCTACGCTGGACTCTAAATTTTAAAAAGGATGAAAAAAATCTTCTTAATTGGAACTGTACTGGTCTCAACTTGTTTTAAATGTTGTTTTACTTGGATTTAATATGTACATATTTCTGGAACACTGTTTTCTTAGTTCTGTAACCTCCAAACGTGATGAGATTTTAATAATGAGGAGAAACGAGGACCTATAGCAGCAAGTATTGAAGAAAATTTATGGGGCTTTACAACTTGTGTTGAGGTTTGATTGACAGCCTTGAGATACTGCAGTGAAAATTTGTTTGGACATTACCAACTTAATAACGTAACTTTACCTGTAAGAGAATGTGTTACAAATGTCATGGCTTGTTGGGGTTTTGCTTTTTGGGTTTTTTTGTGGGGTTTTTGTTTGTTTGTTTTTCTTTTTTGATGAAAGCCATTTATTGGCTTTTTTTTAAATGTTGTTTATTAACACATTAAAACCTGAAACTTTTGATTCCCTTTGTTTTTGTGAATTGATGGGACAACTAGCTAGTAAGAGTGGGGAACTGAATACAAAGAATTGTGTCTGTACTTGTAATACTTTGAAGCCACATGCGGAAAGGGCTTTGTTAATGAAGATACTGCAAATATACCAATGATTCAGAATTGATTTTCTCAGCATATTCTGCTCTTCTGGATTTGTTTCCTGGTCACTTTTCACTGTTGGAATAGAGGTGAGGTATAAATATTAAATTTATATGTGATGAGGTCTCCCCTCAGTCTCCTCCAGGCTGAACAGACCAAGTGCTTTCCACACAGCTTCTCCTCAAGGCCTTCACTATCTTCACTGCCCTCCTCTGGACACTCTCCGATATTTTACTACCTTTCTTTTCAGCCTTTCACTCCCAGTCTGTCCGTACATGTGGGATTGTCCCATCCTAGCAGCAGAATCCAGCATTTTTCGTGTTCAACTTCATACAGATGGTGATTGCCCATCTCTGATTTATCAAGGTCTCTCTGCAGGCCCTCCGTGCTCTCGAACGACCCAACAACTCCTCCCAGTTTTGCACCTTCTGCCAACTTGCTTATTTTTCCCCTGTAATTTCCGCACCGTTATCTTTTTACCCTCAGTTCCCGATAAAGGAGGGCCGTGAAGGGGACGAGGGCCGTGAAGGGGACGAGGGCCGGGAAGGGGACGAGGGCCCGCGGGTCCCGGCCCTGAGGTGGCCCCTCCCGGCCCCCAGGGGGCGCCGCCGCCGGCTCCGCCAAGGGCGCAGCGGCCTCCGGGCGCGGCCATCCCGGTTCCCGCGGGCCTCTCCCGCTCCCGTTCCGGGCTCCTCCGCTCCCCTTCCCGGCTCCTCCGCTCCCCTTCCCGGCTCCTCCGCCGCCGCTGCCCCCGCCCTCAGCCATGCTGACCTCCCGAGGCCCGGCCCTGTGCACCGTTCTGCGGCGAGCAGCGCCCGGCGGCCTCGCTGCCTTCCACTCCTCCGCTCGGCGCTGCCGCGGCGCCCGCGTCGCTGTGGTGAGTAATGGAGGAGCGCGGCGGCGCTGAGGAGAGGCGTTTCTTTCTTTTTTTTACTGTCTGGCTCTCCACAGCCAGCCTCGGCCCTGCGGCCGGGTCGCTCCGGCGGTGGGGCCGGTGCAGGGGAGGGCTCGGCGGGGCGGCGGCCTGGGAAAGCCTCGCCTGTGAGTGCGACAGCTGGAAACGCTGGAGAGACGCTGAATTTGAGAGGAGAAAGCTGCTTACAGTTCAGAAACTTGGAGCAAGCCAGACCAGGAGTAGGAAGCATGTGAAAATTGGCGTCTGGGTGTTTGTCGTTGGCCTGGAGTTGATTTGGGAAGAAGCACAGAATGACAGGCTAGGTCGGGCGGGAAGGGAGCGCGGCGGGGCCAGCAGGACCGGCCCCCTGCCCAGGCAGGGCCAGCCCGGAGCACACAGCGCAGGGTTGTGTCCGTATGGCTCTGGAACACGTCCAGGGAAGGACATTCCACACCCTCTCCGGGCTGTCTGTCCCTGTGCTCGGTCACTGCACAGTGAAGTTCTTTGTCGTGTTCAGGTGGAACTCCCTTTGGATTAGTTTATGCCCATTCCGCTTGTCCCATTGCTGGGCAGCTCCAAGCAGAGCCTGGTTCATCCTCTGACACCCCCATTTAGATATTTGTACACGTTAACGAGGTCTCCTCTCAGTCATCTCTTCTGGAGGCTGAACAGCTCCCTCAGCCTTTCCGTGTAAGAAATTCCTCAGTCCCTCGCTCATCCTCACTGCCCTCCACTGAACCCACGCCAGGAGCTCCGTGTCTCCTTTGTACTGAGGAGCCCACGAGGATTTAACTTGAAATAGTCTCTGGTATTACTGGGTGAGGTACTGGCAGTGAATATTTAAACTGGGCTGTGCTTTTAGGCAGGGAGTAAAACGTGTTACAGAAGAAAGCAAGGAGATGGAAGAGCTACAGATTGCCAAAGGAAAAGATGGGCTGTAGGTGGTTCCAAGTGGATACACAGCTTTGGAACTCAGTGGACAGTCTTTGACGCATGAGCTTTGCATAGTCTAGGCAGCATTAAACATAAAGGAGTAAGAAGTCATTACCTGCATGAAGAAATTTGGGGCAGAATTGGTTTGGGAAAGGGCAGAATGCTGGTCCAAATGGCTAAAAAGTAACCTAACAGGAATGCTGTCATTTTAGCAAGTTACAGCTTTTTAAACAGAGCTGGGAAGACAAATGTGATTTTTGACATTAGTGATGCAAACTTTTGACTGTGGTAAAAGACACATTTGTTACCAAGCAGGTACTGAAATAACAGAAGAGTTTTTATATAGAAGAGTTTACAACAATAATGTTACAGTATTTTGGTTTCACTGAGTCTCAAAAAAAATTAAAAATGTTACTTACAGAGCATAACCTTAGCACAGTTGCTTGTGTGTTTATTCAGTCTAAATTAAATTAAAGGTAAAACTAAAAGTTATGAAGTAAAAGGCAGCTCTTAAATATCAGAACAGGATTAACATAGAACATTCGTGTAACTTGCTTGTTTGGTGAAGCAATGCCCATGATAGCAGACACCTGGGTATTGTAACCTGAAAGTCCCTTTAAGTCTAACATTACTAGCTAAGATGTGTTCAGTTGTGAGTTTCTTTTCAGTTGTGAGTTTCTGTTCATGTGTCTGTGTTTAAAAACCCTCAAGCTTAAAAAAAAACCAAAACAAAAAAACCACCTCACAACTGAGGGAAAACCAGGAAGGAAGAGATAAAAGTAAAAAAAAACCAAAAAAGAAATAGAAAGAGAAAAGAAATTTACTTCCTAACTGGATTTTTTTCTTTCAGAATAAAGAGACAGACAAAAAGCCCCAAAAGAGTTCATCAATATACTTTCAGGAACTAGATAAACCTTTGGGTTCTTTCAGTTTTGTTTCATTCTTAGAATGGCTTTTAAAAAAATGGTTTTTCTCCTTCTGCTTTGTCAGATTCTCCACCCACACGTGGGTAGCTGACTGCTTTGTTCTTTTTATTTTCTGGGATGTATAAACAAATTAAAACTATTATTTCCACATTGTTAAAGAAAAGTATGCCTAATAATAATAATAATAATAATTGTATTATTGCATTAATGGTGATTTAGCTGTTGATCTGTGATGCAGATGCTCAGGTAAAATACAGCAGCAGGTAAAATAGTTTAAATGCCACCTCAAAGTGCATTTCTGTCCCTCTTCTGATTGATGTGCACCTGGACGAGAAAGTAGTTTCACATGGATGTAGACACTTCATAAGAAAGATGAATGACACTCAGAACAACCCCCTCTGTTGCACAATAAAAACATAACTAAGGGTAACATGTCAGTTTATTAACTGTGGTATAAATATATAAGCCAGGAAATAAACAGTGGTGATTTCTGAGCCCTGGGATGGGTTGCTATAAATAGGAAATGCCAGTTCTGCAGTGTGCCAAGTGGTGACACCAGTGCTAATAGCCTGGTGCTCACTGGCATAGTAAGAGCCTGCTTTTAAATTGTTGTTTGTTAACTATTTTTTTGAAATCTTCCTTGTGAAAGATCCTGTGAGGAGTTCTGTGTCACCTGCAATGCTCTGTTATTTTCTCACTGCAGGTCCTGTCTGGCTGTGGTGTTTATGATGGCACAGAAATCCACGAGGCATCAGCGTAAGTTGGGCTGTGGGCTCCAAAAAAATTTCCATTATATTGCAGCAGTTTGTTTATTTTAGTTTTGCTGTCTCTGGCCATCAGAATTCCCTAAAGAGATGAATGATGAGGCTTTCTCATAGTTTTCTCACAGCCTATTTGTGAGCTTAGGCTGCATTCTTGTGGAACCCAGTGACTGTCCAAAGATTGAGCACCAAGCATGTGATGCCAGAACAGTGAGTCTGGGAAAGACTCTCTTCAGAAACAGAAACTCAGAGTTCCAGATTCAGTCCCAAGAGAGTTAAATACAGACTTCATTTCAGAACTGCTTGAGTTTCCATTCTGGGGCTAAATCTAACAGCAGAATTGTTAATGCCTAAGTGGAATTAATTCTTACTGTGAGTTAATAAGAGATGTGTCACCTAGACCTAGATTCAATGTTAATGACTGTGTTAATTGTGAGATTCTTCCATAACACCTGGGGACTTGCAGAAAGGAAGCTTTTATTGTTCCTGGTTGCCTGCTTTGGTAGGATGTGTTTTCATCTTTCAAAGTCAGTTGGTGGAATATTTGCAGCACATTTAGGGGTCAGATAAAGCCTGTCCCTTAGAGTTTTCTGCACGTTGTATCTCTGTTTTTGTAGTGTGCTGGTACACCTGAGCCGTGGGGGCGCTGAGGTTCAGATGTTTGCTCCAGATGTCCCTCAGATGCACGTCATTGACCACAGTAAAGGGCAGCCAGCTGAAGCTGAGTCTAGGTAAGTCTGTGATGTGTTGGGCATTCTGGAATGGCTCTTGTAGCACTTGGCTAGGTGCCTTTAGTAGCTTTAAGCCAGCTGTGGTGGTTTTCTTGGAGAGAAGATGTTGCCTGAGTTTTCTGGACTTGATTATCTACAGTCTGTCAGTGCCTGTGTTTCCCAGCAGTAGCATTTCAGAACCATCAATAGCTTCAGTTACTAAGTACCAGTGTTCTGGCTTCCTCCCTTCCTCACCCTCCTCTTCCTCTGCAAGACTTTATTTACACTCTTCTGTGTGCAGAAGCTTAATTAATCACATTGTTTTATTTCTGGTGCTTCAAGGAATGTTTTAGTGGAGTCTGCAAGAATCGCTCGTGGTAAAATCGCAAGCCTGGCTAAGCTCACCACAGCAGACCATGATGCTGTGATATTCCCTGGTGGATTCGGAGCTGCCAAAAACTTGTGAGTGCCAACCAAGCATCACATTCCTCAACTAAATATTCATAATTCACCGTGCATAATCAGCCTGGCAAAGAGAAGGCTTTGGGCTGATCTAATAGCAGCCTTTCAGTAGCTGAAGGAAACATGCAGAAAAGATGGCAAGAGACTTTTTGCAAGGGTCTGGTGTGGTGGTACAAGGAGGAATGAATTTAAACTGAAAGACAGTAGGTTTAGATGAGATATTAAGAAGCAGCTGCTTGCTGTAAGGGTGGTGAGACACTGGAACAGGTTGTCCAGAGAAGCTGTGGATGCCCCATGCGTGGCAGTGTTCAAAGCCAGGTTGGATGGAGCTTGGAGCAACGTGATTTAGAGGGAGTTGTCCCTGCCTATGTCAGAGGGGTAGGAATGAGATGATCTTAGAGGTCCCTTTCAGCACAAACCATTCTGTCATTCTGTGAACCAAGATTCACACAACAAAATCCATAAATGGCCTTATTTACTACCTATGTAACTCCTAATAATTAATAAGGATCATTCCTTTCAAAGTCATTTTCTTGTTTTAAATTCTCTGAGCAATGTTGATGAGAATTCAAGAGTTTAGATAATGCATAAATCCTTTTTACTCCCCCTAGTGGTGTTTCTTTTTGGGCCTGAGGGAAGTGAAGGTAAAACAAATGGTTTTAGGTGCTTGTAGTGTTGTTACTGTTTCTTCTCTCTGCCTACCAGAAAATCCTCTGTTACTTTATAATTATAAAACAACAGCTAGCTCAAAAAAAAAAAAGGAACAAGAAGTGTTAGCCATGTGGAATACTGATAATCTTGCTATTGAAATGCCTTTTTGTTGGCTTTGAGAAACATGAATGTTACTTTCCTTTTCTTCTTACGTATTTTTTTTCTTTGAAAAGATGGCTGTTCAACTTCTCAGTAATCCTAGAAAGCTGATTTGATAATTCTCATTTTAAGATGTTTTTATTAAGTAAGGGACGTTCTGGCAGACCAAAGTTTTAGAAGAGAGACATTTTGGCTAAAGCATTGATGGTCATCTCCAGAGTGTTTTAAACCAATTTTTTAGTAGCTGTTAAGTTTGGGATGATCCTTTGGAGCCAGTTTCACAGCAGACAAGCAAATACCTCTGTTTGTAGGTTTATACTGAGCTTTGTGTGGGTTTCTTGTTGTGACAGATCTACCTTTGCTGTTGATGGGAAGGATTGCAAAGTGAACAGAGAAGTTGAGCGAGTCCTGAAAGATTTCCACAAAGCAGGCAAACCTATTGGGTATGTATGTGAGTGTTGGATGGCATTTGTTTGGAGGTGTGAGCATGGAGACAACCTGTGTTGTGTTGAAATGTGCAGCTGTTGTTGTAGGAACTGTAAAAAGTATCTTGTATTTTGTGTCATTTGTAGCCTGTTTTTAAAATACGTTTTTCAAGATCTGTGTGTGTAGGTATTTCTCAAAGAGAAGCTGAGGAAATTGCCTTGTGATGTAGCTCAACTTTTCAAGGCTGAAATTCCATTTGAATCTTGTCAGTTGTGAGCAAGTTCTGGAATTAATGCTGTTGCAGAATTGCTCTTACAGTTTCTTCTGTTGCAGCCTGTGCTGCATTTCCCCAGTGCTGGCAGCAAAGGTGCTCTCTGGAGCTGAGGTAACTGTGGGCCACGAGGAGGAGGAAGGGGGCAAGTGGCCTTATGCTGGGACTGCAGGAGCCATCAAAGAGCTGGGAGCAAAGCACTGCGTGAAAGAAGTAACCATATCCTTTCCTGGTAATTCCCATGTTGGGAGACAGTTCAGAAATGTGTCATTAAAGGAATGAACACGTGTAGGGTCTGTGCTTTTCCACATAGATTTTCATGGGGATGTGCAGTGGGTAGCAGAAAGCAGTGGTGCAGTGCAGGATTAGAAACTCTTCTGTCCACAACTGCTGTGTAACTGCTGCTGTGTAACCACACCCTGGGAGTCAAAGTTCTCAGTCAGCTCCCTTGGACACCCAGTAATACACCAAGTGCTGCATGAATTTGCACATAAAACTGGCATGAGTTAACAGCTGGTCACTTCTCTTTGAGATTTTTATCCTTTTCCTGAAGTCTAATGCTGCAGACTGTACTCAGAGGCATTTTACTGCCATCAGTGAATTTTGTAGGTTTTCTTGTGTTTCTGGGTGTTTCCACAGGTTTCTCATGCAACATTTGTATTTCTGCCAGAAATACTTTGTCATAGCTTGGATTATAGGTTGCAGCTGTCTTTATAGCTGGATGATACAACATATTTAGAGGAAGTTTTTATAGGATAGGGGAGCTGTGAGGTTTTGTCAGTGCTGGTTCATTTTGCAGGTAGCATCTGCAAGTTCCGTGTTTTCCTTAACTCCTTTCCACGAAGCTCATGTGGATACAAAAAATAAGGTGGTGACCACCCCAGCATTTATGTGTGAAACAGCATTACACCATATCTTTGATGGCATTGGGGCAATGGTAAAGAATGTGCTAAAATTAACTGGCAAATAAAATCAGAAATGTTTAAATTTAGGGTGTAGCATCAAACTTCATGGACCAATGGAGACATTTGCACCTGCTTGTCCTGTTCACACTCTAGTGAATGCTGATATGAAGCTGATTGATTGCCAGCTGCAGGATTTTCTGTGCCTTTCTGAGGGAGGGGCACTGCAGCAGAGGACTGGAGCCTGGCCTGAGACACAGAGCATTTTCTTGAGCTTTTCCATCTGCACAGAACTTGACTAGATGTGTTCTGAAACAATCAGAACTGAAACACCAATATCAAACCAGTTCTAAGGGGGAAGAAGACTCAAAGCCCTTTCAGAAGCTGAGGGCGGGTGTGCTGTAGGGATTTGGCACATGGCAGCATATCTAGTGGATGAAGAATGGGAGCAGAAAGGAATGAGTGCATGGTTCAAGGTGTCTAAGCTCAAGCCTGTGTCTGGCAAATAGCAGCCAGGGTCACTTGTTGAGGGAAGAGACATCTTCCACATCTTAATTTAACTCAGTGTTAATGAAAAGATTTGGTTTCCATTTTGAAGAATCGTGCTTTCACACTGTCATTGTGAGCACCAATCAGCAGCAGGACACAACTGCCACACCAGTAGCACTTTGGAAAACTCATCCATTGGCCCATTATAGTTTTAAAAGTCTTGAAATGAGGAAGAAATTAATATCCGCTGATGTGACGCACAACTCCTAAGGACAGCTGCCCTGTTAAAGCAGGTGTATGACAAGTAGTGAATGGAAAAAACAATCTCAAATTATCCTAACTTCCCCTGCTTTAGGGTAATAAGGCTTTCTCCAAAGAAGTATTATTGAATGTCTGGAATAATGATGTATAAATAAATTTGTTTCTGCCTTTATCTTCTCCTTGTCTTTTCACTTTTGTTTGGGAGCTGCCTGTGATAACTTACACTGGTTGGTACATTTTAGCAGTTTTTCTGCTTTTCAGTTCACCAATTTTGCACATTTTTTCCATATAGAATCCAGCAGAATCTTCTCCACCTCTTCCAGGTTTTTTGTCACCTTTCTTCTGAGCAGGACACAACATTTCTCAAATTCAAACGAACGAACAAGCAAAATGACACCCCTTACCTTGGATTAAAATTTCTCTTCCATGACTGATTTGCTGAAGTGAACCCATATTTTCAAGGGAGAATTTTGTGCTTCATAAATGAATCTTCAAGCCTGAGATTGACTTGGTGTATGGCAAATGTCATTTGTGGCTGAACACTTGCCAGTGGTGTGGGGTGACTTTTTTTATTGGGGTGAGTGAAGAGAAGCTTGAGTATGAGTGTTGGGCATGCTCAGCTTGCTCAGTCAGGGTTCAGGGAACAAGCACTTTTGCTTCTGGAACCTCCTAATGATCAATTTTTTGTCACTAAAAGAAAAAAAAATCACAGTTGGATTTAGAAGATTTGAATTTGTACTTCAGTGCTGGCACTGTTTTCTTGGGGATTTCAGAGATTCCCTGTGCAGATCACCAACTCCAATGAGGTTACAAAGGAATCATGCACAGACACCAAATCACTGTGGAAGTAGGCATGGTTCATAAAGTGGATTTTGGACATTCTCTGAAACCTTTTTTGCTTATGCATCAAATTCTTCATGAAATTTTCAGCATCAAGGTGGTAAGAAGCAGAATTTAAAATACTGCCACCATATAATTCAGTGCAAAAATAGCCCTTTGCTTGTACAAAGTAGATCTTTTTAGGATCAATTTTATACAGAGCCTAAGCAGAGGATGGGAGGTCATTGTTCATTTAAAATGTAATAACATTTCAAAAGTGCATGTGTTTCCCACATCTTCAGGAGCTTTAAAAGAAATTTGGTAACAGAAATGGTATAGAAATCTCCAAGGTGGAAGAGCAGCTGTTGTGCCTTGTTAACAGCACCTTCCTCTGCTGCAAGAACTCAGCTCTGGGTTAAACCTTCCCATAGCTCCCTCACCACAGCAGGGCTGAGGGCTGCAATTTCAGGTTGCTCTTATCTACAGTTCCTAGGAAGTGAAGCTGTGGTGGCACAGTCGTTCTTAGATGCTGAATCTTCAGATTCAGGTGCCCTGAGAAAAAAGATGATCTTTCAAAAATTGCTGTTACCGTCAGTGAGCAGCTGTGGGAAGTTGGTTGGATCACCCACATGGTGCCTCTTTACAGTTCTCAATCCTTTTTACCCTACTTTTTTAATTTCTCTGAATTTAGAGAGAATGGGGGTTTTCAAAGGAGAATGCACCAGAATTGCCTTTAATTTTTTACATTCTCTCTGTTTTCTCGGTATTGTGCTGAATAGAAACCTCTGATACACACAGTTTTCAAAGATATGGTGGTGTGGTTTTTCTTTTTTTCTTTTTCTTTTTCTTTTTTTTTTTTTTTTTTGGCTGTGATTGGTGTTTTTTGTTTTGGTTTTCATTTTTTGTTAGCAGATGAAAGTTGTTTAACTTTGGTGGAGGATGTAGGGTTGTCATCTTGGCTTTTAGCCAGTGTAAATTTGGAGGGAAATTCCACGTGCATTTAGAGATTATTATTATAGATTTGTCTGCAAAGCTGGGATTTTCCTTTCCTTCCATAGGGCGGATTGGAGCTGGTGATGGGTTTGCAACTTTCAGCCAAGTGGTCAGGAGTTTATGATTAATATGTTTTGCTAAATGCTATGAGAAATAAGAAGTGAAAGAGTCTTCTTGAAGTCTCCACCAGGAGTCCTGCAATACCTGGCTTACAGATTCCTGACATTTCTTATCTTTGGGAAGCATTGAAGAGCTTTGTGCTGCTGGAAGGGAATTGTAAGAAATGTGTTCCTGCTCGAGGTGCTTTTCTGGTGCTTGCAGGATTAATTTGCAGGGGTGGGAGGAGCTGCTGTCTCTCAGCCGTGCTTCTGCCTGTCCCCTTTTGCCTCATTGATGGTTTTACACAAACCCCGTTTTAGGAAATGTTTCTCTGCGGGTTGTTGCAGTGTTCACAAATTTGGCAGCAGAGCTTTTCTCTTCTAAAAGCAGAAACGAAAGTCAGGGCTTGAGAAGCCCGTGTTGTTTTTCACCCTTTGGTTTGTGGCTACAAGAGACACTTTTTTGGGGGAATAAAAAGCCAGCAGAGGGCACTTGGTGAACAACGTTCTGTGCAGGGTTCCACTTAGCCAGGGACAATATTCCAGCTGTGTGACAGCTGGAACATGGGACAGTTCTGTAGGGCAGTTTTTTGGACATTTTGGATCCATATGGAGAATAAAAGAAATATTTCTTCCTCCTACCTTCACAATAATAGATAGGACATCCAATTCCATTGCAATGAATGCATTTGTCCTGCTGTGTTGTTAAGATTCAGTTCTTCAGCACAGTTATTTATCCTCCTGAAAATATAGTAGCAAATACACATCAATTAAGCTCTAGCCCCTTCCTGTGATATAGATATCTAGGAAAAAAATGAAGATAAGTGTAGAATAAAGTCATAAAGGTTCACAGTGAGGTTTGGGGTTTTTTGGTAGGGATGGGTTTTTTTGTTTCCTTTTGCTTTGTTGTTTTGGTTTTATTTAAGCACTAGTGGTGTTATGGCCAACGTGACTGAAACGAAGATTTGTTGGGAAGGACTTTTACCAGGCCTAGAAATATCCCTGAGAGGAAACACACTGTTTCTTGGAGTGTCTGTGGCTTTGCAAGCTAGCAGTATTTGATATGTGTGAATATGCACACAATTATAATTTTTTTCAGAGTGGGAACTTAGATAATCCTGCACCTTGTCCTAGTTTAGGACAAATTTAGGGGAAAAATCCTCACAACTCCCTCCCCCACCACCGGGTTCGGGAGGAATTTCCTCAGAGGAAAAGTGGAAAAAACTTGTTTATTGAGAAACAACGAAAAAACACTCCCCAACACAAGAAAACAGTCCGAGATGACCAGAAATGTTTTCACCAGTCCAAGAGAGGGTGAGCAGTCTCTGCTGGGGAGGTGCTAAAGCTTCTCTCAGGTGCAGACTCCGGGGGGTTTTCCCTTGATGTTCCCGAATCAGGGCCCGAAGCAGGTCCGATGTCTTCAGGGAAGGGAGGAAGGAAAGAAGGGGAAAGACAAAAGCAGAAAAAATGGCAAAAAAGCAAGCAAAAAGCAGAAAGCAAGAGAGCAAAGCCAGCAAAGCAGCCTAAAGCTAGCAGCAAGCAAGCCAAAAGCAAAAGCCGGAGGAGGGGCTCAGCTATAGACAAAACAGACTGAGAACATGGGAACAGAAACATGAAAATCTCCTGTCACCCCAGGACATTCCACCCTTATCCCATATCGTGAACATGTTACTGAACACAATGAAAAAAACCCAAAAACTTGACGGAAAGAAGGTAAGCAGCGATCGCAGAAGGAGTCAAAAAGACTTTAAAAAGAAACGATGGCAAGAGATTACCCTGCTGATTTTCAGCGTGTAGCCATCGGTGCCTCCCAGAGGGGCGATAAGATAAGAACTAATGAGGAACAGCTAGCCCTATGGGTTCAGAAAGAACGAAAGCCAAAGCTGCCATCGCTTCTTTTTAGTGAAGCAGGATGGAAGGAAAAAGGAAGATTCATATGGGACGCTGTAGTTTTACCGGGAAAAAGAGCAAAGATACGTTCAGAGTTAAGCGTAATTTGGGAAAAAGCAATAAATACCTTGCAAACATTCGCTGTAAAGAGCAAAGCCGTAATTTTAGCCGGAGAAAAACAAACTCCCTGTCCCTCTGTTTCCCTCTCCAAGATAAAGAAACAAAAGAAAACATCTAAGGTAGCTAAGCGCTTCAGTAGAAATTCCATGCATTCCACGCATTCCGCGGCTGAGAATGCAGCTCCGCTTTGCCCCTCCCTTTGTTCGGCTCTGGCCGGCTGTGCAGGGAGAGGGCAGGAAATGCTCTCTACAACTGAGAGCATTTCTTGCCCTCTCGGGCAGAATGAAGACAAGCAGGACGTGGCTCAGCTGCCAGAGCCGGGAGGCGGTGCGAAAGACGAGAAGGCAGGCGGGGCCGAAGGCACAACAAGGAGGGCACAGGTGATGCAGCAGGGAAGCGGCGGGCGGCGCGGGGGCAGCGGCGGCGGCACCGGCACCGGCACCGGGCTCGGGAGAAGCCGCAGCGATGTCGGAACGGAAAGTGCTGAACAAATATTACCCCCCGGACTTCGATCCGGCCAAGATCCCGAAGCTCAAGCTCCCGAAGGACCGGCAGTACGTGGTGAGGCTCATGGCCCCCTTCAACATGAGGTGTAAGACGTGTGGGGAGTACATCTACAAGGGCAAGAAGTTCAACGCCCGCAAGGAGACGGTGCAGAACGAGCTCTACCTGGGGCTGCCCCTCTTCCGCTTCTACATCAAGTGCACGCGCTGCCTGGCCGAGCTCACCTTCAAGACAGACCCCGAGAACACGGATTACACCATGGAGCACGGCGCCACCAGGAACTTCCAGGCAGAGAAGCTCCTGGAGGAGGAGGAGAAGAGGCTGCAGAAGGAGAGGGAAGAGGAGGAGCTCAACAACCCCATGAAGGTCCTGGAGAACCGAACCAAGGACTCCAAGCTGGAGATGGAGGTCGTGGAGAACCTGCAGGAGCTGAAGGAGCTCAACCAGCGCCAGGCCAACGTGGATTTTGAGGCCATGCTGAAGCAGACGCGCAAGGAGCAGGAGGAGGACGAGCAGGAGATGAAGGCCATGCTGGAGCAGGCGCAGCACCGCCGGCTCCTGCTGGACTCCGACTCCGAACCGGCCAAACCCCGGCCCGGTGCCACGGCCCCGACAAAACCCACGGACATCCTGCAGGAGGACCCCCAGCCCCAGAGCAAGAGGCCGAGGACGGCGAGCTGGGAGCGCAGCGTGGGCAAGCTCAGCACCAGGGCCCAGCTGGCCGGGCTGGTGGCCCGCAGGAGGCAGCAGCCAGATCCTGCCCTGGAGAACGGGCCGGGAACCGGGGGCACCGCGGCCAGCACCGGCTCCCTTCCAGCAGCAGCAGCAGCAGCAGCCACGTCCTCGCTGGGTTTGCTGGGAGCCTACTCGGACAGCGAGGGCAGCGCCAGCCACTGAGGGGCTGAGGGGCAGGGAGGAGGAGCAGGGCCGGGGCTGTCCCGGCTCCGGCTGCTCCCAGAGCCCCTCACGGAGCTGGAAGCACGGCCAGGGGCCCCAGGGGCCCGGGCGTCCAGGTCTCTGCTGTCCCCACGCCCTGCCCAGGGGCCCGGGGGTCTCCAGGTCTCTGCTGTCCCCACGCCCTGCCCAGGGGCCCGGGGGTCTCCAGGTCTCTGCTGTCCCCACGCCCTGCCCAGGGGCCCGGGGGTCTCCAGGTCTCTGCTGTCCCCACGCCCTGCCCAGGGGCCCGGGGGTCTCCAGGTCTCTGCTGTCCCCACGCCCTGCCCAGGGGCCCGGGGGTCTCCAGGTCTCTGCTGTCCCCACGCCCTGCAGCAGCAGCAGCACGGGGAGCTGCTTTCCCTGCGCAGGAATCCCGGGGCAGCCCAGCCCCGCTCCCAGGATGTGTTGGGAAGTGCCAGGGCTGGCCAGGACTCTGCTGTGTCCCTTCTGGGGGTGCCACTGTCCCCACCCCTGCAGTGATCGTGGCCAGGTCGGGTTTGGGGTGTCCTGACTGCCCTCAGGAGGAGGGGGGGCTTTGGAGCCGGGGTGCAGGGCAGGGTGGGTGCTCAGCCCCTCCTTCACTTCAGCAGTGCCAGGGTGTCTCAGGTCCCACCTTTGCACAATCCCGGGGGGCTCTTCCAGCCCCTCCCTGCGGGGACGGGGCTGTCCTGCCACCAGCAGCCCCCTCAGATGTCCCCAGGAGCTCGGGTTTGTCCCCTCCCCGCCGTTCCGAGCCCGCTGGGCTCCAGCAACCACAGCTCTAGAATAAATTGGATCTGGCACAGCTGAAAAAAAAAAAGAAAAAGAAAAAGAAAAAAAAAAAACCACAAAAAACCACAAACAAACAAACAAACAAACAAACAAAAAAGAAAAAGAAAAAAAAAAAGGAAAAAGAAAAGGAGAAAAAGGAAACTAGATTTAAAATTACATGGAAAATAGTTATTAGTGCCCTGCTAGCTACAATTCCTTTGTCACCACCCAGCCAAGGAAGGACAGCTCAAGGTCTGCTGGTCACTCAAACCTTCACTTGCAGGAAATTGGAATGGTGGTTGTAGATAACTGCTGGGAATGGCGTGAGGTACAGCTCTGGGAAAAGACAATAAACAGGGACATTTAAACGTCCCATGTGCTGCTGCAATCTGAGTCATAAAAAAAGGAGAGTTGCAAACAACATTTAGAGGTCACCCAGGCCCTTCCGTGGTCACACAGCTCACACTTGTCAGTGGAGGTGCTCACACAGCACAGAGCTGCACACACAACTCACAGCAATGATTACTTTTAAAAACAGATGGATGATACAACAAGGAAATAAATGCTAGCATAGTAGGTGGACTCAAGTATAAAAAGTTTATGCCATGTGAAGCATTTTAAAAACATGAAAACATCAGAATCTTATTCATATCATGGCTTTACAAACCAATTTCAATGGGCTTGATTTAAAGGTGATAATCTATTAACACCAATCTTTTCAGTAACTTTTCACAGCAGCCATAAAGTTCTACAATTTTTTGGGTAAAGTTGGTAGAAATTGAATACTATATTATCTAGCTCATATGTTTATACTGGGCCTATTACTAAAAGCTTTTAGTTCCATATCAATACACTGGATGTGTCTGCATCCTTGTGCAGTTAGTATTACAAGTGTTTTATTTTCAAAATACACTCTGAGAATGAATACATTAGTCCATTTACATGATTGGACTTCTAATATTTTTCAGTTTATGACCAAGAAATGATGGTGCTGATAGAATAAATGCCCAATACTGTGTAAAGCAGTAGCTGGGAAGTTTCTCCTGCTGTTGGCACAAAACAAACCCAAAACAAAGTGAGGAATCTTGACTCAGGTTTTTGATCTGCCAACAGTGTCAGCTGAAAAAAAATTGTACTGCTTCATCTTTCTCCCCCTAGACCAGGAGTGACTCTTTCCAGCAGTGTGCAGGGATGGCATTGGGGAGCTCCCTGGATTTCTAAAAATGCTTTGAGCTGCCTGCATCAAAAGGGCTTTGTATGGCTTGTCACTGGGAAAATGCTACCACTGAGATTTCAGCATTAGTGACTTCTGGGTTCAAAGCAATTTGGAAGTTTGCCTCCCTTTTGTGCTGTAAAGGGATTCCTGTAAAAGACTCTGGTGTGGGGCTGAAATTGCAAGGTTGTTTTAGCCATGCAGGTGTTACTGAAATGGATTTCCTTGCGTTTTAGTTTTCCTCTACTTTGTAGGAGGGCACTGTGAAAAAAAAAAGGCAGCAGAAATCCTCTCTTTATTCCAGCAATAAAGGTGAAACTGGGCTGGGAGCACAAGAAGGACTCTGTGCTACCACTCTGGATTCCTTAAATGCAATTTTAAGACCATTTGCATATCTGGTTTTGCAATTTACATGACAGTTTACATTGCAACCCTATTTACATGACATCCTCAGTGACCTGTCAGTACGTGGTGGGCAGGGATGCCAATGGAGCAGGGCAGGTGAAAAGGAACATCCTCCAGTGTCCTGGAGGAATTACCTGGAGGCTGGGGGAGGCTGCACAGGTGGCTCTTGGGGTTGCTTCTGTCCTTTGGCACTGAGCACAGCCCTGCCAGGGCTCCTCTGGGTCCTTGCAGCTCAATTCTTGCACCACTCCTGCCCTGGCTCGGTCTCTTTCCCATCTCTGACCAAGAAGCCCAGCACAGCAATTTTTAGCAGGCAAGAAAAGATTGGCATCAGTAGATGTCATCATTTGGAAAATGCCATGAACCTCCTTCTCCTCCTTCCCTTCATTTGTTTGCTTCAGATCCTCATTCTTAAAATTCTTGCTCTTAAGGAAAGAGGAACTGCTTGGCCTGTGTTCCTTTGCCATACCCTGAGTGTATCGTGTGTAGTGATGCATTTCTGATAGTCCTTTCCTCTCAAAGGATGAGACAGAAAAAGAATTTAGAAAAAAGGAAGAGAAAAAGTAATTATAAACTAGGTGTAGGAATATATTTGTTTTAGTTGGGGTTTTTTTGTTGGTTTTTTGCTGTTTCAACTTTCTTTTGTGAAATATCTTTCCATACTCAGAATGTATGGAAACACCTTCTTAATTCCACGCAAAAGTGGAAAAAAATGCTGTTCTTAGTATGTAATTAGTATAGGCTAACTCAGCATTCCCACAGTGCCTGTTGATGAAAGGCAGAGCTGTGTGAGTGAAGTGGGGAGGGGAAAGGGAGGAATCAGGGGAGAGGGAGAGGTTTTGGATGTCTTATGTACAGTGTAACTGGAAGGTACCCGGGGTGAGATATAAACCCAAAATCTGACCAATAGTTTAGAAAAGAAAGGCTAAGAGAAAAGGTTTAAGGAAAAGGAAAAGTCTGAAGGGAAAGAAGGGAAAGGAGGATATTGTTAAAGGAAGAAGACAGCCAAGTCACACCTGCACCTCCAAAAAAAATTCCATCTGCATTGGCTAAAAGATGTGACCTTATCTTTTTTTGATGTGGCCTTCAGCGCTTAAGGAATTTTATAATTCCAGTCTGGCTTGTTGCTTCATAGAGCACTATGTGGGAATGCAATTAGCACAGCCTGACCAAATTATTTCAGGATGTGCTGTTTCGACATCCCTTTGCTTTGTGGCACCCTTTGCAAAGAGGAAAGCTTGATCCTAAAATGCACTGGCTCCTGGTTAATTTTTAAGTGTGACACAAAACATGGACTTTAGCTTATAAGTTACATATGTTTTGAAGTCCTTGCTCCTGCCAGACTGGTTTTTTGGCAGCCCTCTGGACAGGGGCACTGCTGGCAGGGGAATTTGTCTCTCCTCTCTCTCTGCCTGCTGATCCGTCAGGGGCTGTGTCCTCACATACAGCTGGCACTAAAATGTTGAGATTCTTTAACTGAACTCCCTGAGGGGATTTAAGAGATAGATGTGGCTCTGAGGGACATGGTTTAATGGTGGACTTGGCAGTGCTAAGTGTTGGACTCGATGATCTTTTCCAGCCTCAATTATTGTGGGATTCTGCAATTCCTGAGAAATGCTGGGCTGCTTACGTGGCTAGCAGATTTTCAGAAGTCATAGAGTTCTTGAGATGAGGGCAGGCAGTCCAGACTTTTAAGGCCAGTAAAACTACACAGATGTTACCTCTTAAACCTTCTGATCTCAGAAGGGCCTCTCTAACTGAGGGAACAACCAGAATACAAATAAAGAACTCTTACAGACCAAGCGATGGTTCTCATCAGGGTTTACGATGGCACAGAAATCCATGAAGCATCAGTGTAAGTTGGGCTGTGGGCTCCAAAAAAGCCTCCATTACATTGCAGCAGTTTGTTTATTTTAGTTTTGCTGTCTCTGGCCATCAGAATTCCCTAAAGAGATGAATGATGAGGCTTTCTCACAGTTTTCTCACAGCCTAATTGTGAGCTCAGGCTGCATTCTTGTGGAACCCAGTGACTGTCCAAAGATTGAGCACTGAGTGTGTGATGCCAGAACAGTGAGTCTGGGAAAGACTCTCTTCAGAAACAGAAACTCAGAGTTCCAGATTCAGTCCCAAGAGAGTTAAATACAGACTTCATTTCAGAACTGCTTGAGTTTCCTTTCCTGGGGCTAAATCTAACAGCAGAATTGTTAATGCCTAAGTGGAATTAATTCTTACTGTGAGTTAATAAGAGATGTGTCACCTAGACCTAGATTCAATGTTAATGACTGTGTTAATTGTGAGATTCTTCCATAACACCTGGGGACTTGTAAAAAGGAAGCTTTTGTTGTTCCTGGTTGCCTGCTGTGGTAGGATGTGTGTTTTTCCTCATCTTTCAAAGTCAGTTGGTAGAATATTTGCAGCACATTTAGGGGTCAGATAAAGCCTGTCCTTTAGAGTTTTCTGCACGTTGTATCTCTGTTTTTGTAGTGTGCTGGTACACCTGAGCCGTGGGGGTGCTGAGGTTCAGATGTTTGCTCCAGATGTCCCTCAGATGCACGTCATTGACCACAGTAAAGGGCAACCAGCTGAAGCTGAGTCTAGGTAAGTCTGTGATGTGTTGGGCATTCTGGAATGGCTCTTGTAGCACTTGGCTAGGTGCCTTTAGTAGCTTTAAGCCAGCTGTGGTGGTTTTCTTGGAGAGAAGATGCTGCCTGAGTTTTCTGGACTTGATTATCTACAGTCTGTCAGTGCCTGTGTTTCCCAGCAGTAGCATTTCAGAACCATCAATAGCTCAGTTACTAAGTACCAGTGTTCTGGCTTCCTCCCTTCCTCACCCTCCTCTTCCTCTGCAAGACTTTATTTACACTGTTCTGTGTGCAGAAGCTTAATTAATCACATTGTTTTATTTCTGGTGCTTCAAGGAATGTTTTAGTGGAGTCTGCAAGAATCGCTCGTGGTAAAATCGCAAGCCTGGCTAAGCTCACCACAGCAGACCATGATGCTGTGATATTCCCCGGTGGATTCGGAGCTGCCAAAAACTTGTGAGTGCCAACCAAGCATCACATTCCTCAACTAAATATTCATAATTCACCATGCATAATCAGCCTGGCAAAGAGAAGGCTTTGTGCTGATCTAATAGCAGCCTTTCAGTAGCTGAAGGAAACGTGCAGAAAAGATGGCAAGAGACTTTTTGCAAGGGTCTGGTGTGATGGTACAAAGAGGAATGAATTTAAACTGAAAGACAGTAGGTTTAGATGAGATATTAAGAAGCAGCTACTTGCTGTAAGGGTGGTGAGACACTGGAACAGGTTGTCCAGAGAAGCTGTGGATGCCCCATGCCTGGCAGTGTTCAAAGCCAGGTTGGATGGAGCTTGGAGCAACGTGATTTAGAGGGAGTTGTCCCTGCTTATGGCAGAGGGGTAGGAATGAGATGATCTTTGAGGTCCCTTTCAGCACAAACCATTCTGTCATTCTGTGAACCAAGATTCACACAACAAAATCCATAAATGGCCTTATTTACTACCTATGTAACTCCTAATAATTAATAAGGATAATTCCTTTCAAAGTCTTGTCGTCTTCTTGTTTTAAATTCTCTGAGCAATGTTGATGAGAATTCAAGAGTTTAGATAATGCATAAATCCTTTTTACTCCCCCTAGTGGTGTTTCTTCTTGGGCCTGAGGGAAGTGAAGGTAAAACAAATGGTTTTAGGTGCTTGTAGTGTTGTTACTGTTTCTTCTCTCTGCCTACTGGAAAATCCCCTGTTACTTTATAATTATAAAACAACAGCTGGCTCAAAAAAAAAAAAAAAAAAAAAAGGAACAAGAAGTGTTAGCCATGTGGAATACTGATAATCTTGCTATTGAAATGCCTTTTTGTTGGCTTTGAGAAACATGAATGTTACTTCCCTTTTCTTCTTACATATTTTTCTTCTTTGAAAAGATGGCTGTTCAACTTCTCAGTAATCCTAGAAAGCTGATTTGATAATTCTCCTTTTAAGATGTTTTTATTAAGTAAGGGACTTTCTGGCAGACCAAAGTTTTAGAAGAGAGACATTTTGTCTAAAGCATTGATGGTCATCTCCAGAGTGTTTTAAACCAATTTTTTAGTGGCTGTGAGTTTGGGATGATCCTTTGGAGCCAGTTTCACAGCAGATAAGCAAATACCTCTGTTTGTAGGTTTATAATGAGCTTTGTGGGGGTTTCTTGTTGTGACAGATCTACCTTTGCTGTTGATGGGAAGGATTGCAAAGTGAACAGAGAAGTTGAGCGAGTCCTGAAAGATTTCCACAAAGCAGGCAAACCTATTGGGTATGTATGTGAGTGTTGGATGGCATTTGTTTGGAGGTGTGAGCATGGAGACAACCTGTGTTGTGTTGAAATGTGCAGCTGTTGTTGTAACTCGAAAAAGTATCTTGTATTTGTGTCATTTGTAGCCTGTTTTTAAACTGTGTTTTTCAAGATCTGTGTGTGTAGGTATTTCTCAAAGAGAAGCTGAGGAAATTGCCTTGTGATGTAGCTCAACTTTTCAAGGCTGAAATTCATTTGAATCTTGCAGTTGTGAGCAAGTTCTGGAATTAATGCTGTTGCAGAATTGCTCTTACAGTTTCTTCTGTTGCAGCCTGTGCTGCATTTCCCCAGTGCTGGCAGCAAAGGTGCTCTCTGGAGCTGAGGTAACTGTGGGCCACGAGGAGGAGGAAGGGGGCAAGTGGCCTTATGCTGGGACTGCAGGAGCCATCAAAGAGCTGGGAGCAAAGCACTGCGTGAAAGAAGTAACCATATCCTTTCCTGGTAATTCCCATGTTGGGAGACAGTTCAGAAATGTGTCATTAAAGGAATGAACACGTGTAGGGTCTGTGCTTTTCCACATAGATTTTCATGGGGATGTGCAGTGGGTAGCAGAAAGCAGTGGTGCAGTGCAGGATTAGAAACTCTTCTGTCCACAACTGCTGTGTAACTGCTGCTGTGGAACCACACCCTGGGAGTCAAAGTTCTCAGTCAGCTCCCTTGGACACCCAGTAATACACCAAGTGCTGCATGAATTTGCACATAAAAGTGGCATGAGTTACAGCTGGTCAGTTCTCTTTGAGATTTTTATCCTTTTCCTGAGGTCTAATGCTGCAGACTGTACTCTGAGACATTTTACTACCATCAGTGAATTTTGTAGGTTTTCTTGTGTTCCTGGGTGTTTCCACAGGTTTCTCATGCAGCATTTGTATTTCTGCCAGAAATACCTTGTCATAGCTTGGATTATAGGTTGCAGCTGTCTTTATAGCTGGATGATACAACATATTTAGAGGAAGTTTTTATAGGATAGCGGAGCTGTGAGGTTTTGTCAGTGCTGGTTCATTTTGCAGGTAGCATCTGCAAGTTCCGTGTTTTCCTTAACTCCTTTTCACGAAGCTCATGTGGATACAAAAAATAAGGTGGTGACCACCCCAGCATTTATGTGTGAAACAGCATTACACCATATCTTTGATGGCATTGGGGCAATGGTAAAGAATGTGCTAAAATTAACTGGCAAATAAAATCAGAAATGTTTAAATTTAGGCTGTAGCATCAAACTTCATGGACCAATGGAGACATTTGCACCTGCTTGTCCTGTTCACACTCTAGTGAATGCTGATATGAAGCTGATTGATTGCCAGCTGCAGGATTTTCTGTGCCTTTCTGAGGGAGGGGCACTGCAGCAGAGGACTGGAGCCTGGCCTGAGACACAGAGCATTTTCTTGAGCTTTTCCATCTGCACAGAACTTGACTAGATGTGTTCTGAAACAATCAGAACTGAAACACCAATACACCAATGTCAAACCAGTTCTGAGGGGGAAGAAGACTCAAAGCCCTTTCAGAAGCTGAGGGCGGGTGTGCTGTAGGGATTTGGCACATGGCAGCATATCTAGTGGATGAAGAATGGGAGCAGAAAGGAATGAGTGCATGGTTCAAGGTGTCTAAGCTCAGGCCTGTGTCTGGGAACTAACAGCCAGGGTCACTTGTTGAGGGAAGAGACATCTTCCACGTCTTAATTTAACTCAGTGTTAATGAAAAGATTTGGTTTCCATTTTGAAGAATCCTGCTTTCACACTGTCATTGTGAGCACCAATCAGCAGCAGGACACAACTGCCACACCAGTAGCACTTTGGAGAACTCATCCATTGGCCCATTATAGTTTTAAAAGTCTTGAAATGAGGAAGAAATTAATATCCGCTGATGTGACGCACAACTCCTAAGGACAGCTGCCCTGTTAAAGCAGGTGTATGACAAGTAGTGAATGGAAAAAACAATCTCAAATTATCCTAACTTCCCCTGCTTTAGGGTAATAAAGCTTTCTCCAAATAAGTATTATTGAATGTCTGGAATAATGATGTATAAATAAATTTGTTTCTGCCTTTATCTTCTCCTTGTCTTTTCACTTTTGTTTGGGAGCTGCCTGTGATAACTTACACTGGTTGGTACATTTTAGCAGTTTTTCTGCTTTTCAGTTCACCAATTTTGCACATTTTTTCGATATAGAATCCAGCAGAATCTTCTCCACCTCTTCCAGGTTTTTTGTCACCTTTCTTCTGAGCAGGACACAACGTTTCTCAAATTCAAATGAACAAACAAGCGAAATGACACCCTTTATCTTGGATTAAAATTTCTCTTCCATGACTGATTTGCTGAAGTGAACCCATATTTTCAAGGGAGAATTTTGTGCTTCATAAATGAATCCTCAAGCCTGGGATTGACTTGGTGTATGGCAAATGCCATTTGTGGCTGAACACTTGCCAGTGGTGTGGGGTGACTTTTTCTTATTGGGGTGAGTGAAGGGAAGCTTGAGTATGAGTGTCGGGCATGCTCAGCTTGCTCAGTCAGGGTTCAGGGAAGAAGCACTTTTGCTTCTGGAACCTCCTAATGATCAATTTTTTGTCACTAAAAGAAAAAAAAATCACAGTTGGATTTAGAAGATTTGAATTTGTACTTCAGTGCTGGCACTGTTTTCTTGGGGATTTCAGAGATTCCCTGTGCAGATCACCAACTCCAATGAGGTTACAAAGGAATCATGCACAGACACCAAATCACTGTGGAAGTAGGCATGGTTCATAAAGTGGATTTTGGACATTCTCTGAAACCTTTTTTGCTTATGCATCAAATTCTTCATGAAATTTTCAGCATCAAGGTGGTAAGAAGCAGAATTTAAAATACTGCCACCATATAATTCAGTGCAAAAATAGCCCTTTGCTTGTACAAAGTGGATCTTTTTAGGATCAATTTTATACAGAGCCTAAGCAGAGGATGGGAGGTCATTGTTCATTTAAAATGTAATAACATTTCAACGTGCATGTGTTTCCCACATCTTCAGGAGGTTTAAAAGAAATTTGGTAACAGAAATGGTATTGAAATCTCCAAGGTGGAAGAACAGCTGTTGTGCCTTGTTAACAGCACCTTCCTCTGCTGCAAGAACTCAGCTCTGGGTTAAACCTTCCCATAGCTCCCTCACCACAGCAGGGCTGAGGGCTGCAATTTCAGGTTTCTCTTATCTACAGTTCCTAGGAAGTGAAGCTGTGGTGGCACAGTCGTTCTTAGATGCTGAATCTTCACATTCAGGTGCCCTGAGAAAAAAGATGATCTTTCAAAAATTGCTGTTACCATCAGTGAGCAGCTATGGGAAGTTGGTTGGATCACCCACATGGTGCCTCTTTACAGTTCTCAACTCTTGTTACCCTTCTTTTTTAATTTCTCTGAATTTAGAGAGAATGGGGGTTTTCAAAGGAGAATGCACCAGAATTGCCTTTAGTTTTTAAAATTCTCTTTAATTTTGCAGTATTGTGCTGACTAGAAACCTCTGATACACACAGTTTTCAAAGATATGGTGGTGTGGTTTTTCTTTTTTTCTTTTTTTTTCTTTTTGGTTGTGTTTAGTGTTTTTTGTTTTGGTTTTCATTTTTTGTTATGAGGTGAAAGTTGTTTAACTTTGGTGGAGGATGTAGGGTTGTCATCTTGGCTTTTAGCCAGTGTAAATTTGGAGGGAAATTCCACGCGCATTTAGAGATTATTATTATAGATTTGTCTGCAAAGCTGGGATTTTCCTTTCCTTCCATAGGGCGGATTGGAGCTGGTGATGGGTTTGCAACTTTCAGCCAAGTGGTCAGGAGTTTATGATTAATATGTTTTGCTAAATGCTATGAGAAATAAGAAGTGAAAGAGTCTTCTTGAAGCCTCCACCAGGAGTCCTGCAATACCTGGCTTACGGATTCCTGACATTTCTTATCTTTGGGAAGCATTGAAGAGCTTTGTGCTGCTGGAAGGGAATTGTAAGAAATGTGTTCCTGCTCGAGGTGCTTTTCTGGTGCTTGCAGGATTAATTTGCAGGGGTGGGAGGAGCTGCTGTCTCTCAGCCGTGCTTCTGCCTGTCCCCTTTTGCCTCATTGATGGTTTTACACAAACCCCGTTTTAGGAAATGTTTCTCTGCGGGTTGTTGCAGTGTTCACAAATTTGGCAGCAGAGCTTTTCTCTTCTAAAAGCAGAAACGAAAGTCAGGGCTTGAGAAGCCCGTGCTGTTTTTCACCCTTCGGTTTGTGGCTACAAGAGACACTTTTTTGGGGGAATAAAAAGCCAGCAGAGGGCACTTGGTGAACAACGTTCTGTGCAGGGTTCCACTTAGCCAGGGACAATATTCCAGCTGTGTGACAGCTGGAACATGGGACAGTTCTGTAGGGCAGTTTTTTGGACATTTTAGATCCATATGGAGAATAAAAGAAATATTTCTTCCTCCTAATTTCACAATGTGGGAAATATGGTTATTTAATTCATGTTTTATAAATAATTATAGATTGGGAACTGTGATATATATTGTATGAATTTCTGTAAAGCACCTCCCTGATCTTCCGGGTTCCAAAAATGGAAGGTGAGAACGACTTGCCCCTGCCTACGTGCAGCTCAACTCATTGGGACTCGCAACAGGTCAAACGCTACGTGCCAGCAAAGACGTGCCAGCGAGGACTTACACCGGTCATCACACACCTCTACGACAGTTACTCAAAGCAAGGACTAACTCTGGACATTAGCATTTGAATGTGCCCGGGGACCCTTTCGGGAATTAATGTAAATAAAGTTAATGGTCGATGATTAGAGAAACAATGGGAGGAAAGTTGCCGAGGGGGAAACTAAGTGTATTTAAGTTGGGTCTTTAGGTGGGCAAGTTTGTGAACCCAGCTAGAGACAAGGCTGCCAGGTCCTGTGTCTCTGGGGTCACCCTTGGCTCTACTTTTCCCGGGAGAACTTCGGTCAAGTAAGTTTGCTGTTCGTGGGGTTCGTATTGTTTTGTTTTTATTGTTTGAAATTGTTATAATTTGATTCTAAATTTTGTGATTTGGATGTTAATAAACCAAACTATTGAATTTGGCAATAAATTTGTCCTGGCGTTTATAACAATTTTGATGCCCAACAGCGGGGCCAGTTTTGAATATTCTACGGATCCCTGCTTCTGACCGGGGGGCGCCCCGCCGTAAAAAGCGGCCTGGCAGAGCGGGTAAGTCCGGAAGAACGAACTGGCTTTACGAACCCAGAACCCACAACAGCAAAGGGATTAAGCATTAGGACAAGCTAGCTTGGGGGGGCTCGGGAACTCAGCAGGGGTTTTCCCCTGGAACCGCGGTATTGTTTCACTCGTAAAAATCTAAGTGCACGAAGAATCCACGCAGGAAAAGGACCGTAAGTATAGCGTGGTTGAGTGGGGGTGACCAAGTGCTTGAGAACGTGTATGTGTGTGTGAGTGTGTGTGTGAATGAGACGTGATTTATCACGAAGCGAGAGCGGACCTTAAGGTCGCGTTTCCGCTGCTCCCGCGAGGGACACGGCCGACCGACGGGGAAGCGATTGGAACGTGTGATATTTCGCTTCGTGTGTGAGTGCTACCCGACGGGGTGGGGGAGGTCACCAGGGGTCCTGAAGGAAAGAGGACGTCCCTTTTTGAGTTCGGGGACGAGTAAGCCTTCTTGACCGCGACCAGGGGGGTCGCTTAATTTTTTCGGTGGCGGTTACAGAGCCCCGCCGTTAACCGAACATCCACGGAACGGTCATCCGCTGGATCATTAAGTTAACGGCATCGAGTTCGGAAACTCGGGATTTAATTTTTGGTATCCCATAACTTCTGTGCCACGGGGAGTATGGGATCAGATCTCAGCAGAGATCGGGAGGATTCTTTAAGGGAAACCTCAGCGAGGGCTGATCTTGAAATTCCTCGGAAAAGTCCATTAGGAAAGTTGTTGCAAGGTTGGCAAGAATGCCCAATTAGGAGAGGAGCATCTAAAGATCGGATGATTTATTTGTGTATGAATGTTTGGGGAGGAAAGGAGATAGGACCTAATATTATATGGCCTGTGTTTGGTACTTTTGACGAATGGGCGTGGGAAGCTCTGTGGGAACATGTAGCGAAGAAGAAAAGGAGAGAATTTGAGGAATTGGCATATGTTCTGTTATGGTATGAGGTACGAGTAAAGCTGTGTTCTGAGGAAAGGGAAACACGGAATGAACTGGACTACGGGATAAACTTCTCTCACGGCTCGGTGGCCCCCGTCCTGCCAGCCCCTACCCCTACCACTTCCTCCTCCCCGGCCTTCTCAGGGGCAGAGTTAACACTGCCATCCGAGACCCATGCGGAGCCCCGAGCTCAGCGGCCACTCCAGAAACCTCCCTCCCGTTCAAGGAGATTCCCGAGAGGGAATCCTGCCCCCGTTTCTGGTCCTGACCCCGCACCTCGGCCACCGACGCTAAAATATGGAGAAAAAGAGAAGAAGGGTAAGGAAAACGAAGGGTGGAAGAATAAACCAGACAGGTATATACCAGTTAGAGCCCTGGCTAAAACCAGGACCCCCGAAGGAGATCTTGAAGAGCCCGGGAGGGATTCGGGGTGGGACAGTTGGTGTGAGAGCAAGAATGGCCCGGGAGGAAAAATGGGGGAAAAGAAGCATTCCCGTAAGAAATTTGACAGTAGAGCAAAACAGAAATTACCAAAGGTGAATTGGAATGCATTAGAGAATAACTAGTGGTGTTGGGAAGCGTGCAAATTAGAAATGCGAAAATTCACGTGAGTCTGCAAAAGGAGAAAAAGATAGAAAAGGGATTAAAAGGAATCTTGCCTACTCTTTTCCTTGGTGGTGGTAGATCTTTTACTTCAGGCTGAATACATTTTGGAGACTCCCTAGAGTTGTGTATTTTGCTTTAAGAGTTTTTTTTCTCCTGGACGAGATCGGCGGAGTTGTTTTTTTTCTTTTTCTTTTCACTAACGTGGGAATGGAACGAAACCCGCCCCTTCCCGCAAGCGGCAGGGCGAGTCAGTCCATGGTTGCCGGGAGACGAAGGAAAGCGGCAGTTTTAAAGTGATTAGACAAGGCTGCCCGGGGCAGAAAACCGCCCTGTAAGGCGAAATAAGAAGCAAAAATAGATAAAAGTATTGAGAGAAGAGACCAAGAATGGGAGCTATACTTATGCGTAGGAAATACCTAGGTGTTTGTTCTTGAAAAGCTGAAAATATATCTTCCTTTTAGTTGTCTGTCTACTGTATGTGAGGATTTTGTGCAAATCAAAAGGTTGATAGTATGGTGGATGTAGCTCGTCTATGTTTGAAACAATTGCTACATTTTGAATTCGGATTGTCAGCTTGAGCAGGAATATGGCATTTGTGTTGGCAGACAGTGTACTGCAAGGGTTTTGTGTGTTTCAGTTTTTCTTTCAAAAGGTTGAAGCATGTGGCCGGTGAAGTCCAAATTAAAGCGGCTGTTGAGAGGCAGGAAACTAAATCTTTCTGTCGAGATAGTGTTGGAATGGTAATTGGAGTCAGGATTCTAGTATTAAGTTGGGAAAGTGGTATAATTCTCTGTGTTGGTAGTTACAGGATTTTTCTTTATTCTTTGCAGTTCCTATTCTGTATGTATTTTATCTAGTTGGGAACCGGGATTCTTAATTTTAGATGGTTTGTGTTGTCCCTTTGATATTATGTCTTCTTACTTGCTCCTCAATTTGGAGGATGTGAACCTTGAGGTTGCCCTGGTGCCTGTGTTTTTCTGGTGGAGAGTAAGTGATGTATGAGAGGCAGCATTTTGTCACCGGTGTTAAGTTTGGTCGGTGTTTGCTTGTGTATTTAAGTTTAATAATACGCAAGAATGTATAGCAAATACAGGAGCTTTACTTTGGGAATTAGGCACAAGTTATCTCGAGTTTGTTTGTTAAGAAAGGCTAAGTTTGTGAAGTTTTTTTGGACTGAAGTAAAAAGCAGTAGTGTTAATGTTCTGATAATTGTACTAGATAAAGCTGTCTGATTACCGGGGCCTGATGTTTACAGTGACTCCTGGCTTTGGAAAACTTCTGGGTTTTAAGTTCCGAATTTAAGTAATGTATGGTTTATTACAGAGTAAGTTCTGCTCTTTGTAATAGTTTCTTCTATTTGGTGTGCTTTGTTTTTTTCTGTCTTGTTAAAATACTCCCCCAGGATTATGGGTGAGGTCTTAAGTTTTTCTCTTAATTTGTACAAATTTTGCTTAAAGTTATCCTTTATTAAGTTGTACTACTCACTGACTGTTTGAATTGGCTCTCTGATGAAGGGAAGAAGTCACTTCAGCTACTGCTGCAGGATTGTATCTTGCCACGCTGAAATAGGGGTCTGCAGCTGATCCTGTCTGTGAGAAATGGTTTGTAGACGGATCTGCACGAGTAGTTGATGGGAACTGCCCCGGTATATTAACCGGGAGTTCCAGCTTTTCGTGGATGTTAGCAATCACACGGCGTATGGAGTTCTTACACAGGAGTGGGCGGGAGCCAGGAAACCGGTGGGGTATGTTTTAAATGGCTTACTGAATCCCGGCTATTGAAATATGAGGCAATTCTGGTAAATTCCCCGGAGTTAGAACTCCGTACTGCTGCTCCTTGAAACCCCGCCCAGTTTCGGTCCTGGGGAGGATCTGAGGAGTGTAGTCACAATTGCTACGAGGCAGTGGAATTACAAACCAAAATAAGAAGTGTCGCCATCAAGCTAACAGCAGAGCTGAAAGGTCCGATAGTGCTTCTGGAATTGTGTTAATTTTGCTGATCATTAGGGGTGGCTGAAGCAAGGGTGAGAAGCAGTTGTGAAGGCAGATGCTTCTTGGAGGCTGAGTGAGAATGGCCATGGCAGGGTGCACATCGAAAATAGGGACAAGGTGGTCTCATTGTCTCACTCAAGTTGCGTCCTTCTTTTGGCTGTGTGTATCTGAGAATGTGCTGAGTAGGGGTCTGGAATATAAATTTGTAGTTCAGTTAATTAGCAGCAGTGCAGACTCATTACACTGAGGCTGTAGAAACTGAGTGAGGATGTGTGTAACCTTAACAGCTGATTGTCCGGGAAACTGCTGTTGTCACCGAGCATTGTAGGATACTGGGTTTTATGAATGTTTGTCTGTATGCCAAATCACTCTGAATGTGCTGAGTTTGATTCTTGAAATAAGCCCAAATTGTTTGTGCTCATCTATGATTTTTTAAACTGAATTTTTCTTTAAAAAGCTAAAACCTGTGTTAATACTATGGGATTTGGAGTAGTCTTAGTGTTTATTGTTTGCTCGCTATATATCCAGTGGACACTGTCAGAAGTATTGGTAGGATGTAAAAAGAATTGTTTGTATGTTTCAGTATAAACCTCGTTTAATAAGAAGAAAAATTTTCTTTCTGATTTTTCCTGTAACAGTGCAAAAAAGGGGAAAAATTCTGGATGGTATGGTACATTGGGTGGATAGTGAGGTGAGAATCATAGTGATCCAGGGACAAAATTGTTTTTATGGTAAAGGTGTGAATGTACTATTAGATAACTTGTTCTAATATTCAGATTTTCTGAATGGTAGACATGACAGGGATTCTCTTTATACAATATTCTTGTAGTATTGGGCTGGTTTGGAATTTTGTATTAGGTAAATTCAATCTGAGGAAGTTGCAGGATTTCGATGTATATTCATGAGATACAACCAGGAGGTAAAGTACTGATCAGAGCTTGGAAAGCGGTGTCATTAACCCCTCATTAGGAGGGACCCTTTCTTGTCCTTTTAACTACAGATACAACCATCCGAACAGCTGAAAGAGGCTGGACACACGCCTCCAGGGTTAAGAAACTAACAGCCCCGAGGGAAAACCCCGAATGGAAGGTCATCTCTTCCCCCGGAGATCTGAGGGTCCGGCTGCACCGAGGATGCCAACACCCTGGAAACATTAAGCTGCAGCCTAGAGGAGCCTCAAAGGAAACTTAATAACCACCCGACAAGGAGGACTGAGAGAGGGAAGGGTAACCAGAAGGAAGGTGTTAGAACATCAGGAAGGGTGAATCCGGAGCTCCAGAAATTTAAAGAGAAAGAACTCCAACCCCAGGATATCAGAAACAAATGGCAGAAGAAATATCCATGCGCTGCTCTGAACCTGGATGCCCCCCTGCAATCCATATATCCATTTCAAATACAATTATTGTCTTGAAATTTGGGTGGTGCACTGCAAGTGGGGGTGGGGGGGCCGCTGGGGTTATGCCCCAGGTGTTCTGAGGAAAAACAGACTCTGACTATGCGATTCTTAAACTGTGCCACACGTTTGGGATTGATAGAACCAAAGTATCCCGGGTGGTATTCAATATACGAAAAGGGGTTAAAGGGAAAATTGGATCTAAAGGCCCAAGTGTTAGCCACGGAGTGCCGTCGAACTAATGTAGTGCCGTGGGTGGCAGAGCAAGTAAAGTAATCTCGGTGGGGAATTTTTAAAAAAGGAGGTGTGCCGTCCGAACCACCCCGAGGGTCCGAGCAGAGAGCCCCTGCTGTCGCGAAGAAACTTCCCCGTTGTTCGGTTGCAACCCGACAGACGCTGGGCCAGACAGAGGGAAGCCTCTGCGGATCACTCTAGGGAGTGTGACATAAGGCTCCTCCAAAAAGTTACCCCTGTTAAGACACAAGTAACTAGCTGGCACTCAAAGGCAGTCAGGGACATGGGAATTGGAAAGATAGAAGAAAAGCAGAAAAGGCAAACATGGTTCAGGAATCGCTGGTCAGGTGTTTCTCCAAGGAACGGGAAACTCGAGAAAGGAAAACAATTAAGTTAAATACAAAACATGAATTAAAATTATTGACAAAAGAAAAGAAATGGGGGAGTTGTGGGAAATATGGTTATTTAATTCATGTTTTATAAATAATTATAGATTGGGAACTGTGATATATATTGTATGAATTTCTGTAAAGCACCTCCCTGATCTTCCGGGTTCCAAAAATGGAAGGTGAGAACGACTTGCCCCTGCCTACGTGCAGCTCAACTCATTGGGACTCGCAACAGGTCAAACGCTACGTGCCAGCAAAGACGTGCCAGCGAGGACTTACACCGGTCATCACACACCTCTACGACAGTTACTCAAAGCAAGGACTAACTCTGGACATTAGCATTTGAATGTGCCCGGGGACCCTTTCGGGAATTAATGTAAATAAAGTTAATGGTCGATGATTAGAGAAACAATGGGAGGAAAGTTGCCGAGGGGGAAACTAAGTGTATTTAAGTTGGGTCTTTAGGTGGGCAAGTTTGTGAACCCAGCTAGAGACAAGGCTGCCAGGTCCTGTGTCTCTGGGGTCACCCTTGGCTCTACTTTTCCCGGGAGAACTTCGGTCAAGTAAGTTTGCTGTTCGTGGGGTTCGTATTGTTTTGTTTTTATTGTTTGAAATTGTTATAATTTGATTCTAAATTTTGTGATTTGGATGTTAATAAACCAAACTATTGAATTTGGCAATAAATTTGTCCTGGCGTTTATAACACACAATAATAGATAGGACATCCAATTCTATTGCAATGAATGCATTTGTCCTGCTGTGTTGTTAAGATTCGGTTTTTCAGCACAGTTATTTATCTCCCTGAAAATATAGTAGCAATTACACATCAATTAAGCTCTAGCCCCTTCCTGTGATATAGATATCTAGGAAAAAAATGAAGATAAGTGTAGAATAAAGTCATAAAGGTTCACAGTGAGGTTTGGGGTTTTTTGGTAGGGATGGGTTTTTTGTTTCCTTTTGCTTTGTTGTTTTGGTTTTATTTAAACACTAGTGGTGTTATGGCCAACGTGACTGAAACGAAGGTTTGTTGGGAAGGACTTTTACCAGGCCTAGAAATATCCCTGAGAGGAAACACACTGTTTCTTGGAGTGTCTGTGGCTTTGCAAGCTAGCAGTATTTGATATGTGTGAATATGCACACACTTATAATTTTTTTCAGAGTGGGAACTTAGATAATCCTGCACCTTGTCCTAGTTTAGGACAAATTTAGGGGAAAAATCCCCACAACTCCCTCCCCCACCACCGGGTTCGGGAGGAATTTCCTCAGAGGAAAAGTGGAAAAAACTTGTTTATTGAGAAGCAACGAAAAAACACTCCCCAACACAGGAAAACAGTCCGAGATGACAAGAAATGTTTTCACCAGTCCAAGAGAGGGTGAGCAGTCTCTGCTGGGGAGGTGCTAAAGCTTCTTTCAGGTGCAGACTCCGGGGGGTTTTCCCTTGATGTTCCCGAATCAGGGCCCGAAGCAGGTCCGATGTCTTCAGGGAAGAGAGGAAGGAAAGAAGGGGAAAGACAAAAGCAGAAAAAATGGCAAAAAAGCAAGCAAAAAGCAGAAAGCAAGAGAGCAAAGCCAGCAAAGCAGCCTAAAGCTAGCAGGAAGCAAGCCAAAAGCAAAAGCCGGAGGAGGGGCTCAGCTATAGACAAAACAGACTGAGAACATGGGAACAGAAACATGAAAATGTCCTGTCACCCCAGGACATTCCACCCTTATCCCATATCGTGAACATGTTACTGAACACAATGAAAAAAAACCAAAAACTTGACGGAAAGAAGGTAAGCAGCGATCGCAGAAGGAGTCAAAAAGACTTTAAAAAGAAACGATGGCAAGAGATTACCCTGCTGATTTTCAGCGTGTAGCCATCAGTGCCTCCCAGAGGGGCGATAAGATAAGAACTAATATGGAACAGCTAGCCCTATGGGTTCAGAAAGAACGAAAGCCAAAGCTGCCATCGCTTCTTTTTAGTGAAGCAGGATGGAAGGAAAAAGGAAGATTCATATGGGACGCTGTAGTTTTACCGGGAAAAAGAGCAAAGATACGTTCAGAGTTAAGCGTAATTTGGGAAAAAGCAATAACTACCTTGCAAACATTCGCTGTAAAGAGCAAAGCCGTAATTTTAGCCGGAGAAAAACAAACTCCCTGTCCCTCTGTTTCCCTCTCCAAGATAAAGAAACAAAAGAAAACGACTAAGGTAGCTAAGCGCTTCAGTAGAAATTCCATGCATTCCACGCATTCCGCGGCTGAGAATGCAGCTCCGCTTTGCCCCTCCCTTTGTTCGGCTCTGGCCGGCTGTGCAGGGAGAGGGCAAGAAATGCTCTCAGTTGTAGAGAGCATTTCTTCCCCTCTCGGGCACAATGAAGACAAGCAGGACGTGGCTCAGCTGCCAGAGCCGGGAGGCGGTGCGAAAGACGAGAAGGCAGGCGGGGCCGAAGGCACAACAAGGAGGGCACAGGTGATGCAGCAAGGAAGCGGCGGGCGGCGCGGGGGCAGCGGCGGCGGCACCGGCACCGGCACCGGGCTCGGGAGAAGCCGCAGCGATGTCGGAACGGAAAGTGCTGAACAAATATTACCCCCCGGACTTCGATCCGGCCAAGATCCCGAAGCTCAAGCTCCCGAAGGACCGGCAGTACGTGGTGAGGCTCATGGCCCCCTTCAACATGAGGTGTAAGACGTGTGGGGAGTACATCTACAAGGGCAAGAAGTTCAACGCCCGCAAGGAGACGGTGCAGAACGAGCTCTACCTGGGGCTGCCCCTCTTCCGCTTCTACATCAAGTGCACGCGCTGCCTGGCCGAGCTCACCTTCAAGACAGACCCCGAGAACACGGATTACACCATGGAGCACGGCGCCACCAGGAACTTCCAGGCAGAGAAGCTCCTGGAGGAGGAGGAGAAGAGGCTGCAGAAGGAGAGGGAAGAGGAGGAGCTCAACAACCCCATGAAGGTCCTGGAGAACCGAACCAAGGACTCCAAGCTGGAGATGGAGGTCGTGGAGAACCTGCAGGAGCTGAAGGAGCTCAACCAGCGCCAGGCCAACGTGGATTTTGAGGCCATGCTGAAGCAGACGCGCAAGGAGCAGGAGGAGGACGAGCAGGAGATGAAGGCCATGCTGGAGCAGGCGCAGCACCGCCGGCTCCTGCTGGACTCCGACTCCGAACCGGCCAAACCCCGGCCCGGTGCCTCGGCCCCGACAAAACCCACGGACATCCTGCAGGAGGACCCCCAGCCCCAGAGCAAGAGGCCGAGGACGGCGAGCTGGGAGCGCAGCGTGGGCAAGCTCAGCACCAGGGCCCAGCTGGCCGGGCTGGTGGCCCGCAGGAGGCAGCAGCCAGATCCTGCCCTGGAGAACGGGCCGGGAACCGGGGGCACCGCGGCCAGCACCGGCTCCCTTCCAGCAGCAGCAGCAGCAGCAGCCACGTCCTCGCTGGGTTTGCTGGGAGCCTACTCGGACAGCGAGGGCAGCGCCAGCCACTGAGGGGCTGAGGGGCAGGGAGGAGGAGCAGGGCCGGGGCTGTCCCGGCTCCGGCTGCTCCCAGAGCCCCTCACGGAGCTGGAAGCACGGCCAGGGGCCCCAGGGGCCCGGGGGTCTCCAGGTCTCTGCTGTCCCCACGCCCTGCCCAGGGGCCCGGGGGTCTCCAGGTCTCTGCTGTCCCCACGCCCTGCCCAGGGGCCCGGGGGTCTCCAGGTCTCTGCTGTCCCCACGCCCTGCCCAGGGGCCCGGGGGTCTCCAGGTCTCTGCTGTCCCCACGCCCTGCCCAGGGGCCCGGGGGTCTCCAGGTCTCTGCTGTCCCCACGCCCTGCAGCAGCAGCAGCACGGGGAGCTGCTTTCCCTGCACAGGAATCCCGGGGCAGCCCAGCCCCGCTCCCAGGATGTGTTGGGAAGTGCCAGGGCTGGCCAGGACTCTGCTGTGTCCCTTCTGGGGGTGCCACTGTCCCCACCCCTGCAGTGATCGTGGCCAGGTCGGGTTTGGGGTGTCCTGACTGCCCTCAGCAGGAGGGGGGCCTTGGAGCCGGGGTGCAGGGCAGGGTGGGTGCTCAGCCCCTCCTTCACTTCAGCAGTGCCAGGGTGTCTCAGGTCCCAGCTTTGCACAATCCCGGGGGGCTCTTCCAGCCCCTCCCTGCGGGGACGGGGCTGTCCTGCCACCAGCAGCCCCCCCAGATGTCCCCAGGAGCTCGGGTTTGTCCCCCCCAGATGTCCCCAGGAGCTCGGGTTTGTCCCCTCCCCGCCGTTCCGAGCCCGCTGGGCTCCAGCAACCACAGCTCCAGAATAAATTGGATCTGGCACAGCTGAAAAAAAAAAAAGAAAAAGAAAAAGAAAAAAAACACCACAAAAAACCACAAACAAACAAACAAAAAAAAAAAAAGAAAAAGAAAAAAAAAAAGGAAAAAAAAAAGGAGAAAAAGGAAACTAGATTTAAAATTACATGGAAAATAGTTATTAGTGCCCTGCTAGCTACAATTCCTGTGTCACCACCCAGCCAAGGAAGGACAGCTCAAGGTGTGCTGGTCACTCAAACCTTCACTTGCAGGAAATTGGAATGGTGGTTGTAGATAACTGCTGGGAATGGCGTGAGGTACAGCTCTGGGAAAAGACAATAAACAGGGACATTTAAACGTCCCACGTGCTGCTGCAATCTGAGTCATAAAAAAAGGAGAGTTGCAAACAACATTTAGAGGTCACCCAGGCCCTTCCGTGGTCACACAGCTCACACTTGTCAGTGGAGGTGCTCACACAGCACGGAGCTGCACACACAACTCACAGCAATGATTACATTTAAAAACAGATGGATGATACAACAAGGAAATAAATGCTAGCATAGTAGGTGGACTCAAGTATAAAAAGTTTATGCCATGTGAAGCATTTTAAAAACATGAAAACATCAGAGTCTTATTCATATCATGGCTTTACAAACCAATTTCAATGGGCTTGATTTAAAGGTGATAATCTATTAACACCAATCTTTTCAGTAACTTTTCACAGCAGCCGTAAAGTTCTACAATTTTTTGGGTAAAGTTGGTAGAAATTGAATACTATATTATCTAGCTCATATGTTTATACTGGGCCTATTACTAAAAGCTTTTAGTTCCATATCAATACACTGGATGTGTCTGCATCCTTGTGCAGTTAGTATTACAAGTGTTTTATTTTCAAAATACACTCTGAGAATGAATACATTAGTCCATTTACATGATTAGACTTCTAATATTTTTCAGTTTATGACCAAGAAATGATGCTGCTGATAGAATAAATGCCCAATACTGTGTAAAGCAGTAGCTAGGAAGTTTCTCCTGCTGTTGGCACAAAACAAACCCAAAACAAAGTGAGGAATCTTGACTGAGGTTTTTGATCTGCCAACAGTGTCAGCTGAAAAAAAATTGTACTGCTTCATCTTTCTCCCCCTAGACCAGGAATGACTCTTTCCAGCAGTGTGCAGGGATGGTGTTGGGGAGCTCCCTGGATTTATAAAAATGCTTTGAGCTGCCTGCATCAAAAGGGCTTTGTATGGCTTGTCACTGGGAAAATGCTACCACTGAGATTTCAGCATTAGTGACTTCTGGGTTCAAAGCAATTTGGAAGTTTGCCTCCCTTTTGTGCTGTAAAGGGATTCCTGTAAAAGACTCTGGTGTGGGGCTGAAATTGCAAGGTTGTTTTAGCCATGCAGGTGTTACTGAAATGGATTTCCTTGTGTTTTAGTTTTCCTCTACTTTGTAGGAGGGCACTGTGAAAAAAAAAGGCAGCAGAAATCCTCTCTTTATTCCAGCAATAAAGGTGAAACTGGGCTGGGAGCACAAGAAGGACTCTGTGCTACCACTCTGGATTCCTTAAATGCAATTTTAAGACCACCTGCATATCTGGTTTTGCAATTTACATGACAGTTTACATTGCAACCCTATTTACATGACATCCTCAGTGACCTGTCAGTACGTGGTGGGCAGGGATGCCAATGGAGCAGGGCAGGTGAAAAGGAACATCCTCCAGTGTCCTGGGGGAATTACCTGGAGGCTGGGGGAGGCTGCACAGGTGGCTCTTGGGGTTGCTTCTGTCCTTTGGCACTGAGCACAGCCCTGCCAGGGCTCCTCTGGGTCCTTGCAGCTCAATTCTTGCACCACTCCTGCCCTGGCTCGGTCTCTTTCCCATCTCTGACCAAGAAGCCCAGCACAACAATTTTTAGCAGGCAAGAAAAGATTGGCATCAGTAGATGTCATCACTTGGAAAATGCCATGAACCTCCTTCTCCTCCTTCCCTTCATTTGTTTGCTTCAGATCCTCATTCTTAAAATTCTTGCTCTTATGGAGAGAGGAACTGCTTGGCCTGTGTTCTTATGCCATACCCTGAGTGTATCGTGTGTAGTGATACATTTCTGATAGTCCTTTCTTCTCAAAGGATGAGACAGAAAAAGAATTTAGAAAAAAGGAAGAGAAAAAGTAATTATAAACTAGGTGTAGGAATATATTTGTTTTAGTTGGGGGTTTTTTGTTTGTTTTTTGCTGTTTCAACTTTCTTTTGTGAAATATCTTTCCATACTCAGAATGTATGGAAACACCTTCTTAATTCCATGTAAAAGTGGAGAAAAATGCAGTTCTTAGTATGTAACTAGTATAGGCTAACTCAGCATTCCCACAGTGCCTGTTGATGAAAGGCAGAGCTGTGTGAGTGATATGGGGAGGGGAAGGGGAGGAATCAGGGGAGAGGGAGAGGTTTTGGATGTCTTATGTACAGTGTAACTGGAAGGTACCTGGGGTGAGATATAAACCCAAAATCTGACCAATAGTTTAGAAAAGAAAGGCTAAGAGAAAAGGTTTAAGGAAAAGGAAAAGTCTGAAGGGAAAGAAGGGAAAGGAGGATAATGTTAAAGGAAGAAGACAGCCAAGTCACACCTGCACCCCAAAAAAAAATTCCATCTGCATTGGCTAAAAGATGTGATACCTTGTCTTTTTTGATGTGGCTGTCAGTGTGATGATTAAGGAATTTTATAATTCCAGTCTGGCTTGTTGCTACATACAGCACTATGTGGGAATGCAATTAGCACAGCCTGACCAAATTATTTCAGGATGTGCTGTTTTGACATCCCTTTGCCTTGTGGCACCCTTTGCAAAGAGGAAAGCTTGATCCTAAAATGCACTGGCTCCTGGTTCGTTTGTGACACAAAACATGGACTTTAGCTTATAAGTTACATATGTTTTGAAGTCCTTGCTGCTACCAGACTGTTTTTCTGGCAGCCCTCTGGACAGGGGCACTGCTGGCAGGGGAATTTGTCTCTCCTCTCTCTCTGCCTGCTGATCCGTCAGGGGCTGTGTCCTCACATGCAGCTGGCACTAAAATGTTGAGATTCTTTAACTGAACTCCCTGAGGGGATTTAAGAGATAGATGTGGCTCTGAGGGACATGGTTTAATGGTGGACTTGGCAGTGCTAAGTGTTGGACTCGATGATCTTTTCCAGCCTCAATTATTGTGGGATTCTGCAATTCCTGAGAAATGCTGGGCTGCTTACGTGGCTAGCAGATTTTCAGAAGTCATAGAGTTCTTGAGATGAGGGCAGGCAGTCCAGACTTTTAAGGCCAGTAAAACTACACATATATTACCTTTTAAACCTTCTGATTGCAGAAGGGCCTCTCTAACTGAGGGAACAACCAGAATACAAATAAAGAACTCTTATAGACCAAGCGATGGCTCTCATCAGGGTTTACGATGGCACAGAAATCCACGAAGCATCAGCGTAAGTTGGGCTGTGGGCTCCAAAAAAGCCTCCATTACATTGCAGCAGTTTGTTTATTTTAGTTTTGCTGTCTCTGGCCATCAGAATTCCCTAAAGAGATGAATGATGAGGCTTTCTCACAGTTTTCTCACAGCCTAATTGTGAGCTCAGGCTGCATTCTTGTGGAACCCAGTGACTGTGCAAAGATTGAGCACTGAGTGTGTGATGCCAGAACAGTGAGTCTGGGAAAGACTCTCTTCAGAAACAGAAACTCAGAGTTCCAGATTCAGTCCCAAGAGAGTTAAATACAGACTTCATTTCAGAACTGCTTGAGTTTCCGTTCCTGGGGCTAAATCTAACAGCAGAATTGTTAATGTCTAAGTGGAGTTAATTCTTCCTGTGAGTTAATAAGAGATGTGTCACCTAGACCTAGATTCAATGTTAATGACTGTGTTAATTGTGAGATTCTTCCATAACACCTGGAGACTTGTAAAAAGGAAGCTTTTGTTGTTCCTGGTTGCCTGCTTTGGTAGGATGTGTGTTTTTCCTCATCTCTCAAAGTCAGTTGGTGGAATATTTGCAGCACATTTAGGGGTCAGATAAAGCCTGTCCCTTAGAGTTTTCTGCACGTTGTATCTCTGTTTTTGTAGTGTGCTGGTACACCTGAGCCGTGGGGGCGCTGAGGTTCAGATGTTTGCTCCAGATGTCCCTCAGATGCACGTCATTGACCACAGTAAAGGGCAACCAGCTGAAGCTGAGTCTAGGTAAGTCTGTGATGTGTTGGGCATTCTGGAATGGCTCTTGTAGCTCTTGGCTAGGTGCCTTTAGTAGCTTTAAGCCAGCTGTGGTGGTTTTCTTGGAGAGAAGATGCTGCCTGAGTTTTCTGGACTTGATTATCTACAGTCTGTCAGTGCCTGTGTTTCCCAGCAGTAGCATTTCAGAACCATCAATAGCTTCAGTTACTAAGTACCAATGTTCTGGCTTCCTCCCTTCCTCACCCTCCTCTTCCTCTGCAAGACTTTATTTACACTCTTCTGTGTGCAAATGCTTAATTAATCACATTGTTTTATTTCTGGTGCTTCAAGGAATGTTTTAGTGGAGTCTGCAAGAATCGCTCGTGGTAAAATCGCAAGCCTGGCTAAGCTCACCACAGCAGACCATGATGCTGTGATATTCCCCGGTGGATTCGGAGCTGCCAAAAACTTGTGAGTGCCAACCAAGCATCACATTCCTCAACTAAATATTCATAATTCACCGTGCATACTCAGCCTGGCAAAGAGAAGGCTTTGGGCTGATCTAATAGCAGCCTTTCAGTAGCTGAAGGAAACATGCAGAAAAGATGGCAAGAGACTTTTTGCAAGGGTCTGGTGTGATGGTACAAAGAGGAATGAATTTGAACTGAAAGACAGTAGGTTTAGATGAGATATTAAGAAGCAGCTGCTTGCTGTAAGGGTGGTGAGACACTGGAACAGGTTGTCCAGAGAAGCTGTGGATGCCCCATGCCTGGCAGTGTTCAAAGCCAGGTTGGATGGAGCTTGGAGCAACGTGATTTAGAGGGAGTTGTCCCTGCTTATGGCAGAGGGGTAGGAATGAGATGATCTTTGAGGTCCCTTTCAGCACAAACCATTCTGTCATTCTGTGAACCAAGATTCACACAACAAAATCCATAAATGGCCTTATTTACTACCTATGTAACTCCTAATAATTAATAAGGATCATTCTTTCAAAGTCTTGTCGTCTTCTTGTTTTTAGTTCTCTGAGCAATGTTGATGAGAATTCAAGAGTTTAGATAATGCATAAATCCTTTTTACTCCCCCTAGTGGTGTTTCTTTTTGGGCCTGAGGGAAGTGAAGGTAAAACTTAAATGGTTTTGGGTGCTTGTAGTGTTGTTACTGTTTCTTCTCTCTGCCTACCAGGAAATCCCCTGTTACTTTATAATTATAAAACAACAGCTGGCTCAAAAAAAAAAAAAAAAAAAAAGGAACAAGAAGTGTTAGCCATGTGGAATACTGATAATCTTGCTATTGAAATAGCTTTTTGTTGGCTTTGAGAAACATGAATGTTACTTCCCTTTTCTTCTTACATATTTTTCTTCTTTGAAAAGATGGCTGTTCAACTTCTCAGTAATCCTAGAAAGCTGATTTGATAATTCTCATTTTAAGATGTTTTTATTAAGTAAGGCACTTTCTGGCAGACCAAAGTTTTAGAAGAGAGACATTTTGGCTAAAGCATTGATGGTCATCTCCAGAGTGTTTTAAACCAATTTTTTAGTGGCTGTGAGTTTGGGATGATCTTTTGGAGCCAGTTTCACAGCAGATGGGCAAATACCTCTGTTTGTAGGTTTATACTGAGCTTTGTGGGGGTTTCTTGTTGTGACAGATCTACCTTTGCTGTTGATGGGAAGGATTGCAAAGTGAACAGAGAAGTTGAGCGAGTCCTGAAAGATTTCCACAAAGCAGGCAAACCTATTGGGTATGTATGTGAGTGTTGGATGGCATTTGTTTGGAGGTGTGAGCATGGAGACAACCTGTGTTGTGTTGAAATGTGCAGCTGTTGTTGGAACTGGGAAAAGTATCTTGTATTTTGTATCATTTGTAGCCTGTTTTTAAAATGTGTTTTTCAAGATCTGTGTGTGTAGGTATTTCTCAAAGAGAAGCTGAAGAAATGCTGAGAGGAAGTTGCCTTGTGATGTAGCTCAGCTTTTCAAGGCTGAAATTCCATTTGAATCTTGTCAGTTGTGAGCAAGTTCTGGAATTAATGCTGTTGCAGAATTGCTCTTACAGTTTCTTCTGTTGCAGCCTGTGCTGCATTTCCCCAGTGCTGGCAGCAAAGGTGCTCTCTGGAGCTGAGGTAACTGTGGGCCACGAGGAGGAGGAAGGGGGCAAGTGGCCTTATGCTGGGACTGCAGGAGCCATCAAAGAGCTGGGAGCAAAGCACTGCGTGAAAGAAGTAACCATATCCTTTCCTGGTAATTCCCATGTTGGGAGACAGTTCAGAAATGTGTCATTAAAGGAATGAACACGTGTAGGGTCTGTGCTTTCCCACATAGATTTTCATGGGGATGTGCAGTGGGTGGCAGAAAGCAGTGGTGCAGTGCAGGATTAGAAACTCTTCTGTCCACAACTGCTGTGTAACAGGTGCTGTGGAACCACACCCTGGGAGTCAAAGTTCTCAGTCAGCTCCCTTGGACACCCAGTAATACACCAAGTGCTGCATGAATTTGCACATAAAAGTGGCATGAGTTACAGCTGGTCAGTTCTCTTTGAGATTTTTATCCTTTTCCTGAGGTCTAATGCTGCAGACTGTACTCTGAGACATTTTACTACCATCAGTGAATTTTGTAGGTTTTCTTGTGTTCCTGGGTGTTTCCACAGGTTTCTCATGCAGCATTTGTATTTCTGCCAGAAATACCTTGTCATAGCTTGGATTATAGGTTGCAGCTGTCTTTATAGCTGGATGATACAACATATTTAGAGGAAGTTTTTATAGGATAGTGGAGCTGTGAGGTTTTGTCAGTGCTGGTTCATTTTGCAGGCAGCATCTGCAAGTTCCGTGTTTTCCTTAACTCCTTTTCACGAAGCTCATGTGGATACAAAAAATAAGGTGGTGACCACCCCAGCATTTATGTGTGAAACAGCATTACACCATATCTTTGATGGCATTGGGGCAATGGTAAAGAATGTGCTAAAATTAACTGGCAAATAAAATCAGAAATATTTAAATTTAGGGTGTAGCATCAAACTTCATGGACCAATGGAGACATTTGCACCTGCTTGTCCTGTTCACACTCTAGTGAATGCTGATATGAAGCTGATTGATTGCCAGCTGCAGGATTTTCTGTGCCTTTCTGAGGGAGGGGCACTGCAGCAGAGGACTGGAGCCTGGCCTGAGACACAGAGCATTTTCTTGAGCTTTTCCATCTGCACAGAACTTGACTAGATGTGTTCTGAAACAATCAGAACTGAAACACCAATACACCAATGTCAAACCAGTTCTGAGGGGGAAGAAGACTCAAAGCCCTTTCAGAAGCTGAGGGCGGGTGTGATGTAGGGGTTTGGCACATGGCAGCATATCTAGTGGATGAAGAATGGGAGCAGAGAGGAATGAGTGCATGGTTCAAGGTGTCTAAGCTCAGGCCTGTGTCTGGGAACTAACAGCCAGGGTCACTTGTTGAGGGAAGAGACATCTTCCACGTCTTAATTTAACTCAGTGTTAATGAAAAGATTTGGTTTCCATTTTGAAGAATCGTGCTTTCACACTGTCATTGTGAACACCAATCAGCAGCAGGACACAACTGCCACACCAGTAGCACTTTGGAAAACTCATCCATTGGTCCATTATAGTTTTAAAAGTCTTGAAATGAGGAAGAAATGAATATCCGCTGATGTGACGCACAACTCCTAAGGACAGCTGCCCTGTTAAAGCAGGTGTATGACAAGTAGTGAATGGAAAAAACAATCTCAAATTATCCTAACTTCCCCTGCTTTAGGGTAATAAGGCTTTCTCCAAAGAAGTATTATTGAATGTCTGGAATAATGATGTATAAATAAATTTGTTTCTGCCTTTATCTTCTCCTTGTCTTTTCACTTTTGTTTGGGAGCTGCCTGGGATAACTTACACTGGTTGGTACATTTTAGCAGTTTTTCTGCTTTTCAGTTCACCAATTTTGCACATTTTTTCCATATAGAATCCAGCAGAATCTTCTCCACCTCTTCCAGGTTTTTTGTCACCTTTCTTCTGAGCAGGACACAACATTTCTCAAATTCAAATGAACAAACAAGCGAAATTACACCCCTTACCTTGGATTAAAATTTCTCTTCCATGACTGATTTGCTGAAGTGAACCCATATTTTCAAGGGAGAATTTTGTGCTTCATAAATGAATCTTCAAGCCTGAGATTGACTTGGTGTATGGCAAATGTCATTTGTGGCTGAACACTTGCCAGTGGTGTGGGGTGACTTTTTTTATTGGGGTGAGTGAAGGGAAGCCTGAGTGTGAGTGTCGGGCATGCTCAGCTTGCTCAGTCAGGGTTCAGGGAACAAGCACTTTTGCTTCTGGAACCTCCTAGTGATCAATTTTTTGTCACTAAAAGAAAAAAAAATCACAGTTGGATTTAGAAGATTTGAATTTGTACTTCAGTGCTGGCACTGTTTTCTTGGGGATTTCAGAGATTCCCTGTGCAGATCACCAACTCCAATGAGGTTACAAAGGAATCATGCACAGACACCAAATCACTGTGGAAGTAGGCATGGTTCATAAAGTGGATTTTGGACATTCTCTGAAACCTTTTTTGCTTATGCATCAAATTCTTCATGAAATTTTCAGCATCAAGGTGGTAAGAAGCAGAATTTAAAATACTGCCACCATATAATTCAGTGCAAAAATAGCCCTTTGCTTGTACAAAGTGGATCTTTTTAGGATCAATTTTATACAGAGCCTAAGCAGAGGATGGGAGGTCATTGTTCATATAAAATGTAATAACATTTCAAAGTGCATGTGTTTCCCACATCTGCAGGAGCTTTAAAAGAAATTTGGTAACAGAAATGGTATTGAAATCTCCAAGGTGGAAGAACAGCTGTTGTGCCTTGTTAACAGCACCTTCCTCTGCTGCAAGAACTCAGCTCTGGGTTAAACCTTCCCATAGCTCCCTCACCACAGCAGGGCTGAGGGCTGCAATTTCAGGTTTCTCTTATCTACAGTTCCTAGGAAGTGAAGCTGTGGTGGCACAGTCGTTCTTAGATGCTGAATCTTCAGATTCAGGTGCCCTGAGAAAAAAGATGATCTTTCAAAAATTGCTGTTACCATCAGTGAGCAGCTGTGGGAAGTTGGTTGGATCACCCACATGGTGCCTCTTTACAGTTCT
Organism: Prinia subflava; assembly: GCF_021018805.1. Lineage (NCBI taxonomy): Eukaryota > Metazoa > Chordata > Aves > Passeriformes > Cisticolidae > Prinia > Prinia subflava. The sequence goes on along the minus strand of NC_086249.1, from coordinate 102,004,681 downwards.
CAATCCTTTTTATCCTACTTTTTTAATTTCTCTGAATTTAGAGAGAATGGGGGTTTTCAAAGGAGAATGCACCAGAATTGCCTTTAATTTTTTAAATTCTCTCTGTTTTCTCGGTATTGTGCTGACTAGAAACCTCTGATACACACAGTTTTCAAAGATATGGTGGTGTGGTTTTTCTTTTTTTCTTTTTTTTTTTTTTTGGTTGTGTTTAGTGTTTTTTGTTTTGGTTTTCATTTTTTGTTAGCAGATGAAAGTTGTTTAACTTTGGGGGAGGATGTAGGGTTGTCATCTTGGCTTTTAGCCAGTGTAAATTTGGAGGGAAATTCCTCCAGTGTGAATTTGGAGGGATGTGCATTTAGAGATTATTATTATAGATTTGTCTGCAAAGCTGGGATTTTCCTTTCCTTCCATAGGGCGGATTGGAGCTGGTGATGGGTTTGCAACTTTCAGCCAAGTGGTCAGGAGTTTATGATTAATATGTTTTGCTAAATGCTATGAGAAATAAGAAGTGAAAGAGTCTTCTTGAAGCCTCCACCAGGAGTCCTGCAATACCTGGCTTACGGATTCCTGACATTTCTTATCTTTGGGAAGCATTGAAGAGCTTTGTGCTGCTGGAAGGGAATTGTAAGAAATGTGTTCCTGCTCGAGGTGCTTTTCTGGTGCTTGCAGGATGAATTTGCAGGGGTGGGAGGAGCTGCTGTCTCTCAGCCGTGCTTCTGCCTGTCCCCTTTTGCCTCATTGATGGTTTTACACAAACCCCGTTTTAGGAAATGTTTCTCTGCGGGTTGTTGCAGTGTTCACAAATTTGGCAGCAGAGCTTTTCTCTTCTAAAAGCAGAAACGAAAGTCAGGGCTTGAGAAGCCCGTGTTGTTTTTCACCCTTCGATTTGTGGCTACAAGAGACACTTTTTTGGGGGAATAAAAAGCCAGCAGAGGGCACTTGGTGAACAACGTTCTGTGCAGGGTTCCACTTAGCCAGGGACAATATTCCAGCTGTGTGACAGCTGGAACATGGGACAGTTCTGTAGGGCAGTTTTTTGGACATTTTAGATCCATATGGAGAATAAAAGAAATATTTCTTCCTCCTAACTTCACAGTAATAGATAGGACATCCAATTCTATTGCAATGAATGCATTTGTCCTGCTGTATTGTTAAGATTCAGTTCTTCAGCACAGTTATTAATCTCCCTGAAAATATAGTAGCAAATACACATCAATTAAGCTCTAGCCCCTTCCTGTGATATAGATATCTAGGAAAAAAATGAAGATAAGTGTAGAATAAAGTCATAAAGGTTCACAGTGAGGTTTGGGGTTTTTTGGTAGGGATGGGTTTTTTTGTTTCCTTTTGCTTTCTTGTTTGGACTTTATTTAAGCACCAGTTGTCTTACGGCCAACGTGACTGAAAATGAAGGTTTGTTGGGAAGGACTTTTGCCAGGCCTAGAAATATCCCTGAGAGGAAACACACTGTTTCTTGGAGTGTCTGTGGCTTTGCAAGCTAGCAGTATTTTATATGTATTTTATATAAAATTAGTATAGTATTTTATATAGTATAGTATTTTATATAAAAAATACTATAGTATTTTATATAAAAAAAAAAAAAAAAACTTGACGGAAAGAAGGTAAGCAGCGATCGCAGAAGGAGTCAAAAAGACTTTAAAAAGAAACGATGGCAAGAGATTACCCTGCTGATTTTCAGCGTGTAGCCATCGGTGCCTCCCAGAGGGGCGATAAGATAAGAACTAATATGGAACAATTAGCCCTATGGGTTCAGAAAGAACGAAAGCCAAAGCTGCCATCGCTTCTTTTTAGTGAAGCAGGATGGAAGGAAAAAGGAAGATTCATATGGGACGCTGTAGTTTTACCGGGAAAAAGAGCAAAGATACGTTCAGAGTTAAGCGTAATTTGGGAAAAAGCAATAAATACCTTGCAAACATTCGCTGTAAAGAGCAAAGCCGTAATTTTAGCCGGAGAAAAACAAACTCCCTGTCCCTCTGTTTCCCTCTCCAAGATAAAGAAACAAAAGAAAACGACTAAGGTAGCTAAGCGCTTCAGTAGAAATTCCATGCATTCCACGCATTCCGCGGCTGAGAATGCAGCTCCACTTTGCCCCTCCCTTTGTTCGGCTCCGGCCGGCTGTGCAGGGAGAGGGCAGGAAATACTCTCAGTTGTAGAGAGCATTTCTTCCCCTCTCGGGCACAATGAAGACAAGCAGGACGTGGCTCAGCTGCCAGAGCCGGGAGGCGGTGCGAAAGACGAGAAGGCAGGCGGGGCCGAAGGCACAACAAGGAGGGCACAGGTGATGCAGCAAGGAAGCGGCGGGCGGCGCGGGGGCAGCGGCGGCGGCACCGGCACCGGGCTCGGGAGAAGCCGCAGCGATGTCGGAACGGAAAGTGCTGAACAAATATTACCCCCCGGACTTCGATCCGGCCAAGATCCCGAAGCTCAAGCTCCCGAAGGACCGGCAGTACGTGGTGAGGCTCATGGCCCCCTTCAACATGAGGTGTAAGACGTGTGGGGAGTACATCTACAAGGGCAAGAAGTTCAACGCCCGCAAGGAGACGGTGCAGAACGAGCTCTACCTGGGGCTGCCCCTCTTCCGCTTCTACATCAAGTGCACGCGCTGCCTGGCCGAGCTCACCTTCAAGACAGACCCCGAGAACACGGATTACACCATGGAGCACGGCGCCACCAGGAACTTCCAGGCAGAGAAGCTCCTGGAGGAGGAGGAGAAGAGGCTGCAGAAGGAGAGGGAAGAGGAGGAGCTCAGCAACCCCATGAAGGTCCTGGAGAACCGAACCAAGGACTCCAAGCTGGAGATGGAGGTCGTGGAGAACCTGCAGGAGCTGAAGGAGCTCAACCAGCGCCAGGCCAACGTGGATTTTGAGGCCATGCTGAAGCAGACGCGCAAGGAGCAGGAGGAGGACGAGCAGGAGATGAAGGCCATGCTGGAGCAGGCGCAGCACCGCCGGCTCCTGCTGGACTCCGACTCCGAACCGGCCAAACCCCGGCCCGGTGCCACGGCCCCGAGAAAACCCACGGACATCCTGCAGGAGGACCCCCAGCCCCAGAGCAAGAGGCCGAGGACGGCGAGCTGGGAGCGCAGCGTGGGCAAGCTCAGCACCAGGGCCCAGCTGGCCGGGCTGGTGGCCCGCAGGAGGCAGCAGCCAGATCCTGCCCTGGAGAACGGGCCGGGAACCGGGGGCACCGCGACCAGCACCGGCTCCCTTCCAGCAGCAGCAGCAGCAGCAGCCACGTCCTCGCTGGGTTTGCTGGGAGCCTACTCGGACAGCGAGGGCAGCGCCAGCCACTGAGGGGCTGAGGGGCAGGGAGGAGGAGCAGGGCCGGGGCTGTCCCGGCTCCGGCTGCTCCCAGAGCCCCTCACGGAGCTGGAAGCACGGCCAGGGGCCCCAGGGGCCCGGGCGTCCAGGTCTCTGCTGTCCCCACGCCCTGCCCAGGGGCCCGGGCGTCCAGGTCTCTGCTGTCCCCACGCCCTGCCCAGGGGCCCGGGGGTCTCCAGGTCTCTGCTGTCCCCACGCCCTGCCCAGGGGCCCGGGGGTCTCCAGGTCTCTGCTGTCCCCACGCCCTGCCCAGGGGCCCGGGCGTCCAGGTCTCTGCTGTCCCCACGCCCTGCCCAGGGGCCCGGGGGTCTCCAGGTCTCTGCTGTCCCCACGCCCTGCCCAGGGGCCCGGGGGTCTCCAGGTCTCTGCTGTCCCCACGCCCTGCAGCAGCAGCAGCACGGGGAGCTGCTTTCCCTGCACAGGAATCCCGGGGCAGCCCAGCCCCGCTCCCAGGATGTGTTGGGAAGTGCCAGGGCTGGCCAGGACTCTGCTGTGCCCCTTCTGGGGGTGCCACTGTCCCCACCCCTGCAGTGATCGTGGCCAGGTCGGGTTTGGGGTGTCCTGACTGCCCTCAGGAGGAGGGGGGCCTTGGAGCCGGGGTGCAGGGCAGGGTGGGTGCTCAGCCCCTCCTTCACTTCAGCAGTGCCAGGGTGTCTCAGGTCCCAGCTTTGCACAATCCCGGGGGGCTCTTCCAGCCGCTCCCTGCGGGGACGGGGCTGTCCTGCCACCAGCAGCCCCCCCAGATGTCCCCAGGAGCTCGGGTTTGTCCCCTCCCCGCCGTTCCGAGCCCGCCGGGCTCCAGCAACCACAGCTCCAGAATAAATTGGATCTGGCACAGCTGAAAAAAAAAAAAAAGAAAAAGAAAAGAAAAAAAAAACAAAACAAAACAAAACAAAAAAAACAAACCCACAAACAAACAAACAAAAAAAAAGAAAAAGAAAAAAAAAAGAAAAAAAAAAAGGAGAAAAAGGAAACTAGATCTAAAATTACATGGAAAATAGTTATTAGTGCCCTGCTAGCTACAATTCCTGTGTCACCACCCAGCCAAGGAAGGACAGCTCAAGGTGTGCTGGTCACTCAAACCTTCACTTGCAGGAAATTGGAATGGTGGTTGTAGATAACTGCTGGGAATGGCGTGAGGTACTGCTCTGGGAAAAGACAATAAACAGGGACATTTAAACGTCCCACGTGCTGCTGCAATCTGAGTCATAAAAAAGGAGAGTTGCAAACAACATTTAGAGGTCACCCAGGCCCTTCTGTGGTCACACAGCTCACACTTGTCAGTGGAGGTGCTCACACAGCACAGAGCTGCACACACAACTCACAGCAATGATTACTTTTAAAAACAGATGGATGATACAACAAGGAAATAAATGCTATTTTCCCAACAGCAGCACAGTACGTGGACTCAAGTATAAAAAGTTTATGCCATGTGAAGCATTTTAAAAACATGGAAACATCAGAGTCTTATTCATATCATGGCTTTACAAACCAATTTCAATGGGCTTGATTTAAAGGTGATAATCTATTAACACCAATCTTTTCAGTAACTTTTTACAGCAGCCATAAAGTTCTACAATTTTTTGGGTAAAGTTGGTAGAAATTGAATACTATATTATCTAGCTCATATGTTTATACTGGGCCTATTACTAAAAGCTTTTAGTTCCATATCAATACACTGGATGTGTCTGCATCCTTGTGCAGTTATTATTACAAGTGTTTTATTTTCAAAATACACTCTGAGAATGAATACATTAGTCCATTTACATGATTGGACTTGTAATATTTTTCAGTTTATGACCAAGAAATGATGGTGCTGATAGAATAAATGCCCAATACTGTGTAAAGCAGTAGCTGGGAAGTTTCTCCTGCTGTTGGCACAAAACAAACCCAAAACAAAGTGAGGAATCTTGACTGAGGTTTTTGATCTGCCAACAATGTCAGCTGAAAAAAATTGTACTGCTTCATCTTTCTCCCCCTAGACCAGGAATGACTCTTTCCAGCAGTGTGCAGGGATGGTGTTGGGGAGCTCCCTGGATTTATAAAAATGCTTTGAGCTGCCTGCATCAAAAGGGCTTTGTATGGCTTGTCACTGGGAAAATGCTACCACTGAGATTTCAGCATTAGTGACTTCTGGGTTCAAAGCAATTTGGAAGTTTGCCTCCCTTTTGTGCTGTAAAGGGATTTCTGTAAAAGACTCTGGTTTGGGGCTGAAATTGCAAGGTTGCTTTAGCCATGCAGGTGTTACTGAAATGGATTTCCTTGCGTTTTAGTTTTCTTCTACTTTGTAAGAGGGCACTGTGAAAAAAAAAGGCAGCAGAAATCCTCTCTTTATTCCAGCAATAAAGGTGAAACTGGGCTGGGAGCACAAGAAGGACTCTGTGCTACCACTCTGGATTCCTTAAATGCAATTTTAAGACCATTTGCATATCTGGTTTTGCAATTTACATAACAGTTTACATTGCAGCCCTATTTACATGACATCCTCAGTGACCTGTCAGTACCTGGTGGGCAGGGATGCCAATGGAGCAGGGCAGGTGAAAAGGAACATCCTCCAGTGTCCTGGGGGAATTACCTGGAGGCTGGGGGAGGCTGCACAGGTGGCTCTTGGGGTTGCTTCTGTCCTTTGGCACTGAGCACAGCCCTGCCAGGGCTCCTCTGGGTCCTTGCAGCTCAATTCTTGCACCACTCCTGCCCTGGCTTGGTCTCTTTCCCATCTCTGACCAAGAAGCCCAGCACAGCAATTTTTAGCAGGCAAGAAAAGATTGGCATCAGTAGATGTCATCACTTGGAAAATGCCATGAACCTCCTTCTCCTCCTTCCCTTAATTTGTTTGCTTCAGATCCTCATTCTTAAAATTCTTGCTCTTAAAGAGAGAGGAACTGCTTGGCCTGTGTTCCTTTGCCATACCCTGAGTGTATCGTGTGTAGTGATGCATTTCTGATAGTCCTTTCCTCTCAAAGGATGAGACAGAAAAAGAATTTAGAAAAAAGGAAGAGAAAAAGTAATTATAAACTAGGTGTAGGAATATATTTGTTGTGGTTGGGGTTTTTTTGTTGGTTTTTTGCTGTTTCAACTTTCTTTTGTGAAATATCTTTCCATACTCAGAATGTATGGAAACACCTTCTTAATTCCACGCAAAAGTGGAAAAAAATGCTGCTCTTAGTATGTAATTAGTATAGGCTAACTCAGCATTCCCACAGTGCCTGTTGATGAAAGGCAGAGCTGTGTGAGTGAAGTGGGGAGGGGAAAGGGAGGAATCAGGGGAGAGGGAGAGGTTTTGGATGTCTTATGTACAGTGTAACTGGAAGGTACCCGGGGTGAGATCTAAACCCAAAATCTGACCAATAGTTTAGAAAAGAAAGGCTAAGAGAAAAGGTTTAAGGAAAAGGAAAAGTCTGAAGGGAAAGAAGGGAAAGGAAGAAGACAGCCAAGTCACACCTGCACCTCCAAAAAAAATTCCATCTGCATTGGCTAAAAGATGTGATACCTTGTCTTTTTTGATGTGGCTGTCAGTGTGATGATTAAGGAATTTTATAATTCCAGTCTGGCTTGTTGCTACATACAGCACTATGTGGGAATGCAATTAGCACAGCCTGACCAAATTATTTCAGGATGTGCTGTTTCGACATCCCTTTGCCTTGTGGCACCCTTTGCAAAGAGGAAAGCTTGATCCTAAAATGCACGGGCTCCTGGTTCATTTTTAAGTGTGACACAAAACATGGACTTTAGCTTATAAGTTACATATGTTTTGAAGTCCTTGCTGCTGCCAGACTGGTTTTCTGGCAGCCCTCTGGACAGGGGCACTGCTGGCAGGGGAATTTGTCTCTCCTCTCTCTCTGCCTGCTGATCCGTCAGGGGCTGTGTCCTCACATGCAGCTGGCACTAAAATGTTGAGATTCTTTAACTGAACTCCCTGAGGGGATTTAAGAGATAGATGTGGCTCTGAGGGACATGGTTTAATGGTGGACTTGGCAGTGCTAAGTGTTGGACTCGATGATCTTTTCCAGCCTCAATTATTGTGGGATTCTGCAATTCCTGAGAAATGCTGGGCTGCTTACGTGGCTAGCAGATTTTCAGAAGTCATAGAGTTCTTGAGATGAGGGCAGGCAGTCCAGACTTTTAGGGCCAGTAAAACTACACAGATGTTACCTTTTAAACCTTCTGATCTCAGAAGGGCCTCTCTAACTGAGGGAACAACCAGGATACAAATAAAGAACTCTTATAGACCAAGCGATGGCTCTCATCAGGGTTTACGATGGCACAGAAATCCATGAAGCATCAGCGTAAGTTGGGCTGTGGGCTCCAAAAAAGCCTCCATTACATTGCAGCAGTTTGTTTATTTTAGTTTTGCTGTCTCTGGCCATCAGAATTCCCTAAAGAGATGAATGATGAGGCTTTCTCACAGTTTTCTCACAGCCTAATTGTGAGCTCAGGCTGCATTCTTGTGGAACCCAGTGACTGTGCAAAGATTGAGCACTGAGTGTGTGATGCCAGAACAGTGAGTCTGGGAAAGACTCTCTTCAGAAACAGAAACTCAGAGTTCCAGATTCAGTCCCAAGAGAGTTAAATACAGACTTCATTTCAGAACTGCTTGAGTTTCCATTCCTGGGGCTAAATCTAACAGCAGAATTGTTAATGCCTAAGTGGAATTAATTCTTCCTGTGAGTTAATAAGAGATGTGTCACCTAGACCTAGATTCAATGTTAATGGCTGTGTTAATTGTGAGATTCTTCCATAACACCTGGGGACTTGCAGAAAGGAAGCTTTTGTTGTTCCTGGTTGCCTGCTTTGGTAGGATGTGTGTTTTTCCTCATCTTTCAAAGTCAGTTGGTGGAATATTTGCAGCACATTTAGGGGTCAGATAAAGCCTGTCCTTTAGAGTTTTCTGCACGTTGTATCTCTGTTTTTGTAGTGTGCTGGTACACCTGAGCCGTGGGGGCGCTGAGGTTCAGATGTTTGCTCCAGATGTCCCTCAGATGCACGTCATTGACCACAGTAAAGGGCAACCAGCTGAAGCTGAGTCTAGGTAAGTCTGTGATGTGTTGGGCATTCTGGAATGGCTCTTGTAGCACTTGGCTAGGTGCCTTTAGTAGCTTTAAGCCAGCTGTGGTGGTTTTCTTGGAGAGAAGATGCTGCCTGAGTTTTCTGGACTTGATTATCTACAGTCTGTCAGTGCCTGTGGTTCCCAGCAGTAGCATTTCAGAACCATCAATAGCTTCAGTTACTAAGTACCAATGTTCTGGCTTCCTCCCTTCCTCACCCTCCTCTTCCTCTGCAAGACTTTATTTACACTCTTCTGTGTGCAAATGCTTAAATAATCACATTGTTTTATTTCTGGTGCTTCAAGGAATGTTTTAGTGGAGTCTGCAAGAATCGCTCGTGGTAAAATCGCAAGCCTGGCTAAGCTCACCACAGCAGACCATGATGCTGTGATATTCCCCGGTGGATTCGGAGCTGCCAAAAACTTGTGAGTGCCAACCAAGCATCACATTCCTCAACTAAATATTCATAATTCACCATGCATAATCAGCCTGGCAAAGAGAAGGCTTTGTGCTGATCTAACAGCAGCCTTTCAGTAGCTGAAGGAAACGTGCAGAAAAGATGGCAAGAGACTTTTTGCAAGGGTCTGGTGTGATGGTACAAAGAGGAATGAATTTAAACTGAAAGACAGTAGGTTTAGATGAGATATTAAGAAGCAGCTGCTTGCTGTAAGGGTGGTGAGACACTGGAACAGGTTGTCCAGAGAAGCTGTGGATGCCCCATGCCTGGCAGTGTTCAAAGCCAGGTTGGATGGAGCTTGGAGCAACGTGATTTAGAGGGAGTTGTCACTGCTTATGGCAGAGGGGTAGGAATGAGATGATCTTTGAGGTCCCTTTCAGGACAAACCATTCTGTCATTCTGTGAACCAAGATTCACACAACAAAATCCATAAATGGCCTTATTTACTACCTATGTAACTCCTAATAATTAATAAGGATCATTCCTTTCAAAGTCATTTTCTTGTTTTAAATTCTCTGAGCAATGTTGATGAGAATTCAAGAGTTTAGATAATGCATAAATCCTTTTTACTCCCCCTAGTGGTGTTTCTTCTTGGGCCTGAGGGAAGTGAAGGTAAACCAAATGGTTTTAGGTGCTTGTAGTGTTGTTACTGTTTCTTCTCTCTGCCTACTGGAAAATCCCCTGTTACTTTATAATTATAAAACAAGAGCTGGCTCAAAAAAAAAAAAAAAAAAAAAGGAACAAGAAGTGTTAGCCATGTGGAATACTGATAATCTTGCTATTGAAATGCCTTTTTGTTGGCTTTGAGAAACATGAATTTTACTTCCCTTTTCTTCTTACATATTTTCTTCTTTGAAAAGATGGCTGTTCAACTTCTCAGTAATCCTAGAAAGCTGATTTGATAATTCTCATTTTAAGATGTTTTTATTAAGTAAGGGACTTTCTGGCAGACCAAAGTTTTAGAAGAGAGACATTTTGTCTAAAGCATTGATGGTCATCTCCAGAGTGTTTTAAACCAATTTTTTAGTGGCTGTGAGTTTGGGATGATCCTTTGGAGCCAGTTTCACAGCAGATAAGCAAATACCTCTGTTTGTAGGTTTATACTGAGCTTTGTGTGGGTTTCTTGTTGTGACAGATCTACCTTTGCTGTTGATGGGAAGGATTGCAAAGTGAACAGAGAAGTTGAGCGAGTCCTGAAAGATTTCCACAAAGCAGGCAAACCTATTGGGTATGTATGTGAGTGTTGGATGGCATTTGTTTGGAGGTGTGAGCATGGAGACAACCTGTGTTGTGTTGAAATGTGCAGCTGTTGTTGTAACTCGAAAAAGTATCTTGTATTTTGTGTCATTTGTAGCCTGTTTTTAAAATGTGTTTTTCAAGATCTATGTGTGTAGGTATTTCTCAAAGAGAAGCTGAGGAAATGCTGAGAGGAAGTTGCCTTGTGATGTAGCTCAGCTTTTCAAGGCTGAAATTCCATTTGAATCTTGTCAGTTGTGAGCAAGTTCTGGAATTAATGCTGTTGCAGAATTGCTCTTACAGTTTCTTCTGTTGCAGCCTGTGCTGCATTTCCCCAGTGCTGGCAGCAAAGGTGCTCTCTGGAGCTGAGGTAACTGTGGGCCACGAGGAGGAGGAAGGGGGCAAGTGGCCTTATGCTGGGACTGCAGGAGCCATCAAAGAGCTGGGAGCAAAGCACTGCGTGAAAGAAGTAACCATATCCTTTCCTGGTAATTCCCATGTTGGGAGACAGTTCAGAAATGTGTCATTAAAGGAATGAACACGTGTAGGGTCTGTGCTTTCCCACATAGATTTTCATGGGGATGTGCAGTGGGTAGCAGAAAGCAGTGGTGCAGTGCAGGATTAGAAACTCTTCTGTCCACAGCTGTGTAACTGCTGCTGTGGAACCACACCCTGGGAGTCAAAGTTCTCAGTCAGCTCCCTTGGACACCCAGTAATACACCAAGTGCTGCATGAATTTGCACATAAAACTGGCATGAGTTACAGCTGGTCAGTTCTCTTTGAGATTTTTATCCTTTTCCTGAGGTCTAATGCTGCAGACTGTACTCTGAGACATTTTACTGCCATCAGTGAATTTTGTAGGTTTTCTTGTGTTTCTGGGTGTTTCCACAGGTTTCTCATGCAGCATTTGTATTTCTGCCAGAAATACCTTGTCATAGCTTGGATTATAGGTTGCAGGTGTCTTTATAGCTGGATGATACAACATATTTAGAGGAAGTTTTTATAGGATAGTGGAGCTGTGAGGTTTTGTCAGTGCTGGTTCATTTTGCAGGCAGCATCTGCAAGTTCCGTGTTTTCCTTAACTCCTTTTCACGAAGCTCATATGGATACAAAAAATAAGGTGGTGACCACCCCAGCATTTATGTGTGAAACAGCATTACACCATATCTTTGATGGCATTGGGGCAATGGTAAAGAATGTGCTAAAATTAACTGGCAAATAAAATCAGAAATGTCTAAATTTAGGGTGTAGCATCAAACTTCATGGACCAACGGAGACATTTGCACCTGCTTGTCCTGTTCACACTCTAGTGAATGCTGATATGAAGCTGATTGATTGCCAGCTGCAGGATTTTCTGTGCCTTTCTGAGGGAGGGGCACTGCAGCAGAGGACTGGAGCCTGGCCTGAGACACAGAGCATTTTCTTGAGCTTTTCCATCTGCACAGAACTTGACTAGATGTGTTCTGAAACAATCAGAACTGAAACACCAATACACCAATGTCAAACCAGTTCTGAGGGGGAAGAAGACTCAAAGCCCTTTCAGAAGCTGAGGGCGGGTGTGATGTAGGGGTTTGGCACATGGCAGCATATCTAGTGGATGAAGAATGGGAGCAGAGAGGAATGAGTGCATGGTTCAAGGTGTCTAAGCTCAGGCCTGTGTCTGGGAACTAACAGCCAGGGTCACTTGCTGAGGGAAGAGACATCTTCCACGTCTTAATTTAACTCAGTGTTAATGAAAAGATTTGGTTTCCATTTCGAAGAATCCTGCTTTCACATTGTCATTGTGAACACCAATCAGCAGCAGGACACAACTGCCACACCAGTAGCACTTTGGAAAACTCATCCATTGGCCCATTATAGTTTTAAAAGTCTTGAAATGAGGAAGAAATTAATATCCACTGATGTGACGCACAACTCCTAAGGACAGCTGCCCTGTTAAAGCAGGTGTATGACAAGTAGTGAATGGAAAAAACAATCTCAAATTATCCTAACTTCCCCTGCTTTAGGGTAATAAAGCTTTCTCCAAAGAAGTATTATTGAATGTCTGGAATAATGATGTCTAAATAAATTTGTTTCTGCCTTTATCTTCTCCTTGTCTTTTCACTTTTGTTTGGGAGCTGCCTGTGATAACTTACACTGGTTGGTACATTTTAGCAGTTTTTCTGCTTTTCAGTTCACCAATTTTGCACATTTTTTCCATATAGAATCCAGCAGAATCTTCTCCACCTCTTCCAGGTTTTTTGTCACCTTTCTTCTGAGCAGGACACATTTCTCAAATTCAAATGAACAAACAAGCGAAATGACACCCTTTACCTTGGATTAAAATTTCTCTTCCATGACTGATTTGCTGAAGTGAACCCATATTTTCAAGGGAGAATTTTGTGCTTCATAAATGAATCTTCAAGCCTGAGATTGACTTGGTGTATGGCAAATGTCATTTGTGGCTGAACACTTGCCAGTGGTGTGGGGTGACTTTTTTTATTGGGGTGAGTGAAGGGAAGCTTGAGTATGAGTGTCGGGCATGCTCAGCTTGCTCAGTCAGGGTTCAGGGAACAAGCACTTTTGCTTCTGGAACCTCCTAATGATCAATTTTTTGTCACTAAAAGAAAAAAAAATCACAGTTGGATTTAGAAGATTTGAATTTGTACTTCAGTGCTGGCACTGTTTTCTTGGGGATTTCAGAGATTCCCTGTGCAGATCACCAACTCCAATGAGGTTACAAAGGAATCATGCACAGACACCAAATCATTGTGGAAGTAGGCATGGTTCATAAAGTGGATTTTGGACATTCTCTGAAACCTTTTTTGCTTATGCATCAAATTCTTCATGAAATTTTCAGCATCAAGGTGGTAAGAAGCAGAATTTAAAATACTGCCACCATATAATTCAGTGCAAAAATAGCCCTTTGCTTGTTCAAAGTGGATCTTTTTAGGATCAATTTTATACAGAGCCTAAGCAGAGGATGGGAGGTCATTGTTCATTTAAAATGTAATAACATTTCAAAGTGCATGTGTTTCCCACATCTTCAGGAGCTTTAAAAGAAATTTGGTAACAGAAATGGTATTGAAATCTCCAAGGTGGAAGAGCAGCTGTTGTGCCTTGTTAACAGCACCTTCCTCTGCTGCAAGAACTCAGCTCTGGGTTAAACCTTCCATAGCTCCCTCACCACAGCAGGGCTGAGGGCTGCAATTTCAGGTTTCTCTTATCTACAGTTCCTAGGAAGTGAAGCTGTGGTGGCACAGTCGTTCTTAGATGCTGAATCTTCACATTCAGGTGCCCTGAGAAAAAAGATGATCTTTCAAAAATTGCTGTTACCATCAGTGAGCAGCTGTGGGAAGTTGGTTGGATCACCCACATGGTGCCTCTTTATAGTTCTCAACTCTTTTTACCCTACTTTTTTAATTTCTCTGAATTTAGAGAGAATGGGGGTTTTCAAAGGAGAATGCACCAGAATTGCCTTTAGTTTTTAAAATTCTCTTTAATTTTGCAGTATTGTGCTGACTAGAAACCTCTGATACACACAGTTTTCAAAGATATGGTGGTGTGGTTTTTCTTTTTTTCTTTTTTTTTTTTTCTTTTTGGTTGTGTTTATTGTTTTTTGTTTTGGTTTTCATTTTTTGTTAGCAGATGAAAGTTGTTTAACTTTGGGGGAGGATGTAGGGTTGTCATCTTGGCTTTTAGCCAGTGTAAATTTGGAGGGAAATTCCACGTGCATTTAGAGATTATTATTATAGATTTGTCTGCAAAGCTGGGATTTTCCTTTCCTTCCATAGGGTGGATTGGAGCGGGTGATGGGTTTGCAACTTTCAGCCAAGTGGTCAGGAGTTTATGATTAATATGTTTTGCTAAATGCTATGAGAAATAAGAAGTGAAAGAGTCTTCTTGAAGTCTCCACCAGGAGTCCTGCAATAGCTGGCTTACGGATTCCTGACATTTCTTATCTTTGGGAAGCATTGAAGAGCTTTGTGCTGCTGGAAGGGAATTGTAAGAAATGTGTTCCTGCTCGAGGTGCTTTTCTGGTGCTTGCAGGATTAATTTGCAGGGGTGGGAGGAGCTGCTGTCTCTCAGCCGTGCTTCTGCCTGTCCCCTTTTGCCTCATTGATGGTTTTACACAAACCCCGTTTTAGGAAATGTTTCTCTACGGGTTGTTGCAGTGTTCACAAATTTGGCAGCAGAGCTTTTCTCTTCTAAAAGCAGAAACGAAAGTCAGGGCTTGAGAAGCCCGTGCTGTTTTTCACCCTTCGGTTTGTGGCTACAAGAGACACTTTTTCGGGGGAATAAAAAGCCAGCAGAGGGCACTTGGTGAACAACGTTCTGTGCAGGGTTCCACTTAGCCAGGGACAATATTCCAGCTGTGTGACAGCTGGAACATGGGACAGTTCTGTAGGGCAGTTTTTTGGACCTTTTAGATCCATATGGAGAATAAAAGAAATATTTCTTCGTCCTACCTTCACAATAATAGATAGGACATCCAATTCCATTGCAATGAATGCATTTGTCCTGCTGTGTTGTTAAGATTCAGTTCTTCAGCACAGTTATTTATCCTCCTGAAAATATAGTAGCAAATACACATCAGTTAAGCTCTAGCCCCTTCCTGTGATATAGATATCTAGGAAAATTGAAGATAAGTGTAGTATAAAGTCATAAAGATACACAGTGAGGTTTGGGGGTTTTTTGGTAGGGATGGGGTTTTTTGTTTCCTTTTGCTTTGTTGTTTTGGTTTTATTTAAGCACTAGTGGTCTTATGGCCAACGTGACTGAAACGAAGGTTTGTTGGGAAGGACATTTACCAGGCCTAGAAATATCCCTGAGAGGATACACACTGTTTCTTGGAGTGTCTGTGGCTTTGCAAGCTAGCAGTATTTTATATGTGTGAATATGCACGCACTTATAATTTTTTTCAGAGTGGGAACTTAGATAATCCTGCACCTTCAAATAAGTAAGGGTTGCCTTCATTACAGGGCTTGAGTCTTTTGTTTGACTTGGTTTTCTGCTTCCTGTGGCTTCAAATGCTTGAGGGGAAGCTTGCTTATTGAATGGGTGAGCCCTAGCCCTCAGGAGAATTAAGGAGCTGATATTTGGTTATTTTCTCCAGGCTGATTCAGCACTGGCCAACATCTCTGCAGAAAGAGAGAGAGAGAGGGGAAGAGAAGGGGTAAACTGGGACTGTCCCAAAAGCTGAAAGAGAAGCTGCAGTGAAGATTGCAGCACTGACAGCAATGTGATTTCCTGCTGCATATTTAAAAATTAATAATCGCCTTCTTTGCTTGTTTTCAGTATTTTTTCAGTACTCTTTCTGGATGTCAGGCTGTGGAATGACTGCCCTCAGGCTTAGCTGAATTAATAGTGAAAATTCTGGTCTAGTGGAAGGTGTCCCTGCCCATGGCAGGGGTTTGGATTATCCTTAAGGCCCCTTCCAACCCAAACCATTGTAAGATTTTATGATTCTGCATCAAATGTGTGCACACTAATTTTTTCCTGATGTTCTCTATGGGCCATTTCTCCCACGTCACATGAAATTAAAGGGAGTTGACAGAGGAAAGCATTAATCAGCTAATCTGGCCTTAGAAAAACATGATCAAACCAACTCCTTGTTGGAGTAACACTCTCTTACCAGTGTTACTGCCAAATATTGGAAAAAAATGCTTTTACAGCCATTCTTTGGCAATAATAATGTCCAAAGACGTCTTAAAAATGTCTTTGATGTAACATATGATCATCCATATGCTCTTGCCATATGGAATATGTAGGTGTGGTCCACCAAGGTACTGCAAGTGAGAGAAGAGGAGATCACTCCTTAAATGTGTGAATTGTTTTTGTGCTCCTTAGTTTTCAAAGAGATCCCTTTCATTCCTGAAGAAACTTTGGAAGACTCAAGAACTGAATGCTCCTCCCATTCTGCACAGTGAGGGAACTTTCAAGACAGACAATTCCTGTGTCACCACCCAGCCAAGGAAGGACAACTCAAGGTGTGCTGGTCACTCAAATCTTCACTTGCAGGAAATTGGAATGGTGGTTATAGATAACTGCTGGGAATGGCGTGAGGTACTGCTCTGGGAAAAGACAATAAACAGGGACATTTAAACGTCCCATGTGCTGCTGCAATCTGAGTCATAAAAAAGGAGAGTTGCAAACAATATTTAGAGGTCACCCAGGCCCTTCCGTGGTCACACAGCTCACACTTGTCAGTGGAGGTGCTCACACAGCACAGAGCTGCACACACAACTCACAGCAATGATTACATTTAAAAACAGATGGATGATACAACAAGGAAATAAATGCTAGCATAGTAGGTGGACTCAAGTATAAAAAGTTTATGCCATGTGAAGCATTTTAAAAACATGAAAACATCAGAATCTTATTCATATCATGGCTTTACAAACCAATTTCAATGGGCTTGATTTAAAGGTGATAATCTATTAACACCAATCTTTTCAGTAACTTTTCTCTGCAGCCATAAAGTTCTACAATTTTTTGGGTAAAGTTGGTAGAAATTGAATACTATATTATCTAGCTCATATGTTTATACTGGGCCTATTACTAAAAGCTTTTAGTTCCATATCAATACACTGGATGTGTCTGCATCCTTGTGCAGTTAGTATTACAAGTGTTTTATTTTCAAAATACACTCTGAGAATGAATACATTAGTCCATTTACATGATTAGACTTCTAATATTTTTCAGTTTATGACCAAGAAATGATGGTGCTGATAGAATAAATGCCCAATACTGTGTAAAGCAGTAGCTAGGAAGTTTCTCCTGCTGTTGGCACAAAACAAACCCAAAACAAAGTGAGGAATCTTGACTGAGGTTTTTGATCTGCCAACAGTGTCAGCTGAAAAAAAATTGTACTGCTTCATCTTTCTCCCCCTAGACCAGGAATGACTCTTTCCAGCAGTGTGCAGGGATGGTGTTGGGGAGCTCCCTGGATTTCTAAAAATGCTTTGAGCTGCCTGCATCAAAAGGGCTTTGTATGGCTTGTCACTGGGAAAATGCTACCACTGAGATTTCAGCATTAGTGACTTCTGGGTTCAAAGCAATTTGGAAGTTTGCCTCCCTTTTGTGCTGTAAAGGGATTCCTGTAAAAGACTCTGGTTTGGGGCTGAAATTGCAAGGTTGTTTTAGCCATGCAGGTGTTACTGAAATGGATTTCCTTGTGTTTTAGTTTTCCTCTACTTTGTAGGAGGGCACTGTGAAAAAAAGGCAGCAGAAATCCTCTCTTTATTCCAGCAATAAAGGTGAAACTGGGCTGGGAGCACAAGAAGGACTCTGTGCTACCACTCTGGATTCCTTAAATGCAATTTTAAGACCATTTGCATATCTGGTTTTGCAATTTACATAACAGTTTACATTGCAACCCTATTTACATGACATCCTCAGTGACCTGTCAGTACGTGGTGGGCAGGGATGCCAATGGAGCAGGGCAGGTGAAAAGGAACATCCTCCAGTGTCCTGGGGGAATTACCTGGAGGCTGGGGGAGGCTGCACAGGTGGCTCTTGGGGTTGCTTCTGTCCTTTGGCACTGAGCACAGCCCTGCCAGGGCTCCTCTGGGTCCTTGCAGCTCAATTCTTGCACCACTCCTGCCCTGGCTCGGTCTCTTTCCCATCTCTGACCAAGAAGCCCAGCACAGCAATTTTTAGCAGGCAAGAAAAGATTGGCATCAGTAGATGTCATCACTTGGAAAATGCCATGAACCTCCTTCTCCTCCTTCCCTTCATTTGTTTGCTTCAGATCCTCATTCTTAAAATTCTTGCTCTTGAGGAGAGAGGAACTGCTTGGCCTGTGTTCCTTTGCCATACCCTGAGTGTATCGTGTGTAGTGATACATTTCTGATAGTCCTTTCTTCTCAAAGGATGAGACAGAAAAAGAATTTAGAAAAAAGGAAGAGAAAAATAATTATAAACTAGGTGTAGGAATATATTTGTTTTGGTTGGGGGGTTTTTGGTTTTTTGTTGCTGTTTCAACTTTCTTTTGTGAAATATCTTTCCATACTCAGAATGTATGGAAACACCTTCTTAATTCCACGCAAAAGTGGAGAAAAATGCAGTTCTTAGTATGTAATTAATATAGGCTAAATCAGCATTCCCACAGTGCCTGTTGATGAAAGGCAGAGCTGTGTGAGTGAAGTGGGGAGGGGAAGGGGAGGAATCAGGGGAGAGGGAGAGGTTTTGGATGTCTTATGTACAGTGTAATTGGAAGGTACCCAGGATGAGATATAAACCCAGAATCTGACCAATAGTTTAGAAAAGAAAGGCTAAGAGAAAATGTTTAAGGAAAAGGAAAAATCTGAAGGGAAAGAAGGGAAAGGAGGATATTGTTAAAGGAAGAAGACAGCCAAGTCACACCTGCACCTCCAAAAAAAATTCCATCTGCATTGGCTAAAAGATGTGACCTTATCTTTTTTTGATGTGGCCTTCAGCGCTTAAGGAATTTTATAATTCCAGTCTGGATTGTTGCTACATACAGCACTATGTGGGAATGCAATTAGCACAGCCTGACCAAATTATTTCAGGATGTGCTGTTTCAACATCCCTTTGCCTTGTGGCACCCTTTGCAAAGAGGAAAGCTTGATCCTAAAATGCACGGGCTCCTGGTTCGTTTGTGACACAAAACATGGACTTTAGCTTATAAGTTACATATGTTTTGAAGTCCTTGCTGCTGCCAGACTGGTTTTCTGGCAGCCCTCTGGACAGGGGCACTGCTGGCAGGGGAATTTGTCTCTCCTCTCTCTCTGCCTGCTGATCCGTCAGGGGCTGTGTCCTCACATGCAGCTGGCACTAAAATGTTGAGATTCTTTAACTGAACTCCCTGAGGGGATTTAAGAGATAGATGTGGCTCTGAGGGACATGGTTTAATGGTGGACTTGGCAGTGCTAAGTGTTGGACTCGATGATCTTTTCCAGCCTCAATTATTGTGGGATTCTGCAATTCCTGAGAAATGCTGGGCTGCTTACGTGGCTAGCAGATTTTCAGAAGTCATAGAGTTCTTGAGATGAGGGCAGGCAGTCCAGACTTTTAGGGCCGGCAAAACTACACAGATGTTACCTTTTAAACTTTCTGATCTCAGAAGGGCCTCTCTAACTGAGGGAACAACCAGAATACAAATAAAGAACTCTTACAGACCAAGCGATGGTTCTCATCAGGGTTTTTGGTTTTATTTCACGTTTTTATTTGTAATCAAATTGTGTCTAGAAAAATACAATACAAAATCTGAGACAAACATTTGGAGGGTGGGACACAAAAAGACAGTCACAGTATGTACAATTCTTATAGACAAATCTCTCTGTGGAATTGGACCCCAGCAGTTCCATTGAGCTGCTCTGTACCAAGGTAGCCAAATATCAGCTGAGCTTCACTGCAGCACCAGCACAGGCAGCGTGTGGGATTTTGCTTCTCTTCCCCACCATGGGGAAAGGGTCTTTAGTTAAGAAATTCAAAGCTAACTGTCTCCTTTACATCCATTTTAAACTCTGATTTATTCCGTCCCTTCCTTGCAAAAACAATCTTGTCTCTCCATTGGGAAAAAAAAGGTGCAACTGTTCCAAATCCAAGTGACTTTGTGTGCATCCTCCTTGTGAGTCAGGAGAGCTCAGGAGGGGTGTGTTCAATCACTGCTGATCACCAGTTCTGTTCTCTGAATGCTTTTTTGGCTGTGAAACAGGGTAGTTGCAGTTCTGGCCTGAAATAAACTCCTGCACTTCTTTGACATTGTTTGTTTGCAGGATCCTTTGGACCCAGGTTTTGCACAGGACATCTCTGCTACCTGAATTGGACATTTCCAGAAATACACCCATTTAGTTTGCATAGGTATCAGTTGCAATGGTTCTGATGAGTTTTTAAATATATTTTTCTCCCCAAAGGTACATTTTCAAAGAAGTAACATTGTCACAGTAACAATTTCTCATTGCACAGTTCCAGCTTAAGAATCCAGTTTTGCCTTATTTCATTACAAAAAAGGACAATGCTGAATTTAGCCTTCTGAAATTTTTTTGGCTTATTTAGCAGTGGATTTTGTAGTAGTACATCACTTCCTTCCTCTGTGTGGATATTTTATGAACTTTTACCTTCTTTCTCAGTCAGCTTCACCCTTCTGTTGAAGAAATACTACATTTCTTATGGAAAAAAAGGGTTCTTACTCACAGCCCATGACACTTAGGAGTGAAAACAGAAGCTGAAGTTGCACAGAAACAAGTTTCACAAGGTTTCTATCCTTACAGTTCACAAAATGGGAGTGTCTTCCTACTTCCACTTTTTGTCTGACACAGAGGGTGGTTACCCCCACTCCTCCTTTCAGTTGTCTTGAAGGACAGCAGATGAGAGGCAAAAGATCTCACCAGGACCAACTATAACCTGATCCTGGAGTTCTGTGAGCCTTTTATCCTGGCGGCAGAGCAAACCCACACAATCCAAATTAAAATGTATATCCTGGCATCACTAAAACCAGACTCCAAGAAACAAATGCCAAAGCAGACTTGGCACCTCGGAGTTTTGCTGCCTTTGGTTTTGTGGAACACCAGAATGTGGGATGTAAACACCGAATGCTTGGTCTGTTCTCAGCTCTTGGTGCTTCTTTCCCGTGGCTCTGGAGCAGGGATCACACTGATCTGCCCAGAAAAGTTCCTCTGGTGAGGAGAATTTCCCAAAGACAAGGTTGGCTTCCCCTGTTACAAGTGCCAAAGCCCCAGGGGGAGCAGGAGGAGGAAAGAGAGGGGAAGCATGGCCAGACACGGCACATCCGTGGGGCTTCCGGAGGGAATCTGGTTCTGCTCTGAAAAATTAAAAAAGAGTCAGCATGTAAGTGATGGCTTGACAAAAAAAAGTGTGTTAGAAGTTTGCATGACACGTTTTATATGAATGCATTGATGGAGGATTGTTTTTCTGGGTAATTTTCAAAATTCTCCTTCTCTGTATGTCTGTACAGAGTCCAGACAAATTGGTCTCAAGGTACTGGGACAAATAATTTTTAATTTTTCACAGAAAAGGTGCAGAAACTGAGCAACAACGAATGCAGCTTTTCTGGATGGCTGAGAATCCTTGTTTAAAATCCTGACAGAAAAGCAACAACCAGCCAGCTGTTTAGTGGGAGCTGTCCCTGCCCAGGGAACTGGGTGATGTTTGAGATGCCTTCCAACCCAAGCCATTCTATGATTCTAGGATGAAAATACATTTTCATTGTTCCTACTCGGGGCCTGAGGCAGATGCTTTGATTAAGAGCCCATAATTAATGGTAATAAATATTAAAAAATCTAGGTCACACACACTTCAGGTGGTAGCAGCACTGTGTGCCACTCTTGGTACAAAACCCACAGCGTGGACACAGGGCACAAATTACCCTTGGCACAGGTGGCACCTTCAACCTGTGCTGGATGTAGTCCACAAGTATAAAGAGATTTTTCAACCCCTGACTTAAAAAGAAAAGAATTTTTTCCTGTAAATGTTCCAAGTCTTTCTCTGGGAAGAACAGGGTGTGTATTGGTTTTTATATACCTGAGAGCTGTTCCTATTGCTGTGGTATCAGCTGTCAGTATCTCACTGTAGGTAATTTATCTCTAGCCAAGGTGCTTCCCCCGTGTTCTTGGAAGGAGTTTGTGATAGTGATGTGTAGAGAGCAAGTAAACATCAGGTAATGCTTTTAAATGAATGTAGGGTTGTAAAAACAAACCTCTTGGCCTTTTGTGTCTTCTTCCAGGCCCAGACCCTCTCTTTTTTTCATTCAGAAAAGTATTAAACTAGTTTTATTGACCCAAAAGGAGTCTTGCAAGACATCAGAGTGAAAGTAAAATTCACCTCTTTAAAGTAGTTGGGAAAAAACATCCATGCAGCAAACAAACAGATAGGTAGCCATAGTGAAACAGATGAAAATAGTTACTGTTCTATGTAAAAATAGTATTTGTTGATCTGGTTGATTGTGAAATGTGAGAACTGTTTCTCTATATAATGCCTTTGTTCTCAGCAGGTAATTTTTTAGTTTCCCCAAGTTCCTTCTGAAATAACAGCTAATATAAAACAGATTCCCCTTCTCTCTTAAGAAATTGCTGAAAATAAAAACAAAAAGAGGAGGAGCTGTGGCTGATGATTTTCTGTGAAAGAAGTTTACAATAGGAAATATATTTTTCCTTTTTGAAAAAGTTTACACTTAAAAAGATAGGCTTTTGTTTTTTCCTCATCCCCAAGTTCCTTTAAAATCCTGCAGTACAAGAACCATGAGGTGTTAAAGGTGAATGATTCAGTTTGTACTCCTATAGCAAAGAGAAACACTCCCCTTTGTCCCACTAATTTATTTGCTTTTTCCTCAATGAAAATGCCTTTTCATTATAAGAAACAGTTTATATTCAGGGGTTGTTGTCAGGAACGTTGTGGCTGAGTCATCTCATTTAAATACAACTCACATTTGGTTTTGAGAACCTTCCACTGCTTCTGCATTAAGAAGTTTGACCCTCAATAATTTCTGATTTCTTGTGGAAGGTAACAGCTGGACATATTGTAATTCCTGTTCTATTTGCTTTTATAAAGTAATGTGAAAGCACATAATACCATCTTGAATTTAACTTCATCTTTTTTAAAGACCTTTAGGCCAGCTAGACTACCTCTCTTAGGTCTAAAAATTGATATTTCCTGTATTTTTCAAGTTTTTTGCTCATCAGGCACAACAACTGTTGGGTTTTTTTCTTCTCCTTCTGTGTGATCATGAGATAAAACCCTGGAACATTTCTCTTTCTTAGTTTCTATTTGAGTTTATTGCAGCCTAATCTGTCTGTAACGTCACAGTGTGGCTGAGCTTATCATGTTAAATGTAATATAATAATTGCTATGTAAAGGATCATATTTCCAGCCCCACTGAGTAAAATAAAGATTGCAGCCGTTGATTTTATATGACAAATTGTTACAGGCAATTTAAGATTTTGTAGCACTGATAAGGATAATTTGGCTTGCAAGGAGGATTTTTAGGGAAGAACTTACTGACAATGGTATCTAGAATCTGGTATCTGGACATCCCTTCTGCATTGAATTCACTCCAGAAGTGTTTACAAATTACCTTAGTGTAGTTAATTCTCTGTAATGAATAAACCTAGATAATAACATCTGCACTATATTGCAACATTGCCTTCAGATGAAATCTACATTAATTTCCCAGAAGAGCTTATGTGGAGTCATTAATCATGGTGGGTTTTAAAAATATTTATTAGCAAAAGGATCCCCAGATCTCTTGATGTGGTAGTTTAGCTTTAGAACTACCTGAGAGGAATTTGTAGTTGGGTGGGGGTTGGTCTCTTCTGCCATATCTCAAATGAAAGGATGAGAGGAAATGGCCTTAAATTATGTCAGAGGACATTCAGATCAGCTATTAGGGGAAAAAAATCATTGAAAGAGTGGTAATAGGCATTGGAATAAGTTGCCCAGGGAGGTGGTGGAGTCACCTGGAAGTGTGACTGGATGTGGCACCTGGGGACACATTTTAGGGTTGGTGATGCTGTTCTGACGGTGGGGCTGGATGACCTTGCAGGTGCCTCACAGCCTTGGTGATCCCATGGTTTATTCATTCCAAGGTAATTTACAAAGGCTTTAACTCCCAGAATCGAGTGGTTTCTGTGTCACTTGTTTTTCAGTGATTTTTATGATGCCCATAGTGGGTTTTATGGACTCGAGGCTCCTGGCACCTCAGCATTCCTCCCTGTGCAGTCTGGGTCTGTCTCAGTGGTGGGGATATTTTTCCCTGTCTGGGAGAGCTGTGTTTTGCCAGGCTCAGTGAAAGAGAACAAGAACCCCAAGTTCATTGGGCTTTCTCTATTCAGCACATTTTGCCAATCATGCAAATACAAAATAAAGCACAGGATAATCACTCAGACACTTAGCAAATTAAGGAGTGTTGCCTTACCAGAAGGGGAAGGTGGTTCCTCAATCCTGGGTAGAGCTGGGAAAAAAACCCCAATAATCAAAGTTAATTGTTTGAGCAGAACTTTTTCTGTTTTTCTGATAATTGATCTAAGGGTTAATGTTATTTTTTTTCTGCATTTGTCAAACAAACTGAAAGTTTAAGTATGATCACAGAACTATATCAAAGACACCTTACTGCTTCCAAAATTTAGATGATGGAAACATTTTGAATCTGCATTTTCAAAACATCCTTTTTTTTTATTTTGAAAACTGCAAAACATTTCTCTTTGAAATTTTTTGAACAAAAGTTATTTCACTTTACATTTCAAAAACATTTTTTCTCTCGAGAATTACATGCATTAAAAGAAAGTTAATTAAATGTTTATGTTATTTGAAAACATTTTTTTCTATTTTAAGCAGAAGTAAATCTATTAAAATTTCCAGCTGATTTATTCAAGCAAGACACCAAACAAATGTATGATTTGTTTTGATGTGTATCCCTTATTTTTTTGATTTTCTTTTTCAGTTGGTCAGCTGGTCAAACTCAATGCCTCATCCTTCTGATGGCTGTGCTTGTAGGTAATTCAAACATGTTATGACAGTTGTTTGACATTATTCAGACTTATGGTCTCACTCCTTTTCCTAAGGAGGAAAAATAATAATTCTTGTTGCATCTGTCCAGCCATGCCACCAGATCCACATCTTCCAGCTGCAAGAATGAAAGTAGCAACTGGCTGTCATTCCTCTGACAGGGTCTGTGACCTGGACTTTGGATCCTGTTGCCAGATTAAACTTCTGCTTAACAGACCCACATGTAAACAGTGAAATTAGTTCTCCTGTTCCTCTGAGGAAAAGTGGATCAAGGACAGTACAAACCCATAAATGACAAATGCTTAAATGTGGGGACATTATTCCTTAATGTTTCCTCAAATGGAGGATGAAGAGGCAGGTGCCTTGCTTTTAAGACTCCTGAAGTGCTGAAGCTTAACAAAGAGGATTTATCTTTTCTTTCTCCTATATTCTTCCAACAAAAGCGAGGAACAGAATGAAACTGAATGAAAAAGTGCTTTAAAAATTGGAGTAATTCCTCTCAATGGCTGCATATGGCTTACCAACAAGAAATGTTGCCCTCAATGCATTCCTCTGTGGTAAAAGAATCTTACCTGATACATTGAGTTTAATTGTAGATTTCTTTGTTTCATGGTTCTGAATCTGTCTGTAGATGCAGGAATATTCAGCACTGTCCTGTAACTGGACACTGGAGATCTTTAAGGAAAGGTTGCCATGATTCATCTGGTCCAGAAAAAGACTGGTTCTGCCGTGGAATTTTTCATCCTGGTGCTCTAGTGCATCCTGCCCATCCTTAAAGAAGTGCACCAGCGTCTTGGTGCCAATCTGCCAGTAGAGCATTGAATTGGAAAGGGTCAGTGGAGGGGTGGTGGTGCAAGGCAAAACCACAGTTTCTCCCACAAATGCATGGCACGTGGTGTCCAGCCGGCCTGGAATAAAACCCAGGAATAAAAGAGAGTTTTATCAGCATGCAGCACACACAGGGGCACCAGGTTTCCTAGGAATTGGCTTCACCACATCATTATTCCCTCCCAAGCCCTCCTGTTTCCAGCCAGGAGGGCCATGTGAGCTCGGAGCCCAGCCAGCTGTGCAGCAGGACAGATGTTGGTGTGTGCAAGTTGCCTCCACTTTGTAAGGGTGGCTTTTGCCTGGGCTGGTTTCCACTTGTCCCCTTAGCTGGTGATTTTTCTTCCAGCTTTTGGGGATCTCAGTCTTTGGGATTAGGTGTCTGATTTGACTTTAATTAATAGGTGAGTTCATGAGAGAAAAAGGGGATGCAGGGAGGTGGGGGTGGGCAGATATGATTAAACAAGTTCTGGTTTTGAAGGAAGTCTGGCTGAAAAAAAACCAAGAAGTGTGAAAACAGTGCTAGACCAGGAGAAAAATCCTGGATTTGTTTGGTCTCCCATTATTTGGCTAGCAGATCATGACTACCAGCTTGAGGGGCTCCCATCCCCCCTCAACTGCAAAATCTTGTAGAGGGTCTGACAGAAAAGGGCTTTTTTTCTGCAGGTCTGTCTTGGTGCACTCTCACTGATCGCTGTCTGGAGGTCTCTCACACTCTTCAGTGTCAATCTCCAGCAGCCAGAAAGAGGATTCTAAAGTGTCATTTTAGAATGTCACTTTAGATAAATGGTTTTTCGAAGACCTTGGGGAGACTTGGTGAGTGTCCCTGACACCAGGCAGAGGTGTCACCAACCTTCCCAACTTTCCCAACCAATTGTACCACATGCAAGAGCCAGGATGAAGTGTCCTGTGGGTGGGCAAAGAGGGGCACAGGCAGGGTGGGCAGCCAGCTGCACCCCACTTACACCACTGTTCCTTTAATAACTTTGATGCCAATTACTTCTATACATCCTTCCAAGTTAGCTGAAAGCATGGCAAAACTTGCAAAAACAGGTGAGTCTGCCACTATCACTTAGGACAATTCCCATCAGATTGTAGTGCTACATTTTCTAGGGAAAAACTGGGTTATGGAAGAAGGTTTTTATGTATTTATAAAGCATGAACAACTAGGTTTTTCCAGCACAGAAAGTGTGCTTAAATTAGCCCTCTGACCAAACCTGTTGCATAAAATAATATTATAAATTAAAATGCAGATTAATTAATTTGGATGAAAAAAGTTATTTCCAATATGGAGCAGAACAAAAGCAGCTTGAGTCTGTGACTGCACCAAAAAGAAAAGCTAAAATTCATTGTGAAACAACTCAATCTACTTCCATGGCCAAAGTTCTGTAAAGCATAAGGGGCAAGTAATCACACTCAGTTTTGAAATAAATATTCTTGGTTGCAGTGGGGTCACTCCTGTGTTCCTGGCTTGCATCAGCTCTCCACATATGTCAGGCTACAGACCAAAGAGAGTCCCAGTTTCCCCTTGAAGTGGGTGATATCAGCCATGGGTCAGCCTGTCACATGCTCAGCCTCTGTTTCCATGTCAGTCAGCCTTCTTTGATGTCACACTGTTTATCCAGACGTGAAAGCAGAAGGATCTCAGACAGCTGAACCTCAGAGCCAAGTAAATGTCTTCAGTTATAACTCAATTACCACACATCTGCTTTTCTTTGGTTTTCAGAGTTTTCAGCAGAAAATCCCAGTCCAATTTGCCCAACAATGTCAATTTTAGCTGAAAAAACCACATATCCCAAGAAGTTGTTTTTTTTTTTTTAAGTGGTGGGAGGAGAGTCCTCTTGTTGTGTGGAGAGCTGAGCCATTTGGTTGTTATGCTTTGGCCACAACAAAAAATTCTTCACATGGTGATTAGGCTTGGGAATGGGCTGCCCAGGGAGGTGGAACCACCACCCCTGGAGGTGTTTAAGGAAAGACTGGATGTGGTACTCAGTGCCATGATCTGGTTGACAAGGTGGTGTTTGGTCATAGGTTGGACTTGATGATCTCAGATATCTCTTCCAACCTAATTGATTCTGTGGTTTTGCTATTTTCAGAATGAAACAGTGGCTGACCAGGTTTTGCTTCTCAAAGGGCATTTGAATTATAAAAAATCTCAGTGTCCACTGCCCCAGCATGTCTCACCCTACAATTCCCAGGCCCTGCAATTAGTGACAGCCCAGGCAGGGCCATCAGCTGTCCCCAGCACACTCAAGGGGCCACCCCTGGATGAAGGAGGGGAGGGAGCAGCCCGAGCCCCCTCCCTGAGCTGTTTGGGCCTGGGGAAGGGCTGTGCTCAGCAGTGCCCCTGGGCCAAGGCCATGAGTGGAAGCAGATTGTGGTTCTGGCTGACCGTGGCCAGGAAACCACAGAGTGTGCCTGAGGCTGCTGCAGGGGCTTGGCAGGCAGGGGAAGAAAGGAGCCTCCAGGAGATGAGGGAGGGAGACTTTTCTGGTGGGAAAAGTCCTGTCTGCAGGGTGCTGTGAGGAGAGAGAGTGCTTGCAATGCATGGTGTTGCACTTGGATGAGGAACAGACCATCAGCAGAACTTGCAGCTCTATTCAGAAAAATAGACAAGAAGGATTTTCTTTCTTTTGCCCATTCTTGATGGGGAAAAGAGGGAGAAAGTGTGTGGGTCCTATCTCCTGACTGTGAACACATGTGCATTTGTGTGGGAATCTAAAAAGCAGAAGACCCCAGAAGGTGCAAAAAGGCCCCAGAAAGTAGACAAAAAGCTGAAGAAAGGCTGAGAGTCTCAATACTTTCCCATGGGAAGCAAAGAAATTAGGAACTAAGTGAATACATTTATATCTATTATAAGGAACAAGGACTGATTGCTGGTTTGGGATGTAAAAGGTTTTAGATATGGGCTTTGCAAATATGGAAAAAGATTCATTCTTAAATAATGAATAATTATGTTTTGTTTCTTAGGTTTACAAAAGTCTTCCTGTTAAAATTAAACCCATGTGAGTCTCTCTCTGATTTGCTAGAATAATATGACTCTAAACTTCTTGTAAATCCTGTCTGCAATTAGACAGTCCCATCCTGGTTGTGAAACCCTGACTGATCCAGCACATTTGATACTGGTTTTGGAAGTGATTTGTTCTTGGTTCTTTTTCTGAAGGTGGAGGACACCAGTATTTAGCACATCTGAGGTGAGCCATACCCATTCTCTCTCCTCCATGACACGGTGTACAAACTTTTTAACACTTGTGAGGACTCTAAAAACACCCACAGGGTTCAGCCCACCCTGCCCTTGCTGCTTCCAGCTGGTAAAACCAGGGCAGAAAGAGGCACAAAAGGAGGCACTGCTGAAGCTGCCTGGGATAAGAGCAGGTGACTGAAATCTGCTGTGAAGAGTTATTTAATCAGCCCAGAGATGCACGAGGTATTTTGGAGATGGGGAGAACAGACTTCTGGGGGTAAGTCAAGTACGTGTCCTTATGGAAACCAGCCTTGAGAAGAAAAGTAGAGTTGTGCTGATGGCTGGTGATGCTGGAGCAGGAGATGTGCAAGCAGGGAGATTCCTGGCCAGAAAACTGAAAGCAGCCTTGTGGTGGTAGCTGCTGCTGAGGTATAATAAATCGGGATTAATAGTGCTCATCTTATCTACCAAGTAAGCTTTGCACATGGAAGGGGCAGTTCTCCACCTTGGAGAAGATGACTGTTGCCACACAGCTTTCACTTGCAGTTGTGAGGCTTGAATGGAAAGTGGAATGAGTTCATTTTGCTGATTTTTTTTAAATTATGTATTTTAAATATTGCTGAAATGTTTGAGCCTGTTAAGATGCAGTTAAATGTGATAATTTAACCAGTCTGTAAGGTTCCTGTAATGAGAAGACACTCCTGCTTCAGCAATCAGAGTGTGGTGCAGGGAAGCTCAGCAAGACTGGGATTTTTTGTTCCCCCTTTGTTTTCCAGGTGAAGTGTAGCATTCTTAACCACCACAGTGTCTGGCTAATGTGAGGCACTTGTGGGCAAACAGAGGAGTCCTGACCACACACAGAGATCTTATTACTGCTGACTTTAAACATCAATAAAGAAACTGCACCTTGTATAAAGTTCTCTCAACAACATGAAATAGTTTATCCCTTTCATAGGGAAGATGGTATCTAATTCATATAAATCCAGAAAGCCAACTTTGCTAGAACTGAGTAGATGCAAGATGTTTAGGGGTTGTAAAGAATGAGATTCCAAGTCATCTTTAATGTTATGAAAATGATGGGTACTTTTAAGAATGTGTCAGGATATACTTTATAGGCAAAAGTTTATGGGTCCGAAAAACCTTAAATTTGAAAACCACTTCCTTTGGATACAGAGGTTTATCTGAGGGTTATAACCTGTACTTGCAAAACCTTGGACTGTGATGAAATATATGCAGAGCAATGCATTAATTTCTTCTGTTTTGCTCAAAGATTCTGCATGCATCTTGTGTGTTCATATGTAAATGCCTCTGCAAATTCCTAGGTGTGCACTGTGGTATATTTACCTCTGGGCAGAGAGGCAAGCAGTAAGCAGGCAACCATCCAGAGAGCAGTCTCCCTAATGAGAAGGAGAGAGAACAGAGAAAGGTCAAATGCTTTGTTAGGATGCTAAAGCAGAGATCAAAGACCTTTTCTCTGGTGTAATTTATGCCATTTTCCCCAGCTCCCTCCTCTGTGAAGGTAATTTGGATGGGTTAGAAACTCTGGCTTGTTTTGCCATCTAGTCTTGGTGTGAGTTTTATCTCCTGCATGAAGAACTGAGGTTTCTCAGGGTTCATGATGGGACAAGGCTCCCTTTGCCAACACCAGACCTGTACTTCCCTCTTGCCTTCTCACATGGACAAGGTTAATTGCATCTATATAGTCACAGCTTGATCTTGAGATTATTTTCTGTTAGTAGTTAAACTAAATTCCTTCTCCTCCCAAACTTCAGCTCCTTCACAGCCCAAGGAAAAGCATAGCTTACCATTTCATCTTTGTGCCTCCCAGCCCTGTGGGATTTCTTCCCTGTCAGGAGCTTCACCAGACGCTTCAGCTGCTGCTTGTGTCTCTGCAAAAGAGTGAAAGGCTCTTAATTTTTGTTGTTAGAAATATTCCTTATAAGAGGGAATAGGTTATTTACTGGTGCTTCAATTGCTGTTTTCTTTCACTTTGTGCATGTAAAACACGGTGTGTTATTATATAATTTCTGGGGGTATATATAATTTACACTCTGTGTATGTAGATTCACTGTGTGTTTGCATTCTGCATACATTCTTGGAGTACAAAGAATGCATTTTTGTGTGCAGGACAGATGTGAGTCACTAGCCCTCAGCTCTCAGCCCAGTGAAGGAATTCTTGTTCTGCAGCCTGCTGAGAGCAAGGAAAGTGGAGAAACCTAATGGGTGTTGTATTTATCAGGAGGTGTAGGCACCTTCCTACAAACTGCCAAATAGCACCAAAGCTGCACATGTACTAACAAAATAATAAGCCTGTAAAGAAAATGAAAAGAGTTTCTTTGAGGAGACTTTTAAATCAGGTACTTCCTCAGGGAAAAAAAAATCCAGGATGGAGCAGGAGAGGAGATGTGAACAAATGTGGAGTTTGTGCTTCCTTTTGCCATCCTTACAGGCTCTCACAGATTAAGGAGTACAAATATCTGAGTGATTGTTCCTCTCTGTGTGCTCCACAGATAATGCTGATGGTGGAAGCAGTGGTTTAGCCAAGGTTCTCTTCCCACTGAGGAAGCTCTGTGTGGGGAAGGTGCTGGTGCTGTTCTCTGCTTGTTGCTCCTGGCACAATGTGACTTCCTGGGGTGAGCAGGACCTGGATTTCTGTTTTCTTCCCTCTCTCCTCAGGGCCAAGCCCTGGTTATGAATTGTTCAGCAGCCCCTTCTTGATGCTCAGCAAACCATCTGCCCTCGTTGGCTTCTTTGACATTACCAGTGTGTCCTGCCTGTCTCTGCTGACCTCCTGTGCTTGCATCCCTCCCCTCTGGAGGAGGTGAACTTTTCAGGCAAGGGTGTATATTTATGGAAGCTTATTCCATATTTATTTCCTTCCTGCCTATCTGTTGTCAAAGAAACTGGGGCACTGATGATCACTCCTATCACACAATCATTTAGGTTGGAAAAGGCCTCTGAGATAGTCTAAGCTTTGTTTGATCACCACTTTGTCAGCCAGACCAGAGTGCTGTGTCCATTTGTTTCTTGAACATCTCCAGGGGTGCACCACCTCCCTGTGCAGCCCACTCTAATGCTTAACAACCCTTCCTGTGAAGAAATTCTCCCTGACATCCAGCCTGAACCTCCCCAGGTGCAGTTTGAGCCTGTGTCCTCTCATCCTGGTTGCCTGTGACGAGGGAAGAGTTTGTGCAGATGTTCCACTCCACAGAAAGCTGCAAAAATACCAGGAGCAAACGTGTCCTGCTGGCCCAGGGCTCCAGACCCTCCTCTCCTGTTAGGCAGCAGCAAGGTCTGTGGCCATGCTGGAGGTGCCTGCCCCAGAGCTGGTGCTCTGTGGTACCGTGGCCGTGTCCACCCTCTCTGTACATACAGGTGGTCCTTAGGATAATCCCCTTTTTCAGAAACAGCTGAATGTTTTGGCACGTGTGACCAGCTAACAGAACTCTGTAAAGGTGCAGTGGCAGCACTCAGGACTGACCCACAAGTCAGGGCTCCTGCAAGTTGTATCCTCCCTCTGGAGGGTGGATTGTTTTCCGGCAGTTCTGATCCTGACTCCAGGAAAACAAGAGGGTGGTGGTTGTTCCAGCACAGCTGGTTTGTCTGTGTCCCTGCCTTCGGCTGGCTCACTCCCACGGAGTCCCTGGGGAGTTTCTGGTTCTCACAAATGCCTCTTTGGGAGTTTTGGGCTGGGGAGTGTCTGAGATCAGAGATGAAACACCAAATTGCATCTGAATTGTGTGAGAGCATTGAGCTCTCTGCCATCCATGTGCTGATGCTGCTTCCCTACTGAGACCCCAATGCAAGTCTTTTTTAGGGAAGCAGAATTGAACCCCAGGAATGCTTCAGATGGGCCTAGCTGGACCCCTGACCCATAATTTAGCTTAATTCAGTGCTGTTTAGTGGAAATAACATTTCACTCTGGTTTGAGCTGACTTAATTTGATGCTCCTAGTGCCCTAAAGGAGAGATCTGTTCCTGTCTGTTCAGCTGAGCAGGTGTAAGATGTTTCATGCACCATGTGGAAAAGCACTTAAAGACTTTTCTATTTGCTATTTCATTTTTCTTATTTTCTATTTCTGGTTTAAATGAAATGAAAGATTGGAAACTTACAGTTTTTTCTTTGTATTTTTTTTTCATATTTAATATTTGACCTATTTATTGTTCATTTAAATCAGCTGGAGGAATTATTTAAGACTTTTTTTCTTTTTCCAGAGGTTAAAATAATTAATTGAATAAGGCTTTGCAGTGAATAATCATTTCCTGAAGAATTTAAATGCTAATTAATAACTCTTTAACACGCTAACCCACCTGAAATAACTGAGGCATTGGGTGCAATTAAGATATATTATTAAATTGTAAAATGTATGATTAAATTGTAAAACGTGTGATTAAACTGTAAAATTATGATCTCATTGACAATCTTTGTCATCCAGCTTTTGCTTCATATGTGCAAGGCCATTATTGAGCATGCTAGATTGGCCTGCAATAAAATGAAATGAAATAATAAAATGAAATTAATCAAGTAGTGAAGTAACCAAATGTGCCCAGTAGAGTAGCAGGGCTTTGAGTCCCAAAACAAAAGGATTCCAATTGTTCCTTTCCAGTGCAGGAGGGATGGGCTGAGAAAGGGTCTAAATGCCAAAGGCTTAATGCTCTTAAAATTCTCCCTGTGTGGTGACCACAGAGTGTGACACTGATATCAAAGTGAACCAAGGGGGCAAAGCAAACTGAAGGAACTGATTTGTTTATTCAGCTCTTCCACTTCCTCTGGCACCATCCAGCACTGAATGAATGAGCTGTGCTCATACCAGGTGGAGCTGACACCAGCTGGAAAAGGCAGCAATAATTCAGAAAGGATTAGCCAAGGTGGAAGCTTCTCATTGTGCACCTGGCTTAGTCATTGGTAATCTTTTCAAGTTTGTTTTTTTTATTTCCTTCCCTCCCTTGCATGCCTTTGGCTTTTGAAAACAGAATTATGCAAAGTGACTGTAGCTTCTGGTGCTTGTAGGAGGGTGGGGGAGGCACCTTTCTCCATGACTTTGTGAAACCCTGAGTGCACCCTGAGCTGAAAAATGCCACCTTGCTATTCCTTACCCACATCAAGGCAATTTTCTGTCATTTCTTTAAATGCTCTCCTCTCGTGTAACCACAGTAACTGTCCTTTTACCTTTAGGTAAAAGCCATTAGTTAATAGAAAGCTAATGAGTGAGTTTGCAAGTGGAAATTACAGTCTGGTTTCTTAGAGAAAGTTTTATGATGCAACGGCCTGTACCGAAACTGAGTAATTACTTCTGGTCTTATCTGAAAGCAACCTATAAACAACATGAGGCATCATTTACAGGCCTGTCCTATAATTAGTTCAAGGAGAGAGATTTAAGTCATCTTGGAGAGGAATACATGCTGATATATAGTAAAAAACTACAGTGGCTTCCTCTTCAAGTGTTCTGTGTTTTTAAATCACCCTATTTTGAAAGCAATTTTCTGGAAAGTTGTGACTGGTGGCAGTGAGTGTTCCTGCAGTGGGACAGAGTGTCCTCTGCTTCCTTGGGGGACTGCCTGGGGCTTCAGGCTGCAAAATGTGCCCTTGGATTGGGATCCTTATCTTCAGGTGCCTTGCCGTGGGTGGCTGGGCTGGTTTTCACATTTGTTTGTTCTAGCAAACTTTATTCGGTTGTAATTCTGTGAATTTGCCCTTATCTGCTGTGCACTGGGGTTCTGTGTACTCTGTCCAGGCTCCCTCCCTGTGCTCCAGCCCAGCTGTGGAGGTGGTGGGTGGGGTGCTGCCTTTGGGCTTTCCTGTGTTTCCCCATGCTGCTGGAATTTCCCTGTTTAGGGCTTGTTGTGGGCCACAGACAGGCTCTGGGGACTGAAAGATTATCAAAGGCATTTCTGGTCTGAAAAGATTTTCCTTCTTGGGGATAAGGAATGAATGAGTGATGGTGTGTGGTTTGCTCCTGGTGGAAAGCTGTAAAATCAAAGAATCATTATAACTGGAAAAGACCTTTAAGATGATCAAATCCAGCTGTCAACCCAGCACCACCACCGTGTTCAGCACTAAACCATGTGCTCAAGTGCCACCTCTACATGTTTTCTGAACACTTCCACAGATAGTGACTCCATCATTTCCCTGGGAAGCCTGTTCCAGTGCTTTACAACCCTTAACATTTTTCCTGATATCTAATCTAAACCTCTCCTGGTACAACTTGAGGCCACTTCTAGTCCTGTCACTTGTTGTCTGGGAGAAGAGGCTGACCCCCACCTGGCTACAACCTCTTTCAAATAATTGTAGAGAGTGATAAGGTTTTCCCTGAGCCTTCTTTTCTTCAGGTTGAACATCCTCAGCTGCTCCTCACCAGACTTATGTTCCCACCCCATTGCCCCTTGTTTGCTACAGGTACTGCAGCAGGAACTTAGACATCCCTGGCTTTTAAATAAATGGCTTTGGTAAGGAGGAATTTACCTCTGTGTATGAAAATAAAATGTGTAGGAAAAACAGGAGTTTCAGTTTACAATGGATCGGTTTCCAGAATTCAAACATAGACATCTTCCCAAGGATTTGAAGGAAGATGGCAAAACTCTAAAGGCCAAAAATGGACTGTGTATGACCTCGCACACTTAGCAGACTGGAAGCTTCAGGAAACTAGACTGTGTTTTTGATTTCAGAGCAGCTATTCTGAATAGCTCTCAGACTAAGCTGAAGCAGCCTGTGGCTTTGTAAAATGGGAAGGGTTTGGTGGCTCAGGGGACTGATGCTAAAAGTGGCACGTTTCGTTTCAAGTTTCAGGGGGAAGGAAGCACGCTCTTGGTATGCAAGTGAACAGAATTCAGCCCTGAGCAAACAATGCCACAGGCTTGTGGGTGTTTGGTGGTTTCATGTCAAGTCTGGTCTGATTGAATTCTCAGACAGTCAAGATCCACGGCACCCATATTTCCAGCTGTTATTTGTGGAAAAACTGTGTCTGCCATCTGCTCAATTCCCTTGTGGGAAGGCAAATCCAAGAAGGAGAAGGATTTTGTCCTCAGATTCCAGAGGGCTGTTGTGTCACTGCTGCCTGCGGGGTCAGGGTTAGGCAGTTTGGCATGACATCTGTCTGTAATTTTCAGAAGAGGTCCCCTCACCCCTTTCTCTTAAAAGCTGCTTTATTCTGTGTGAGATAAGTGCCCCATTGAGCATTTAGCTCCTCAAGAGAGTTCTGCTGCTGCTGTATGGCAGGGCAGTGCCTTCCACAGGCTTTCCTGTTTGAAAAACTCTTGACATAGAGAGGAAATTCTTCCCTCTAAATCCCTAGCAAGTGTTCCCAGCCCCACCTATCCCTGTCTTGCATGTCCCAAGCCCTCAGAGGATTGAGTTTTCCAGATCTGACACCCCAGGAAGCCCAGCCTGAGCAGCAGGAGCTGCATCCCCTCCTTTGCCTGACCTTGTGCTCATGGGTGGGACACTCCTTGTGACTGGTGGTGTGTGGTGGTCTCATGCCCTTTGATGAAGCTTCTGGGATGAGACCAAAAAGCCATTGTTCCTTTTTGCAGAGCCCTCCTGACAGATCCCACAAAAGTTCTTCTTTTTCTCAATTCCTTTTTGCTTTTCTGAGAGTTTCCACTGCTCTTTATCTTCCAGTTCCAAAATATATTTTTTTTTCCTCTTTCGGTGAATAAATTATTCTTCTCAGAAATAAAGATCTCTTCTTTCAAGAGATTGCAATTATGTGAAAAAGGCATAAGTGTGTGAGACTTTACCTTTTAGGAAACTGTAGCCTTAAAAAAGTAGCTCCCAAGTGACAGTGCAGAGAGAGACAAGGATTCATTCAGCTGAATCTGTTATGTATTTTTTTCTTATTTTGGAGGCAGTTTCTGCCTGAACAGGTGCTTCTAAGACTCTCTGAATAATGGTTTATTTTACTGTTGTTTAACCTACAGAGATATTGTAGGTTAGAATGTTATCATGGAAACAAGGATTTAATTTTTTTCTTCACTGGGGACTTTTTTCCTCTGGCATCTGCTCAAACTAACCCTTAAATCTGTGGTATTGCCTGAATCTGGAGTACTCAAAAACCGAGCAACTAAGATGATCCTTAGATTAAATTATGTCAAGAGTCCTGGAGGCATTATTAATTCAACTGATGTCAGTGAAAATGTTTGGATTAATGCAACACTGACCAATACTCATACTTCTAAAGTGGATGATCTGGAGAAAAAACCTTATGAGACAAGAGAAGTGTTTTAAGGGTTTTATTCTAATTCTTAGTAATTTTTTCTCTCTTGTAATTTTGTTATTAAACCTGTCTTTATACCCTTTCAAATTTTAAAGCTGCCTTACTTTTCTCCTAATCCTATTTCACAGCCAAAAAAAAATAGTAAGTACTTCTAGTACACACTCAAACCACTACACATAATTCAAGAAACAAAAATAAACAAACATAAAACCACTACACAAATTAGTGCTTCCACCCGGATTCAACCTGAAACCATCACAAGATGTAAAAATGAGACCTGGTTTTGAGGAGTGATGATGTAGTTTGCTAGCAGCACTTTGGAGGGGAGACCTCAACTTCTGTGCAAGTGTGCCATAATCTCTGAAAAGATTATTTAGCCTTCTGACTGACTGGGATGTGTGTGAGGATCTTGCTAGACACAAACTGGGGAGAAACTTACTGGAGTAGAAGATGGGTGAAATAAAAATACCTCCCTACCCTTCCTCTGGCCCTCTGCACATGAATTATGTATGAATTGTGCCAAGTGGTAGGAATTCCTGAGTGCAGCTCCTCATAACACAAATACAGGCAAGAAGGACCGAGATGGATTGAAATATGTGGGAAATTCATGCACAGCATGGGTGTGGTTGGCAGGTATTTGCTTGCTCTTGTCTCACAGCCTTTCCCTCCCTCTGTAGTTATTACTTGCCTTAAAGGGCTTTGTGCCACCTGGATTAGAGATTCCCTCTGTGAAATAATTCTGTCTCGTTAAAGATGAGGATGGAATTCTAATCCTGTTGTTAGTCTGTTACTTGCAGAAACCTCCCTACACTGAAATGTTTCCACCTAATTTAAATTTCTGCAAATAGTTTGCAGTTCCATCATTCAATGGGCTGAGCTCCTCTGCTTGCACTGGAAATATGATTATTTAAGCTCTTCCTCAAGGAAGGTCAAGGTAAAGGAGTCTCTGGTACGTGCAAGCTGCACATGTACAAGGATGGTTTTTGGAAAAGCAGGGTAGAGAGGGTATTGCTGCCTGAAGTGATGGAAAGGGCAGGGCAGAGCTGCCAGAGAGGTGACACAGGGTGCTCCCTCTTGCTGAGGAGGGATGAGCAGCAGCTGATGCCTCTTTCTTCCAAAGTCCAGGCAGGCTCTGTGATTTAAGTGGGAGTATGTTCTGGCTGCATTTCCAGCTGGAGCCTGCAAATGCTGAAGGAAGGCATGTTTTCTGACCTAAGCTCTCTGCCCACACCTGGGATGTCTGCACAGCTTCAGTTTCTTCCACTGCTTACAGCTAAGTATCTAAAACCTCATAAACATGATTCCTTTTAGTTTTGCTCTCCATCCTGACTGTCCAGTGTTTTGACAGAGTGCAGCTAAAGCACCATAAAACTTAGGGAGGATGTAACTTGACAATAATGGAGTTACTGAACACTAGGGAATAACCCAAGGCCAGGTTGGATGGGGCTCTGAGCAATCCAGTCTGGTGAAAGGTGCTCCTGCCCATGGAAAGGGATTGGAATGAGATGATTTTGAAGATCCATTAAAACCCAGACCATCCTGTGAAGAGTATTGAGCTGTTAAGATTGTAAAGCTCCAAAATGATCCATTTTAAAAGTGTGTGATTTTTCCTGTCCAGTCTGCAGCTACCTTTCACACTGAGCCAGGATTATAAAACACCCTTGGTAAATGTTATCAGCCCAAGGAAGGAAAGAGGTAAACTCCCTCCCTTGGAAGTTTTGAATTCAGGTAGCAGACATAGCCTAATCACAAGGGAGGGGGAGAAGGGGAAATTCTGGGGGAATTTCTTAGGAGGCAGAAGGGAAACTATTTCAGGCTCAAGAAACTGCTTTGAGCTGACAGAACAGTCAATAAAATGCCTTCATTACTTTTGTTTGATACTTTTCTAGGAGGAAGTGCAACACACTAATGCCAGAGAGTTTCTAATCTCCAAAATGACCTTCCAGCCCAATACTGTGAGAGCAGGGAAAACCCTGACCTGCAGATATTTGTTTTGCTAGCAACAAGCTCCAGGATTCTCAGTTTCTTTTCCTTACTGTGATTCCTCTCTTTCTTTACCTATTTTTATTTGTAGAATGTCTCAAACAGAGGTTCTTTCTACAAGATGTGGTTGTTAGTGATATGTATATATAACAATTCCACCAAGGCTCAACAGTCAGTTTATTTTTTCCTTTACCAGACCTCTTAGGACAATATATCTCATCCCTTAATTGTAATGTCAGAATCAGTAGGATTTATATTTCCTACCAGGTGTGAAGAGGAAGAAAGTTGGACCAAGTTCAGAAAATGTTTTTGCTCTGTAGGAGGGAGTTAAGTATCCATTACCTAAT
This sequence comes from Prinia subflava, assembly GCF_021018805.1. Taxonomy (NCBI): domain Eukaryota; kingdom Metazoa; phylum Chordata; class Aves; order Passeriformes; family Cisticolidae; genus Prinia; species Prinia subflava. The sequence goes on along the minus strand of NC_086249.1, from coordinate 101,965,588 downwards.
TGATGAGCATGACGGGTAAATGAGGCTAATTAGCAGCGTATGCTGTTGAAGTTGCTACATTGGATGTGGAAATGCTGTGAAGGGTGGATCTGGAAATAGAAGTTCAGGGTGAGAAGAGAGAAAGAAACTGAGAAACTTAATCAAGGCTGGTGTAACTTTGCTTGGCTCTTCCCTGGAGAACCCTTCCCTGGGTTTGTACAGCTGGAAGATAAACCCTGACAACAGCTCCTCTGAGCAAGAGAAACCACCTGAGTCACATCCAGTGTTCTTCTGCTCAGCTACCAAATGCAGTTGTTTGAACACGTTTGTAAGCAACTGTTCATCATAAAGTTTTATAGACCTGGAACAAATCCTGGGGCCAATCAATGATATTAATTAGTTCACTGGTGTCAGAGCTACTGAACTAAAAGCAGCTGGTCTCTGCCTGAGCTGGTCTCTCAAGGAGCATTGCTCACCTAAAGCAAAAGTGAAGGTGTCTGGGTTTTATTTGAGGTTTGTTTTCTCACTGTTCTTGTAAATAGACCTGCAGCTGCAGTTTGTGAGAACTTTTTGAGGAGAGAGGAGCTGTTTATAGAATGACTTTGCCCAAGTAATTAATAGCATGTACCCAGTACCACTGGTGTGCTGGCAAATGATCTCTGATATTTCTGCAGGTTCTGGTGGTACCTTTTTTTATGCAGGGAAAAAACCAGGTGAGTAAATAATTAAGAAATGGAAAAGCTGTTCCCTTCTCCAGGAGCCTAACCTGGCTTTTTCCATGGATGCCCACTGTAAAGCACAAAGAACTCATGGAATACTTTGTACTAGTAAAAAATTGGATTCCTAGTGGTTCAGGGACTCTTGAACCAGTGACAAAAATAAGCCTGAGAGTTGCCAAATATTGCAGGCTTAAACCTGACCCCCTCTTCCCCATGGAATTGCTTTCCCAACCCCTGCTTTTTGAAAATATTTATGAAGCTGAAGCCTACACAGTCTTTTAAACCTAGCTGCTCTGATGTTGGAGCAGAAAGCTTCCAGTTGTATGGCTGTGTTACAGCCATGGGAATATTAATGTCCAACCAGCTTCTGTTTGTCAGAGATGGATATGAACAGGATCCCAAGCACAGGTCCTTAAAAATGTCTGTAAGCACTTCATGCTTCTTTTATTAATCTGTAAATAATTGCTCCAAGTGCAGAACAGTCACACAGATATTTTGCCCAGGTGCTGAAGGACTGTAGATTTTTGGCTTCGTAGCTGAGGTGGATGCATTTCTTTGTCTGAAGAAATGTCTGTAACAGTCAATTTGGGTAACTAGGAGAAGGAAGAGTGGGGATCTTCCTGCAGGCCCCATTCTCTGGAATGTTCCTCAATGTTCTTAAAGATTTCAGATCTTTTTAATGCCTGGTTCAGATTCAGTTCAGCCAAATGATTTTCTATCTGGAGCACCCATCTCTCAAGCACTGTGTGAGCATGATCAGATCTTGTCTCATTCTTGTCCCACCAGCAGAAGAACCATTTCTGTTATTAGTGCAACAGCACTAATAGGATTTTTTTATCCCTGACTAATCACAACCACACAGGGAGGTGCTGGCTGCTTTTCAAAGTAAAAGGTTTGGGGTTTGGAAACAAAGCAAGGAACTCTTCCTTTCTTTTGAACCTCTCTGAAAGACCACTTGTGTTTGCTTCTTCCTTATGGGTTTCTGCTCAAAACCATGGCATGAGCAAGAGGTGGCACCTTCCCCCTACCCTTTTCTGACAACAGTGCCCTGTTCTTCCTATGGCTGTGAGCACGTAAATGAATTTTCATGTTGCCTGCTCTCTCCTTTAGGTAAATGTGGGGACCTACTGCAAGCTGTTTCATTATTATCTGTGCATGCATCTTGGTGGGGAAGGGTTGTGTGTTGCTTTTGCTTTTCTGTGGTGGTTCAGTGCCTCAGCTTTCCTGTTGGAGACTGTAGGAACTCAGCAGGATTTTTTTGTGAATGATCTTTTAAATGAAAGCTGTACTCAGTTGAAATGTTGCCCTTCTAGGATTGGAAGGTGACCAACAGCTCTGGTTTCAAAAAGTCCAAGCCCAGCTCCTCCCATTCCTGCTCTTCCCTCTCTCCCTGTGGACAGTAAAAGGTCTCTTCTCCCAGGAGAAAGCAAAGGAACAGTGTAAGATGGAAGCCACAATTTTTTATGCTGTTGCATTTCTTATTGCACTCTGTTTCTGTGACTTCCCTTTTCTATTGCAAATCAGCTCTGGCAGCCTTACAGGCCCTTATCTGGGATAACTGGGACAGAGAATAGAAAATCCAGCCCCAGCAGCATTACAGGTGGTTTAACAAAGGATGAATTTAGAACTGAGAGGTAGCAGCAGTTGACATGGAAATATTTTGCATTGGATGTTGCATGCCCTGATAGACTGGCTGTGTCAAGGGAAGGCAAACTGCTGTTCCAAAACTGCTGTGAGAAAAGTGCAAGAGAGGGCAAATGAATTCTGGCAAAGGTTCTCTGATGTCTCCTGATGTAAATGTTTTGCTCTCTAACACAAATTCCCTGGACTCAAGAGCTCACTTTACAGGACTGCAGGACTGTCTTAGTTTTGTCTTTTCTCTTGCCTTGAGAATCATTTTGGGTGTTTTTTTTTTTTTTTTTTTTTTTTTTTTTTTTTTTTTTGTTTTGTTTTGTTTTGTTTTGTTTTGTTTTGTTTTTTTGCAAGATTCGTCAAAGGGCTACAGGAGATGTTGGGGGAAGAGGGAGGAATTAAGCAGGTGTTTTACTTGACCCCACAAACCTTGCCTTTCTTAAGAAACCATGTAGTGAACTGTTAATTGCATCTTTGTGCAATTGGCTGGTGCTGATCTTTGAGTTGTGCTAGAATGGGAAAAGTTAAGCCAACTTTAGTTAACAACTAAAGATGATAACCCAATATGTGATTTTATTACAGCTTCCAAGAACTAGGGGAGGATATAAGTCCTAAAATTACAGACTTTTTAAATAGTATTTCATTTGCTCTTTTATGGTGAAATGGTTCAGTGAGAAGAGAGCTCTGGTAATGAATTATCTCATTACTTCAGAGGATGCTTATTTTGATTGTAGCCACATAACCCTTTCACCAGTGAGTATGTTTATCAGAGAGCACAATACTTCTCATCTGAAAGTAGGACACAGCTGAAAGTAGGCTGGAGAATGAACATCTGAAAGCAGCCAGATGGTATCAGGCTAATAAATTCTGCCCAGATGTCTTGTGTTGCAATAGCATCCGGTGGTCACTTGGTAGGGTCACCCTGAGGGACCACAGGGTCATCCTGTGGCTGTGGTGGAGGTCCCTTTACATATGGCTCTGGGGCTAAACAAAGTATCTCAGCAATGAGTCACTGGCTCAACTATTTGAGATCCTTTTATTAATAAATTTGCTGTGCGGGCAGCTGCATCTTCATCAGGGGAGCAGCACATGGGTCGCTGCTCTCTTGTCTTTTTTGTAGTCTAGAGTGCACTGAGATCTTTCTCAGTGTCAGAGATACCAAACAGTATTTCTTTTAGGAGCTTGTGCTGTTTGGAGCACGTTGGTAAGCAATGACTTGAAAAGAAAGAGCAGCAGTTCGTGCAGAACCACAGGGTTTGATGCTGTAGAAGATCAGCCTGATCTCTTTGTGATTCTACACATTCAGTGTAGGAAATCCCCCTGTGAAAGTTTTAGGTGAACTTAGGTTTGCAGCCTGCTTTGCCTGAAGTGGAAGTTGAGGGTGTGAAATGCACAGACCAGATGAGGCTTGAAAGCTCAGCAGAGCATTGCACTGACCCACAGTCGGTTTTTAGGGTTTGCCTTCCCCCAAATGACTGAGCCCTTTCCTTTCCAAAACAGCAACATTTACCTCCACCAGTGCCCTTGAGAGGTCTTGACAGTGCTCTGGCTGAAGCACTACTTGTGTGACATCTCCCTGCTCCCAACACTCATCCTTACTTCCCCTGAACTTGTGCTCTTTCCTTTCCATTGATTAACACCCTGTGAAATATCTTCTGATGCCAACTCACCCCAGATTTTTTTTCCTAGGATGATCCAGTACCTGGTTCTGCAAGGGCAGGAACAGGTTGCAGCTCCACAGGTGTGATTGGTATCTCTGGGTAGCTGCAGGAGCTGTTTCAGTCTCTGCAGTGCCACAGACACAAAGCTCCTCTGCACAGTAGCAGCTGCCTCTGGCACATTTGCTTTGGCACCCTCTGAGCTCCTGGCTGGAGTTGTGCACAAGTGAGGAGGTTTTGCGTCACCAGATAACAGCTGTTCTTTGGAAATCCAGGGAAATGGGTTGGAGCATTACAGAGATTTTGTCAGTGATTTTGGAAGCACTGTTAGATAGGTATTATACAGCAGCTAATTGCTGGTTGCATGCCTTGAAGCATAAAGGGCAGAAAGATGCACTGGTTGTTCCAGCCATGTCACAAATCGAGGGGGTGTGTGAGTGGAAATCTCTAATATCACCCAAGAACTCTGAATCCTTGGATATCTTCTCCTGGGCTGTCAGAGAACCAGTGTCATTTGTGAGGCCATCCATGGCTGAGCAGATGGTTATGGCTATGTGGTGTAAGGTCCAGCCTTCCCAAATGTTTCTCTGTTCACATTTCCTAGAGTCATGACAGAAACATTGAACATCCAAGCTGTGGTAACTTTTAAACTGGTTACTCTCAGGCTCCTCTGGCAGTCTCTGCTTTAGTGACCTCTTAAGGTGCAGACAGACCCAAATCAGAGACAGGATCTGAGCTTTCTGTCATATCAGACACATTGAGAACTATAAACACTGGTGAATAGCCCTGTTTTCTGTGAGAGCAAGACATGTAAACGACCAGCTGAAGGAACTGTGCTTCTATATATGTGACAGATCATCATTTATCTCTAGGTTTTTCTAGTTAACAATGCATGCTGCACCTCCCTTACAAAAGACTACCTTCCTTTATTCTGTTCTTGCACAAAATGTTTTAAATCATAGGCCAAACACTTCATTATTTATCCATGTGCAGGGTAGAGGCAGGACTATATCTGCCTGGGCTCTTTTGGCATCTCTAGTATGCTGTGGATATTTTGGATGGATGGAAGGGATGTCCTCATTTGCATGCTATAAAGTACTTATCACTGTGTTTCCACTACAGTCAAACTCTCCTAAAACACAATATTATTCAGTGCACAGCTGTTGCTGCTAAAATAAACAATTGATATTTCTGCTTTGCCATCAGATTCTAGGGAAGTAGACACTTCCAAGGAGATGTCTAACAAAGCTGTATCCAGGAGGATTTTTGTCATTGCAATGTGCTACTTTTACTCTAGACAGATGTAGCAATTGAGTCTTCCTATGTCTGGGAAGAGATGCTTTTCCTGAGCCAGCCCTGTTCCCACAGCTGGACTGTCTGAATTCACAGCCCCTCTTGCCACCAGCTCTTCATGAAAACTTTCAGTGTGCCCAAAGCCTGAGTTCTGAGTATTTGTGGTGAGAGATGGCCAGACTTGGGCCTTCAGAAATGACTAACTTGGAGTGAAAACTGCACAGAAACTTTGATTTGGCAAGGCAGGTTTCCTCTCCAAACTGTCTTTGCTTATTGGCAAAAAGAGCTGATGCATGAAGGAATGGGAACTTGAGTTGATCCATCCTTGATGGGAATGTGACAATCACCTACTCCTTACCCAAACTGCATCTCATTACTTCAGCTGGGGCAGTGGGGAGGAGTGTTGGGTGGGACTTCTGTGCAACCTCCTGCATCCCTGACTCTCAAAGGAAAAGGGATGTGGTGTCCTCAGACAGGAAATTACCAAGTGCTAATTGATTAGGTGTGGCATTGTGCATATTTTACAGGCAGCTGGAGGCTTCATTATAATGCAGGCAAACAAAGTATTGTGTTTGGATCTTTAGAGCATTATGGAATAGCATTAAACATTAAACATTACAGCTGCCCTTTCTGCAGACACAAATGTCCATTTGTGAGAATATGTCATGGAACAAGTTTGGTTTTTTTCCCTCTCCCCTTTCTGATACATTTGTGGAAAGTTAACTAGCAGTTATTTTGTATTATTGTTAGTATTATTGTTAGTATTGCTATTATTGTATTATTGTATTATTGTTAGTATTATTGGTGTGATTTGTCCTGTGGTATAACTGACAGCTGCTAAACAAAGTAGTAGGTTCTGGGTTCAACCCAAGGGAGAAATTATTTGCAGGAAGCACTCAAGGTATGTGAAGTTTACATGACCTAGTTTGGAAGCACTTCCTCAGAGCACTCATGGAAATCTTTAGCTGTTAATATGCATATTTGTAGTTCAAAGCCCTTACATTCCTGTCCTGCTACCAGATGGGATTTGAAGAGCCTTGCTAAGTTTGTCTTTCAGTGCCTCTGATTGTGAGGCACTCAAAGCTGACCTCAGTGCTTCTAGGACTGTTTATTTAGAGGACTGAACTAAGAGTGTTACATGTTGTCCTTTTTATAACCACTCAAGCTGAAAACCATCATTTAAGAGATTGAATTGGCAGCTGAAGGACAGAGAACACTTCAGAGCAGCTGTGAAACAGAACACAGGTTTCAGAAATTGAAACAATCCTATTTCTCTGCAGTTGTTCAGGGATGCCAGGATGGCTTTGCAGCCCCTGTTCTGGAGCCACCCAGAAATTCCTGCCCTGGCCTAACCAGAGCACAACATGGGGTGTCTCTGATCCACCTTGATCCACCTCTGATCCACAACTTGCTGGTAGGAGGGCAGTGGTGGCCTTGCCATGATTTGTGTCACCTCCCTGAGCTCTGCTTCATCCCCACATCCCTGCATTATGGCCTGCAAATGCAAGGTACATTGGAGCTGAAGTTTCCATTTACACGCCCTGGAGATAACCCTTGACATGAGGACAATTTCTGAGTGGGAACCTGTTCATGCATCTCTCAACAAGGAAGAGTGAGAGAAAAGAGGGAGAGAAAGAGAGAAAATAGCCAATGAAAGTGGAATTTAACCAAGGATATCCCGAGTTTGGTCCTTCTCTCCCTCCTGAGGTGTGGGACACAGCTGTAGCTGGGCTGAGGCAGGGACCTCAGCAAAGTTGCACTGAGGATCAGCTCGTGCAGGTCACTCCATCTCAACTGAGATGTTCAGCTCCAGTGAAAGCAGTATTTGGAAAACACCTGTAATAAAATGGCTTCCCTCCATGACCACCATGAAAATTGTAGCCACAGTGAGGTTCTCAAAAGGTGAAATTAAGTGTGTGGAGGATAATCTTTGAGGGAAGAAGTTTCCCATGAGGAAATTCAAAGATCCCCTAGACAGACCTACCATACAGCCCTGCTAGTTCTTTAATTAGGTGTTTTGCTTTTTTGGTTTGAGACTCTGAAGGTTTCATCCAGGCACTCATGCAGCTCTATCCTGTCATAAAAGGAGTTTGTGCTCAGCGAGGCACTGCTGCTTTCCTTGGCATTGATAGATCCCAAATGTGGGCCCAAGCAATGTTTATGGAATCAGGCTTCCCTAGAGTACACTTTTTGGATGGATGACAACACTCTAGTACAAATCAACACTCTTTTCTGCTTCATTCCTCTGTGGTGAGTGAAGAAATGGGGGAGGATGTAGTAAAATGTGTCCCAGCACAGGGATTTACATGAGTCTTAGGGATGAAATGAAATTAAATTCTGACCCCTGACTCTCTAGCTTGACACAGCTATCTTGTAGAGTGGACCTTTCCAGCTAAACCTTTTAGCCCTAAAGCTTTTCATTTCATGCTTCTGCTCCCTTTCCCAGCAGAGGATTTAAAAAGTATGAGAGATACAACTGAACATGGGGACCCCAGGGAGTCCCATCCTCACGTGTTTTCTTGTCAAGAAAAAAATCCTTCCTCATCTTAAACATCAAATCATTCTGTAAAAGAATATTGTTTTTGTTATGGGAGACAGTAGAAGCTCTGATGGATTCTACTCTATAGATCCTATCACTATGGGCCTTTAGATTCACACAGGGTCCTGCTGCCATGGTTTATTTGAGGTGTCAGGGCTGGGTTGGACTCGATGATCTTGAAGGTCTCTTCCAACCCAGTCATTCTGTGATTCTATTCAAAAATCTCTGACAAGTACAGTGCTGCCTACAGTCCTGCCAGCTGCCAGGAAAACTTACCCTGCAGCCTGAGTCTCCAGAAGCATTGCTAGGGGTGATTGAGTGAGGAGTGCATGGGAGTGAGATAACCATGCCATGGCCCTTCCTGGATCTGTGGCAGAGCTGGAAAAGTGATGACACTCCTGTCTCCATTTATTCTGACCCTGTGAGTCTCTCAAATGCTTCTGGGCATCTCCTTTTTTCCCTTCATCCTTGCTGTTTAAAGAAAATCTCATCCTCTGGATAATAAATTGCATTTGGGTAAGAAGAACAAGCAAGTTTAAGCTGGTCTACTTCAAGGAGGTAGTACATGGAGTTCTGTATGCTCTTCCCTTTCCTGATGTCAGAGTAAATCAGTCCTCTTTGGAGAGACCATGGGAAGGATCTGCTTGGCTCTAGACCTGATCTCTCTGTGGTGGCAGCAATCATTGGCCTGGCAAGATATTGATAAAGGAGCTGAAAGCAATTTTGCTTTAGTAAAAAAATTCTGGTTCAGAATTTAAGCTCATGCCAATGTAGAACATGGGGTTCTCAAATGTTAGAAGAGAAGCCAGAGTTGGAAATGACACTTAAATGCACTTAAGTTGAGAAATGTGTTTGGACTGCACAACTAATTAACTATATTCATAAACTGATGGGAGGCACAAAAATATCAAGCAAACAGCTGTCTCCTTCATCTCATTTAGCCTGCTCTTTTCAGCATCCTTCAGCAAGTAAATTGTAAGTGGAATAAAATAATATGGAAAATGTCATGGTAGCATATGCACAAGGTGGCGTGAGAAGAAAATACATGCAAAATTAAGCTGTAGAAATAATTTTAAAAATTAGAACCCTATAGATTATAACCCATCACAGTTATCTAGATGAATATTTTGCCTGTTCTCTTCATCCTTCCCATTCTATCATAAAGTTGCATTCTTCACCTACATGGAGCAAAAGCTGGATTACACCACCCACCAGTGTTCTCTTTTCAGAGAGCAGAAGTGAACTCAGAGTGAAACTTTGGCTACTGGAGTGGTGCAATTAATAACTCCAGCACGTGGAACTCATGCCCATGCAGTGCTACACTAAGACACTGGCACTTCTCCAGCTCCTGCTAGCACCTCTGCACCACACCTTGCTCTGGGGTTAGGATTTGTCTCAAGGTGTTGAGGTGTTGTTTTAAAAACATATGAGCAGATGGGAACTGAAATTGATGAATGGAAGTCTCTGAGGCTCAGGCTGCTTTGAGAAATATAAATATATAAATTTTATATAAATATGAAAGGTAAATTCACAATGTATACACACCCTCACATGCTCTGAAAATGGTCAGTGTTCAGTGAGGCATGTTCAGTGAAGTGTGTTCACTTTCTGTGTGTGTGTGCATATATTTAACGTAGCAGAAAAGTACCTCATTGCTCAGAGGACAGTTTAGATGCATTTTCCTCCCCTCCCCTTATTCCTCTCACCTGTTGAACCAAAGCTCAGTCATGGACATGTCCTGGCATGTGGGCTGTCACCTTTTTTGGCTGTTTGGGGATGTTCAGCTTCCACAGGAGGCAGTTGCTCTACAGGCTCTTCGTCCTGAGAGGGAGGGAAAGCTGTGACACAGTTCAGAGAAGGAAAGTGAGAAGGGTGTGAAAGACAAACCAGCTAAACTCTTTCCAAGGATTCTTAAATACTCATAATAGAAGCATAGAATGAGTTGGAAGTAACCCTGAAAGATCATCTTGTTCCAACCCACCCTGCCAAGGGACAAGGATGTCTTCTGCTAGACCAGGTTGCTCAGAGACACATCCAGCCTGGCCTGGATGCTTCCAAGGATGGGGCATCCACAGCTTCTCTGGGCAATCCATTTTAGTGCTTCAGCACTCTCACACCACTCTCATTTTTCCTGATGTGCAACCTGCATCTACCTTTTTTCAGTTTAAAATTGTTGTCCTTTGTCCTGGTAAAAAGTCTCTTTCTTATCAGCCCCTGAAAGGCCCCTCTGAGATCTCCAAGGAGCCTTTTCCAGGCTGAAAAACCTCAACTCTCTCAGCCTCTCTCAGTGCTCAGAGGAGAGATGTTCCAGCACTGACCATTTTCGTGGACTTTTTCTGGATCTCCTCCAACAGATCCCTGTTTTATGTAAGCAGAAAACTGTAGATGCCATTTACCATGATAGGGTGGGAAAATCCAAAAAGTCCCCTAAAGAGTTGACTGCACCTGTGTGTGTGTGGTGTTGATTTTTTTTTTCAAATTATATATATATATATATTTTTTTTCTTTGGAGAGTGAAACGTTTTTCTCTCACCCATCCCTCACCCACCCCCAACCACTGAGTGGTTTCTCTGGAGAAAAAATGTCCATAGCTGGTGACTGTTCTACCAAAAGGTCAGTCTCCTAAATGTAGTATACACCCATGCAATATTCTTTTAGGGCTTTCCCAACTGGGGAAAGTGTATCAGAGACTTTTTTGTAGTGTTTATCTTGGTAAATATTCCAATAACCTGATCTGTATTACAAGAAGAGCCTTTGGAGTTGAAAATTTCTTATTACCTCCTCTCCCTTTCCAGAAAGAGATAAATAATTTCTTTAGAATGAAAAATCTGTGCTGATCTCCACCTTTGCACTACTCACACTTGTGTTGCCAAGATTAAACTCCAAGTAGTGGCAAGCTTTTTGATTTAATGAGAACTGAAATCTATAGCTGTGTCATTTCACTTCTTTCTCAGGATTCACTTTTAGTCAAATGGTGGAACACGTTTATTTAGCTTTCAAAAAGGCAAAATTATCTGGCTTGAGCAGGCTTTTGAGGGGTCTGAGCCAGGTTCACAGGAAGGAGGTGTGAGAAATTGGACTTTGTGGTATCTGTAACTCTGTACTTTTACCAGGTGTTTCTCTCCTATCTTCCTCTGCCTCTGCATTAATTTGGTGGGTACAGTCCCCTCTCAAGGAGGGGATAAACATTCAAGGAGAAAATTAGGTTTTGAGATAGAAAGTTGGTTTAAATGCCCTATTATAGGAATGTACATGGCATGTACATCTATTGCTGTATAGTTTTTGTGGTTTGTTTTTTAATTAATCTAATATAAGGCAAGGCAATCTAATATAAACCAAGGCACCAAGTTTGTCTGAAGCCCACTTGTGCAACAGAAGTTGGTTCTCTTTTCTTTTCTTTTTTTTTCTTTTCCAAAGTCCACCACCCACTAAACTGCAGTGAGTCAGATTGGGAAAACCCTCCTGTCTGCACAGGAGAAACTCTGCTCCTTGCCCTCTTTCTTGTCTTATCACTCTTACACTTCTTCACTGCTTGCAGTGAATCTCAGGTTCTGTGTGTGTGCTGCTCAGCCCCTGGGAGCTCCTGCCTTCCTTTTCAGCTGCAGTTACTCTCTGCCACTCTGTAAACAGTGACCTTTCAGGACCTGAGCAGTTACCCAGAGCTCCCTTTTTGGTGTGGCCAGGATGTCAGCATGTCCTGAGGCTTTGCTCTCTTGCTCAGGTGACATTTCGAGGCAGTAAGTGTGATTTCATTGTTTTCAGCCTAGTTCATCCTCTGAACTTCACTAAACTGAGACTCCCTACTCAGTCCCCTCTCTCACGGTGCCACTTTAATGACTAAGGAAAAGCAAAAAGATAAGAGCAGAAACAAAGGCAAAGCGGTACTCAGTGAGAAAATGAGTTGGAAATGTCTTTTGTTTTAGTGGTGGTGTCACTTTCCATTTTGCAGTCTAAGCACAGCCCAGCTGGGAGCCAGGACAGGGCAGAGCAGTCCCACTGCTGGGAACCCCCTCAATCTGGAGTTTTTCCTCTCAAATTGTCACTTTTTCCTGGCAAATTGTCGCATATGACAAAAGAAAAAAAAAAACCAAACAACAAACCCTAAGGCAAATCCACATCGTTTCTTTTTCATTTTTTCACATGGCTACATCCTTGAAGCAAGTGTAAAAGAGCTCAGCCAAAACCCACAGCCCAAACACTGCAATTTTAGCACTTTCTCATTCAAGACAGAAAACTCCATCTCCTGCTTACCTCTGTGGAATCTCCCTGTGCTCCCTCTGCATGTGCTGAGATCCAAACCTGCTGCTGCATTCACAGCTTCTCCTGTGAATGAGGAAGTGCTGGAGCAGGGCAGGATGTGAGCAGTGACTCAGAAATCAGGGGCTGTTCCTCCAGCCAAGCTGAGGAATAAATGGAATTATTATCAGCTCTCACTGTAGCTCGTTCAGCTGACGTAAGGGCTCACAAGTTACCCCTTTACCAATAGAAAAAGCTCAGGAGAATCCACCTCTGATCTTTTCCCAGAATTTAGCTGTTTATGACAATGCCTGCAGGTGTTGCAGTTCTTTCTAGGAGGACTGCCTACCTTTTGTCCTGTAGTTAAACATTTCTTTGCCTGAATGTGCTGTTTGGAAATGTTCAGAACCAGGATTCTGCCAGAGTTTCTGACACAACCCTTGTCTCTCAGCTTAAGCAGGCACTTAAGACATTGCTTAATTCTTTCCATTGAGAAAACTCTTAAAAATATACTCTTAAAAATAATTTAAAAACTCTTATCTTGCAGTTAGTTTTGACTGCTGCTCATGTATTTGGTTTCCTGTACAGCTGAGCACAGAGGCTGCCCCTTGCAGTTCCCAAGCATGACTTTCCAAACTCTGCAGTGCCAAAAAAAGCTATTTCTTCTACTTGCTCTGCAATCAAGCACTGCTTTTTCCCTGGCTCTCTGCTTTTGATGTGCAGCTGCTGAGCAGTATTTGCCCCTTATATTTTCAGCCAGCCATGGCAGAAGCCTTTCCTTTTCTCCTTGGGAGCTCTTGCATCTCCCTGAGCTGTGGGCCTGGCACAGTCTGCTGTCACATTCCATAAAGGAATTGATGTTTTCCTTTCAATGGGCATTTGCTGCCAAGGGCATTTCTTCACTGGGGGTTTTTGCACATAGTTGCATAATTGCACAATTCAGCAATTGTAGAAAAACATATTTGGTAGATTCTGTTCAACACTTATTCAAACTGCCAGTTTCTGGGTAGTCTCTCTTGCATTGAATTGAATCCTTCTGACATCTCCCTTTGTTTACTTTACAGATGTACACACACACTTCTTAATGCACTGTTAGTGTTGAACTTAACATTATATAAACATGCCACAAAAGGCATACCCATTGATTTGAATTATTATTTAAAAGTATTAAATAGTAATTACTCTTAAAAATAAATAACAGTAATATAACCACTCATTCATCTCAGCTCCTCCACTGTTTGGATTAAGTAGAGAGCTTGCTATTTAACCAAGCTGGATGAATTTAAATATTAATATGTAACTCTCATATTAAAAAAACCCCACTATTTAAACTTTAGAATAAGCCTGTTTGGTTCTTTGATTTTTTTTAAATTAAGTTAGAAGTTAAATAATTTAAAAAGTCTAGAAAATCATCTTTCATTGTCACAGTAAACAAACAAAGCCACCCACACTCTACTTAATTGTTTTAAAAGTAAGACTCAATAAATCAGCCAGCTTCATGGTAGTATTTCAGCAATATGTGATTTCTCACTTAAATTGGGCTGTAATGGAGTTGCTTATTTTCTCCCATGGCAGTGATAATCCAGGGTATTTCTTGAGGCAGTTCACTTTGGGAAATGCCTGATTATGCCTGATGCAACTCATATTTCGGTGGATGGAAGACAGAACAGAGGAAAAAACTTCTGAATTTGTAGAAGTCATTTTCTCTCTAGCATTGAAATACAAAAGTAGAAGGCTTCCAAGGCTAAAGTTCCTGATGAAGTACCAAGCCCATCTATGGCTGCAGTAATGTCCAGAGAAAGTAATAATGGTGATTTTTTTACCCTCATGCTCTTCTGAGAGCTACTCTTCTGGAAGATCCTAATCCTCCTCTGAGAACTCCTCTCATAGCAACAGAAATATTGTCCAAATTAACTCAGTTGCTGGAATCTGACTCAGAGGTGCCATGTCCTGCTCCAGATAAAAGGAAATCACTCCGTAACAAAGTTTGTGATGGTGTTTCCTTAATGTTTCATAAGCTAATTCCTTCTTTACGTGTTTTGAACAAGCCTAAATTTAAACCGTCAGCTGAATTAATTCCCCTGTGTGTCCAGTGATTTCAATAACCTTTCCCACTACATCCTTTAAAAGTTCTTTGTCTTTCAATACAAGTTTTTCTTGTGTTTTGTCTTCCAAGTGCCCTGGCTTGGTGATTGAGTACCACCTAACAAAAAGAAAATCTTGAGGATGGAAAGACTACTGTGTTCCAGCTCTGTGTCCTTCACTCTTTTCTCATGTTATTTCTGTCCTCCCCTATTGCAGGAGGAGGTAGCAGATGTGGGTCACTGATGCATCCTTCCAAAACCCCTCAGTGCACACAAATACAGGAGCCACAGACACCTGTGGTCATTTAGTGGTCTGGAGTGAGGGCTGTGGGTCTGGCAGGCATGGCCGTACAGTTTCTACTCAATTTGATTTTCAGTGATAAACACAAAGGATTCATGCTGATCTGTGGTGATTACTCACCAGGATCAACCTTTCCAGTGTGTTTGAGCTTTGGAGTTGGTTTTTTTGGGGGGTGATTTTTTTTCCCAGGCTCTTTAGTGGCTCATGTGACAGGTGTGAGGTGCTGTGGTTGCTCAGTGTTCCACTGTGCTATGCTGACTGTAGTCAAACTTGAAAGAAAATTAAGATGTAGCAGCAGTGCAGTACTGCCTTATAATTGTTTATCTTGACAGAAAGAAAAGACTGAAGGAAATATTTTTTTTTCTTCCTACCCTTCCTGTTCTTTCAACATCGTCCTTTTGAACTTAGCATGGGTTGAGTGACCTGAAAGAGAATGCTGTTATGGCTAGATGCTTTCAAATTCCAGCCATAACTTTTCAAGAGTCCCAGAGTGGTTGAGCTTGGAAGGGACATCTGGAAGTGATCTGGTTCTGCTCCCCTGCTCCAACCAGGCCACCTACTTGATCTTCAGACAGAGCCTCCAGTGTGTGCCCATTTCCTCTGGTCCTGCCACTGGACACTGCTGAAGAGAGCTCTGTCCTCCTTGCCCCCTCCCTGGAGATATTTCCATTCACTGCTGAAATCCCACTTGAGCCCTCTCTGCCCCAGGCAGGACAGCCCCAGTTCTCTCAGCCTTTCCTCACAGAAGACATACTCCAATCTCTTCCTCACCCTTGTGGCCCTTCACTCTCTGTCCTTTAGATTAATATATTTATTTTATGGGGGAACACAGAACTCCAGAAGTGGCCTCATTATTGCTGAGGAGAGAGAAGGGATCACCTCCCTCAACCTGCAGGCAATATTTTGCCTAGTGCAGCTCAGGACACCTTTAATCCTCTTTGCCACAAGGATACAATGCTGACTTGTGTTCAACATGGATCATTGTTCTTTCTCTTCTTGAAGACAGGGGTGTGATGTTTGCTCTCTGATTCTCTGCCACTCACAATTGCCATCATCCATCAAGGATTACCAAGAGTGACCTTGCAATGATATCTACCAGCTCCCTCAGCACTCATTGGTGCATCCCATCAAAATCTTGGATTTGATCAAATTCCAGGTGGATTTTGGTTTTCTTGACTGTGTTTCTGCATGCTCAGACAGTGTCTCTGTTCTTTCCATGTTACCCACCCCTGCCCCACCCTCTGCATGCTTTCTTTTGTGCCTGGGTGTTGGCAGGATTTCCTTGTTCATCCATGTAGGCCTCTTGGTATATTTTTGGGTTTTTTTTTTTTTTTTTTGCTTCCTACACATTGCCATGAAGCAAGCACAGAACAAAACTTTGTTGAGACAAGCTACCAAGCCAACACAAATCCTTAAGCTGACTCATGTATTACAGGCCACTGCCTAACGTCTTGTTGGTTTTCAGCACCTGGGGCTTTTCACTTCAGTGTTTGGAGGTGTTCACATGATCAGTACTTTTGTCATGATGCATTTAGGGTGTATAAATGTGCCTTCTCCCTTCTATTTGCCATATTCTGCATATTTACTAAAAGGTTTCCAACTGAAGCAAAATGCAGCCTGCTTTTCCACAGAACCTGACTCCCTTGCTTTGTTACCAAACACAGCTGCCCACGTCTACTAATTCAAACACTATGAATCAGATGCTTTCCAAAGTCAGAGCCAGACTGTTTTCATCATCTATAAGTGAATTGGTGGAAGAAAAAAATGATTTACATATTTTAATTTCCTGTATCTGGAAGATAAACTTGCATTCAGCTAAGTGCTGGTGCAGACTGGTCGACCTGTGTATTCTAATTTGGTGCTATGATAGCATGTTGTAACCTTGCAATATTCCTTTTTATAGTTGATTATTTCCCCCCTGCTTGTGTTTGTTATCCAAATGGCTTCTAAGCCTGCTAGCAGAGTACTCCAAAACAGCGAATCTTTTTTTGGCTGTTATTCATCCCATATTGGTGATTGTACCTGCTATTACTAATAAATGTGAGCCTTTCTCTTTGCCCTGCCCCTAATTTGCTACCAGAAGAGCCAAATAATAGAGACAGTCTTAACCAAGCTGAGCAGAGGACAGAGAGGTTTTTTGGGTGAGGCAGTGCAGACCAGCAGTAGCTGTATCTTGCCATGCTCATCTTCTCTACTTCCTGTTTCTAAACCTTAATCCTCCAGTTCATGTGGAAACAAAAAGACTGTTTACATGAGGCTGGTGAGCACCTGAAGCTGTGTACTTCATTTGTCACTTTGGATTTGGCTGCAGACTGAGGCTTTCCAGCCCGTGGGAAGCTATCCTGGTTGTGGTTGGTTTTCCTGGTTTCCATGTATTTAGCTAAGACCTTATGTGATTAGGACTCTTATTCCAGGATGCAGAGATATGAAGAAATAATGAGTTTTCATGCTGGCTTTTGAACCACTTGAGCAATAGTAGAAGACCTTTCATGGTGCAGCCATAGTAGCAAAAATTGAAGCAGCATGTTCAGTTGCAAAGGAAGAGGTGACAGCCAGCAGCACTGCTGTCCAAGAGATGTTCTAAGTCCTGGCAATAAGAGATGCTTGGCAAGAAATATGTATTTATTACTGAGACCTAATGACCTGAAAATGCCAGTAGGAATGGGAACAAAAACTCAGCTTGACTGTGAGAAAAGAATAAATGCGAAGCTGATTTTTGCTACTACTTTTGTCAGTCTGATCTCTTAAATGATAAAGCTTTTGGGCCAATCAATTAGCTGTTTGTGTCTCTCTGAAGTCAATTCCCCATTTTTCAGCGTACCCTGCAGTGGGTGGCTGCCCAAGGGCTCAGGATCTCAGACACTCAAGAGGGAGGATTTTTACTTTTTCTGTAAAGGTGTTGATGGCTGTATTTGCCACAAGGCTTCTGGGTTTTCCTAGGGCATAGCAGCAAGCACTGGGAGGTGTTGGAAGTGTAATTTGCGCCATGTATTGTTGCTTTCCTCCCAACATAAGCAAGACATAAAACAGACTCTTCTAGTTTGGAGGGACCTGCTTTGCCTAGAAATGTGCAGTGAGCACACCCGCCTTTTGAAAGGTATTTAACATTCCAACCAGCTTATTTGCAACTGTAATGGTGTGTGGGGGTGTAACTGGGTTCCTCCTGGGCCTGTGAGTTGTGTGAGCCAGGCACTGAGCAGAGGTACCTGGGGAAGGTTCAGCACAGTCCCAGCAATGCCATCCGCAGTCCTTCAGTGATGCAACTGCTCAGGCTAAAGCTAATTATAGGAGAGGTTCTTCCATGTAGGCATGGCAGGGATACCCTGAAATCCAAGAGTAAAAGCACCCTACAGCTTGATTTATGCATCACCAAGTGTGCTCTGTGCTATCCTGTATGAGTTTTGTCAAGCCTGATGTGTTCATTTCTGAACAGGACTGCAGACCCAGACACTCTTGGTATATCTTGTGGAGGGTTTTTTGTCTCTGAAGGATTATGTGTTAATGTAAATGTCCCTGCAAGGTGAGCAGGGACTTTGTGATGTGAAGTATATAGCAGCAACTCTGGACTTCACCTGAGCTAAAAATTAATATTTATTTCTAAATTCCATGAATGAAAGCACAATTTTTCCTAGTGTGAATGTTCAGGCAGGCAGGCAGTCTCTAATAACTGTCTATGTAATGAAGTTGCTGGTACTCTGCCAACCTGTGAGGAGCAGCACCTCAAGAGGAAAAAAACAGTCTGTGGTGTCTTGGCAGTGAAAAGGGAGACAAGCTTTGACTTGCTGGGGTGTGGGGGAAAAAAACGCACAGCCTGAATGAAAATAAAGTCTGAATGAAAGCTGTGACGTTCCAGTTGTGTTTGCATCCAGTCTGTGACAGTCATGCCACCCAGACAAGGACATTGTGGGAGCCACGTGCTTTCTTGCATACCTCCTTGTAAAATTTGACTAGCATTTGGCACACTGCTAAATTGCACTTTATTTCTGTTCAAATACACTTTTGTGTGCAGCTGCTTTGTGCTCACCTCAGCAACTGGGCTCACTGCTTGCATGGAGCTTCCAGCTGAGATAGGATATATCAGAGATATGTTATCCCAATATTTATTTTGGCTGGGTGCTCTATCCCATCACCTGGGAGTGCAGAGATGAAGATTATAGCTTGGTTTGTGTCTTGGTTTGAGAAGACAGGTGTCTGCCAGGACAAAGTGGAGTTTCCCTTGGAATGGAGAGTGTAAACTCCCCTCCCTCTAAATTATTATAATTTTTCAGTTAAGGGCTTTCAGGCAAAGTTTTGGGAAATGGAATAACAGTTCTTTACTAGGAATATTAAAAATACAAATATAGTAGTACAAAAACAAACAGACAAACAACCCCTAGAAACCCTGACAGAACCAGAAATATGACTTGACATCCTGTTGGTCAGGGTGTTGGAACCAGTCCAAATAAATCCATGTGGTAACACTGATGTAGTTCTGTTGGAGTAGAGATGATCCTGTAGAAAGGGTCCAGTGATGGGGAGATTGCTCTGGTTTTCCTCTGGGAATCCAGTGGAAAAGCAGAATACCTGGTGTTCCTACATCTCAGTTTTTATCTGGGTAGGAACAGTTGGCTCCTCCCCACTGGGTGGAGCATCTCTCAATGGATGATATAATGTGTGATGTCACTGGTGAGCCTCAATGGCCCATTAACAGAAGATATCCCCCAGAGGGTGGACAGTGGTGAAAGAGATAAAAAACACTGCCCCACCTGCTTTTAACAGCTGGTCTGTTATCAGAAGGCATCCACCCTCCTCCCCCTGGAGTTACAAGAGATAAAGGAAAAATATCTCCCCAACTGCTTTCAACAGATAAAATAGAATACACTTTTTTTTTGGTTACAAAACCCAAGCCACTTTGTAAGACATGTAGTGAGAGATTAGTAAAATTTCTGGGCTGTAGAGCGTGTGTAGGAGGGGGTGTAGGATCCATAGCCAGCTTCACAGCCAGCTTCTTACCTGGCTTCTGCCTAGGTGCAAAAGTTCAGTGGTTCCCTCCTTGTTGTTTGCAGCAGCACTGCCTGGAGACTAAACCAAACAGTTCCTTTCCTTTCCTGCTCTTCAACCGCACCCCACATCTTCTGAAAAACATGCAGGCAGGGACACACCTCTTGTGCCTGGGATCCCTCATGGCTGTGGGGTGCTCAAGCCTGAGCACCTGTGACCTAGGAACACTAAAACCAGTTTTAATACAAAAAATGGTGTAGTATATAAAATACTAGTGGAGGTATTTGACACATGGGTTGTCTCCTACTGTTTCCCAAGACTCGAAGGTCTATTGATGCAATTAATGCAGCCACAGAGTCTGGTGGATTCCTCTGGCCAAGTTTTCTGTTTCTGAGCAACCATTGCTTGACTTTGTTTAGAAATAATTTTATACCCAGATTATGTTGTGATGTAGTAGGAATTGCTCAAAAATTAATCTAAGACACATTATATAAAGCTGGTCAGCAGTTGCCACATTGCCAAAAATGCTGACTGAAAGGCACTGGCTCAGTCTGTGCATGCCTGGTGGTTTTGTGGTTGATCATTCCAGCTGGCCAGAGTATATGCTTGTCAATGGGAGCTCCTCTTTAAAGGCTTCTTTAAATAAAAATAAATTAAACCCAAATCAATTCCCCCACAAACCTTCATATACTGAGGACTGGCCAATTGTCACTGGGCTGGACCAGATGAAAAGATTTTATTTTTTTCCCCTTTTTCATTTTTGTTCCTCCTCTCAACTGGATCAAACTGTCCCATACAAAACAGTGTGGGAAGGCAGCTGTGTGCCTCATGGTAGTCATGAAAAATGCAACTGCAGATAATAAACAGATAATCAGAAGTTCGACAGAACAGTTGCGCAAAGTTTGGGGGTTATTTATTTATTTGTGTGTTTAATTATGTGTTCTTTTAACTTTTTCCTGCTCAAAGGCACCTACCCCTCAGCCCTGGGGTGTGCCCAGGACTCCTAAAGGGATCCCCATCTGCTCATCCTGTCAGGGATCCCTGGAGATCTCCCTGTCTCCAAAGCCACTTCCTGAGCTTCTCCAGTCCTTCAGTTTCTGGGCAGGTTTTCTGTGTCAGCTGGTGCCAGGAGTGCAGGAGACCTTCCTGGGGTGGTGTCCCCTTGCCTCACCCTGTGTAGAATCAGTGAATCAATTCTCCTGGAAAGTGTGGTCATTTGGGTTTTTCTCCTGGTTTTGATAAGAGAATTCAATAATGTATCTCAAATAAGATAGCAGCCAGAGAGAAATATGAGCATACCCAGACTTAGGTCATGAGAGCAGGGAAAACCAAACTAAAGGCTTTGAAAGACCAGGTTTATGGTGGGACTTGTGGTACTTTGCTGGCACAGAGTTTAATCACACTGATCTGAGCTGGTTAATAAGACTTCCAATAAGGTGATGAAGATATTTCATGCTTGCCTACTGTTATAAAATCAGCTACAGTTCATGAATTTTGCTCCTTTATTCCTTGACCTATTTTTGGTTACTGTAACTGCAGTGGTGATGCATTTTAGAAGTTAGGTAGCACAATAATGGTAAGTCTGACTGATAGAGAGATGAATTGAGAGGTGTAGAGTTGCTTCTAGTTCAGCATGATGCTGTGGAAAAGTCATTTTTGCAAGCAAATCTGATCTTGTTTCGGAAGTGCAGTCTCAGGCCTGTAAGAGGCTTGACATGTGACAGCACAGATCTGGCAGAAGAAATGAAGAAGAAAACATTTGCAGTCACTCCTTGTCCACATGATATCTGTGCTACTGTTGCTTCTTACTGATAGATTCTTAAAAGATTTCCAGTTTGAATGAGAAATATCTTATCTTTTTCCTCTTTCAAGGTTTTTTTTTAGAGTTGATAATTTTTTGTGCAGTGTAACCCCATTCAAAATTAGCAAACAGCTTCTGTTGACTTATGATGTCCACTGGAGTGAATACTGCAAAAAAGTAGAATTTCCAGTCCAGCAAGTGGAAAAAGGTCTCTGCAAGCTGGAGATACGAGTGTATCTCATAGGCAGCCTTGTGTGGCTCTGAGCACAACTCTGTCCAAGTTTGTCAGTTATACAGTTGTCCTAAGCAGCACTTCTTGGAATTACAAATTAATTTTCCAAACTTCTTGGAAAAACAAATGAGTAATTTATTAGTAAATTGTTGGGACCTATTTTGGGCAAGTTCAAAGGTCAGCCTAAGCATCTTTGATATATGAGCATCTGTCTCTACACTGCAGTTTTCTGTGCCAGATTGAAATGGGAGACAGGCTCTTTCCTAACAATATGCAAAAAAAGAGTTTGTGATTAATAGTAATGTCACATGGAGCTGCCAAGGACTTGCATTTAACAGCAGGGAGCATGGTTCAGATACAGTAATTATGCTAAGTGGTGCTGATAACACAGGAAAGGTTGGAAGCATTTTTCCTGTGTTGGAAGGTAATTGTACAAACTGTTACCTGTTGTCACAGAAGTGTGTCCTGAAAGATGAATGGCATAGAAGCTGCTGCTCTGGAATTCCCTGGGATGCCAGGTGCAGAGGAGGTCACCTCAAAGAACATGTGGGGTGCCTTTTATAAACACAGAATGGGTGAGTTGGGAAGGGGCCACAGTTGGTCATCCAGTCCCACCTCCCTGCTCACGCAGTGTCCCCTGGAACGTGTTACTCAGGATTGTGTCAGACAGCCTTTGGGTATCTCCAGGGAAGATCTCCACAGTCTCTCTAGACCTCCTGGTCCAGTGCTCAGCCACCCTCAATGAAAAGTTCTTCCTCATTTTCAGGTGGAACTTTCTGCCCAGTTTCTGCCCATTCCTCTTGTCCCATTCCTGAGCACCACAGAGCAGAGGCTGCTCCATGCTCTGACCCCTCCCTGCAGACAATGACAGACTGGCTGAAGTCTCCCCTCTCAGCTGTCTCTTCTTGAGGCTGAACAGCCCCACCACCCTCAGCATTTCCTCATCACTGAGCTGCTCCAGCCCCCCAGACACCTTGGTACCCTTGTTCCAGACTTGCTCCTGGAGCTCCACAATAATCCTCAAATGGGGACCAGATGACAATGATTCCATCCCATATCACATCAGGGAGGTGGTGAAGGCCCTAATGCCCTCCACATATTGAGAGGAAAAGTCCCAAGGGCCTAACAGCTCTGCGGGTGTTTTCTCCCTGTGGTGTTAGGCTGTACTCAATTGTTCTTTAGAGCAGTTTCTCTTCCTCTGGAGAAGAGAGAGGTTAGAGAAATCACACTTGGGGGTAACGTGACCTTTTGTGTGTGTTTGCTACGAATATGAGAAAGATTCACTTTGCAGGTTGGGAAAGCAACAAATAAGTTCTTTGACATAGCACAACAGCTATTGAGAACAGATGTTGGAGGCAGGGTAGCTGGAAAAAGGGAATACTTTTTTGAGTAAAAGACATATTTCAGCTCTCACAGGTAAAAATATTTAAATAGTGAACTTGACAACAGGACAGATGGATTCAGATCACTAAGTAGCAACACATGTTTTCTCTTGGGGCTTTCCATTTGTGGTTTACCAGCCATGCCACAACAAGTGTCTTTCACTTTTCTGTGAAAGTGAGTCCATTTATTAGTCTTCCTCCAAAGCTGCATCAACTGTTGCTTTCCTGTGCCTGGTTTAAGTGAGCTGCTGTCTTTGATGAAGGCAAACAGAGGGATGCTGGTGCTCATGTGCAAGACTCCTCTGGGGGAGTGCATTGAGCTCGTTTCAGCTCTGGAAGCAGGAGTGTGTGCTGTACCTCTGCTCTGCTTGGGGTTGTAAAGTTGGGTGAGAAATGGATGAATCAGCCCAGGCTTAATGCTGCTTTCAGGCTACTGCCTGGCTTTTGTGGAGTTTGTTATGTTATTTGAGGGATTTTGTTGTGTGAGGCAGAATAAAGCAAGGGTGGTCAGCTCTGTGCTGTGTTTGTCTCCCCGTATCTGAGGGCTTTGAAACAGAGTACTGAGGGATGTGACTAAAAGTAAAACTGCTTTTTAGGTGGGGGCAATGGCATGGAATGACTTATCTCGGTGTGTTGATACATTTAGTCAAACAACCAGAAAAATGAATAGATTTTATTTAAAATATAAACATGGCATGTGAAGATAAGAACTGTTATTACAAAATTCCCAAGTCCTTTGAATGGTAACCACTGGCATCTAGGATTTACTGACCTCCAAGAATAGCTGGAACCCTAAGCTAAATGAAAGCACAGATTTTGAAAGAAAAAGCTTTTGTATTTAGGCGTGTCCATGAAGTAGCCAAGAAGTAAGAAAACCCAACCAGTCTAAATTTGTTTAAATACCATATTGCAGAGTGACTTCTAGGTCACTTCCTCCATCTCTGAACCATTACAGTTGCAGAATATAAAAGTGGAAAACTACTTGTAGGAAAGGCTTCTGTCAGGTACAGCAGTACCAGAGGCTGCATAAAACAACTCCATGTGACAGATCAGGAGGAAATATCTGCAGGACTTTTTACTGAACCACTAGGAAATGGTTACTCTGCACATCTGCACAGATGTTGTTCACATTTTCGAGGTATCTGCAAGCTTTCCTCAAGCAAGTTCCCTTTAGGGTACACTGAAGACTGGATTTAGACTCAGAATTGGATGCTAGATTTGGATTCATGGACAACAGAATTTTCACTTAGCTGGAAATTGAAAGCTATCTTGATATGAAAAATCCCTGTCTGAGCTCAGAGTTGATACTGGAGTGCCTCACACACACTGCAACAATAAACAAGGCTATGACTTATTCACAAAAATGATGCAATTTAAGTTTAGCAACTGGTGCAGGAGAGGTCAAGTGTTTCCAGAGCTCAGTTTAAAACAATAATCTCCATCCTCCCATGACAAGATAGGGAAACTGTCCCATTTGGGCAAGAGAGCTAGTAAAAATTCCTCCTCCTTCAAAATTTCAGATCATCAGCAAAGTTTACTGTCTTGCTATTTTCAGCCAGTTGGTTTGGCTGACTTGGGGCTGAAACAGCAAAGGCACATGCACTGGCACAAGGAAAATGGAGTTCTTGGCTTTCTGGACATTCATGGACAACACACTGATACAATTTGCTCTTTCTTTTTTGTTTTGTTTGGTGCAGGTAAGGATGAATCCCAAGCTCAAGTTCAGTTTAAAACCTTCAGTTTAAAATCCTCCCTGGAAGCCACAGGAAAGTGCTTAAATAAAGACTCAGTTGAATCAAGCAGAGCTCAACCACAGTTTTTGTTCCATCCTGAGAAGGGTAAGTCCAGGTAACATGACATTAACATAGCAGAGAGCATTATTTTTAATTGGTCAGATTTCCACAGCCTGTTTTTTCTCACAGCTGGCTCCTGTTGAAAGTGGAAGTCCCCTTTTTGGTGGAATATTTGGTAAAACCCAAAATGTTGCTATCGAGGCTTAAAGAAGGCACCTTCCCTTATGATAACATTCAGTATTTGATCCCATTAGGGCAACTCCTGGTTTTGTAAGGACTGGATCAAATTCTGCCTGATTTTCTACACAGGAGCAGCTGGTGAAAACAGACAGTGAAAGGATTGTACTCGAGAGAGAGAGAGAGAAACATGGAAGAGGTCACAAATCTCACTCTGCAGAGTCCTTCAGTTTTCTTCCTTTGTTTTAGCTGCCTTTCTTCACATGCAGTAGTCATCCTCAGGTGACAGCAAGAACATCCCATGCTCCTGAAACGTGGCTGCTTCTGCTCCTGACAGTCCTCAAGGATCATGATGAGAAACTGGGCAATCACCAGCTTTCAGTGGTGGCACAGAGCAGCTGAGTCCCAGGCTTTCTGCCTTCCCCAGTGCCCAAATCACAGAGGATTGTCCAAAGTGCTGAGCTGGAGTGGTGACACGACTGTTCTGTGGACACAGTCAGGTGCTGGAATGAAAATCGGGCGGATTTTCCTTCTCTCTTCTGTACTCTAGAAGCTTTTATTAATTATTTTTTTTACCATCTCTCTTGGCAGAAATCTGTCACTTGTATCACAAACAATGCAGCCACTGAGGGAGTGATGCTTCTCTTGACACATCTCCAGCTGTCCAAATTGTTGGCAGATCTTCCATTTAAGCAGGTGCTGTAAAAACAAAACAACTTTTTTTTATAAAAAAATAGACAAAAAACTTCCCCAGAAATAATCATTCCTAGCATGGCTTTTCCTACATAACCAGTGGAATGAGCTGCAAAGCTGTGGAAAAGACATATTCATGCTGCTGAGAGAGAACTGACTGGGGAGAACTCCTGCCTGAATACCCAAGACCCTGGGGCTTTCTGTCCTCATGCCACAGTCTGGAAGTGCCTCTCTGTGCAAATGGAAAAAGTTGCCTTCCTTGTGAAGGGATATCAGAGTCACCTTGGGCTCATTTAAAACTATTTTGGAGAATGAGATGCACAAAGTCTCTCTGTGGCCAAGAGAAAACAGCTTCCCCATGCTCCTCTCAGGAAAATGAAGGGATTCCTGCAGATAATGGTTCAGAATTGCTCCAGCTCTGAATTTTTCCTCACCAGAGCATCCTGCCCCATTGACTGTAATGGATGTCTGGAGAAACTCTTCTTCACAATCTGCCTTCCTCCCAGTTTCCAAACCCTTTTTTGCTTTTGTAACAGCAAAGCTAGTTTCAGTAATCTCATTTTGGTTTGCAGTATTCAGGATTCTCACTGCCATGAAACAAGCTGACCTTTTTCATAAGGTGCCAGAAGCAGAAGTGCATTTACAGCAGTACAGAAAAGCAAAATGCTGTGGCAGAGCATCCCCCTGGATGCACCTCCCCAGGGCCTTACCCCCACTACCACACACAACAGGATTCAAAATACCAAATAATGATTGAATTAGGCTAGAATTTCTCCTAGAGCCCATCTTTTGTGCTAAGGTAGTACCAGCTTTATTTCTAAATAATTTCTGACCGATACTAGTTTTGTCTTTTGTTCAGAAAATGCAAAGTAACAAACCTGGACTGATGGAGACTTGACAGTCTGGACAAACTCTGCCTCAGTGCTCAACTACCATTACCCTTAGACAATTTCTTCTGACAGCTAGCTTAAATCTCCTCTGTTTAAGTCTGGTGAGCCTTAAGTGCAGTGTCAGCTGGGTTAGCACAATAAATAACTTGTCCCAACCTCTCCAAAGACACTCTGAAGAGGGTTGTTATTGTGTCCTCAATCAGCCTGAGCTTCTCCAGCCTAAACAGACACAACCAGTCTCTCATCAGAGATCACATTCCCTGGACCAGTTCCATTTCTGGTATTGATCCAAAGTACTGCCTTTAAATTGGGATGTCCAAAACACGGCCCTCAGAGGGGGGACAGCTTCTGTCATCAGTGAGCCACAAAAGCTGCTGTCCCACCTCCTCTCCCACAAGTGGAGTGGAGAAATGACAGGGAAAAGACAGCATCTGGAAGGTGCTTTGCTTTGTTCCTAATGAACAAATCATGCTGCAGCAACCTTCACTACAAGATAAATATTTACTCTTATTTATGTCATTGGTTTTTTTTACTAATGGGCCAAGTCCAGGGATCTAACCACAAAGGACCTCATATAAGTAAGTCTGGAGAAGAAAATGTTGACCTTAAATGAATGGTTTGTTTCATGATAATGCAGTTCTTAGGAACAAAAGGAGAAAATGTCTCTTTATTTTAAGGAGAAAATCCATCCTCCTGCACAGATTATGCTCTGCAGGAGAGAGTGCAATGCCTGTTGATGTTTAGCAAACACAAATGTTGGGTATCAGCCTGCAGTCTGGAAAATAACTGACCATTAACCCAGTTTCCATGACTGTCAAAGAAGTTCCAGAAAAAGATTTTTTAATTTAAGGGTTATTTTGCTTCTGCTTGTTACTGCTACAGCAAACTGTGCTTTAACTATTGCAGTTTTAGTGAAACCTCAGTATTTTCTTCCTGTTCTGCAGAGACACACAGGCAACAGTCCTTAGCTTCAGTAGAAACCACCAAATGAGATATCAGATAGGCAGATATTTCACCCTGTGCTCTTGCAAGTCCTCTGTTCAACTGTTTTCCCGAATCTGCCTTCGTTTTTTTCACCCAATTTTCATTTTTCCCCTACAATAAATAACAAATGAATTTGTAAACCAGCTGGCCTGCAATATTGCATTCTTGCTCATAAAAATATGAACATAGTGAAGGTCTGAAGAGCATGTTTTTTCTAAGAAAGGAGGGTTTTTTAAAAAATTGGGTGTATATAGGCTCAGATTCACAGACATGATGCAAATGATGTCCCTGTATCCCAGTTAAAGACCACCCAGGATGTAGTGCCTAAAAAAATGCTTCAGTTTGTATCATCCAGCAAATCTAATCTAAAGACTTGTGCTGAACTTCAGTACTGAAGCTATGAAGTTAAGTCACTCAAGACAAACAAAATAATTTATTTTTAATACTTACAGTTGAATCCACCTTGGGTTTCCCTTAGTTGAACATCTGTTGAAAGAAATGCATGGTTTTCAGCATGTAGGATAGATAAGCACAGTCTTCAGAAAAATGAGATTGATATTAAGCAACAGCCACCAATGCTGAGGGTTCAATGTGTTAAAAGTTCTGTAAAATGCAGTCCAATATTCTATTTGCTTACAACCCAGGCTACCATTTCAGAAAGGAGAGATTTTGGGATTGAAGTGATAGCCCTGCTCCCCATCTTGGGACAGAGTCCTGCCTCAGTCTTGGGTTGTTTCTGAAGGAGGGCAGTGACTTCTACCAGAGCTGCTGCAGATTCTGGACAAGATCACTGCCCTGCTTTCCCCTGATCTTTTCTGAGGCACCCAGGCTTGCCAGCATTGAGGAAGAGGGCATGGACTGAAAACATGGATTGTCTTTGTCTATGAAAAGTGTGGTTGTCCCTGCTCTGCCCTTTAGCTGTTAGGTCCTGCATGGCTGCAAAGGGGCTTAGAGCAAGTGCTGAGCTGCCTTGGCAGACTCAGTCTGGTCCACAAGAGGTCTTTTATGGCTTTTTTAGAGTCATGCATGCAGGCAAATCCTGCTACCCAAGGGTACACATGTGACAGTGAGACCAGCTACATTTCTGCTTGATCCCAGAATCAGCAGGATTCTGACCCTTGATCATCCTGAAGTGACTCTAAAGCTCTCAGGATTGAAGTATGCTCTGATTTCTGCTTCAAACTGTGCTGAGTGAGCCACTGACCCCAGTCCTGTTCCATGCCATCTGTGCAGAAAGAGCCTGCAGGGATCACAGCTGACAAACAGGCACAAAGTCTGAGTTACTCTCACATCCAGAAATTACTTCCTGTAATCCCTCAGATACAGGAAGAGAAAACCACGAAGAATGAGATATCCTGGGGCACTACATTTCCTCCCCAGGGCACCCCAAGTTTTTGATGATGGCATGATTTCCTGCTGCCACGTGCAGGTAGCTTAGCCATACTTTCTCTCTTCATGTTGGATAACATTAAGTATTTCAGCAAGTGAAAAAGATTTCTTGTAATTTGGTCATGCAAATGAAGAGTCTCATTACCTCTGTAGGACACTAGATTAGAGGACCTCCTTCTCCACAGCCAGCAGATTAAACCAGTTAGAAGACCTATCACAAAGACAATGCCAATGATGCCAGCTGCTTGAGCACCTCGTCCTTTTTTTTCCAGGTTTTCTTCACTTTCTGTGCCAGAACCACTGCTTTTCTTCTGCTGTGTGTCTAGAATAAAACAGAAGAGGATGCCATAAGGTGTAAATTTTCACAATTCATACCAGGCAAATATTTCACCATGTTTTACTTGCATTAAAAAATTCTGAAGGACTAAAGATTTGTGCTATTCATATCACTGTGATTTTGGTGATTCCTTCTGAACGAGACACATCTCTAACTAATTATATCTAAATACCAGTTTACTCTTCCCTGCCATCATTGTGCATTCATCATTCTTTCTTCCTTTTTCTTCTTTCCCTCCAGTTTTGAGAGTCTGTATGTTTGGGCTTGTATCTAGACTCAGTTGAGAATAAACCTATACAGAATCTATAATTAAATCTGATGATATTCAGAAAATGGGTGAAAACCTCTTTCCCTGAAGTTCGTGAAGAATCTTCACTCATTGCTGCAAACTGAAGGTTTCAAATCACATCTCTTACTCTTTCAAATGTAGTTGGGAGATTTAAAAAAAAACCACCAAAAATAGAGATCAAACAGCCATCTCCAGATCAGCCTTCCCACTCCAGACAGATTCTCTACACAGCTTTTTGGGAATAATGAACTGCAGCAGTGCTACTGCTGTAAATATAACTTCTTAATATCTTTTTTTTTTTTTTTTAACAGAGCTTTCTGGTCTTGTGGAGAGTTGAGTGACTAAATATCTGCTTTTACTATCAATCATCACATCAGCAATAAATAGCACACTATACTTGTGCAGTTAGGTACGTTGTTCTGTTGGGCTCATATTGCCCATTTGCTGCAGACCTAGTTTAGGTTGTGCACTGTATTAAATTGAGTTTTGGAGACTCAAAACTGAACTTTGGAACTAGGCAGAGTAAAAAACAAATGTGAGTGTTGCAAGGCCATTGGGTAAGTGATCAGAAATCATGGATCTGCTGTATGGTGGCCCCTAAAACACAACCTGACTGCCCAAACCATCATGTTCCTGAGGAACTGAAAGGTTAAGCTCAGCAACTGCCTCAGAGGCAAGAGCTTCTCAGTGCTGCTGTCATAACCCACTTGGTGGGTTATTCACTTCAGTGTGGAAGAATTAAACATCAAGTCCATGGCTAAGCATAACTGGAGCTCAAAACAAAGCCCAAGATCTCAGAACCTTTTGGAACTACTGAATTAATGCACAGCCCTCGTTAGGGTGCACCTACAGATAGAGACATGCTGTTTGATATTCCTGCTCCCTAAAAAGCGTGAGGCAGCATGAAGGAACTTACAGTTGGCTGACAGATTTTCCTGCAGCATCTCATTTTCTATGGAGCACTCTATTTGCATGTTAGAGGTGGCTTTCACCTTCAGCGTGCTGAAAACGCTGAAAGTGCCGTCGTCATGGGGGATGATCTTTGTTTCTGATGCTTGCAGGCGACTGTTGTTCACCTTATTGATCCAGTAAACGTTGGGCTTTGGGTAGCCATTGCCAGACCTGCAGTTGAAGGTCACCTCCTCTCCAGGGCTGTCACTGTTCCGTATTGGTCCACTGAGTATTGGCTGGCTGTAACTCGCTGCAGAGCAAGAGGGAAGAGGAATAGTTGTTGATGTTCTGAAACACGCCAGAAAGGCAAAATTTTGAGATGGGTTCTGAAGGCAAACTGCTGGATTTCACACCACCTTCATGACTTGAAAGAGAAATGCCCGCAGATTTGGTCAGCCAGAGAGCTGAGTGAATCACTGAGAGGGCAGAAAGGTAAAGCCAAACCCAAAGGAAGAAAGGACCAACTTAAGCTGCTGTCACCCAGTCACGTGCAAGAGCCCTCATATCCGTGAGGGCAAGAAGAAAAGAATGAAAAATCCATGAAAAACAAGAAGAAAAGAAACACACACTGGGCAAACGGTTTTTACATGCATTCTCCAAGGTTTACATTCCCTGTCTGTAACATTTAAATTAAGCAGACTTCATTTCAGAAAAGGGCAGAAGTCTGTTTCAAAAATTAAAGGTGTGATTAAATATAATGTTGAAATAGCACAAATTTGAAAAGCATAAATGAGAATTTGGGTAAAGTGACACAAGTTCTTACCTGCTAAACTGAGAACCACTTCTGCCTGGTGAATCACTTTGGGATGTTCAGTTTTCTCCTGCACTACACATTTGTACGTATGTCCATCACTCTGGCTGACATTTAGCAACAGCAGAGAAAAATCACCCTTTTCCAACCTATCCCAGAATAGCTGAGTCCTGTCTTTAAAGTGAACACACTGACTGCTGTTATCATCTTGGCCAGAGATCAGTGCATGTACAACTAAACACTTTTCTTCATAGGAATCATCAGCTATTTGCCAATACACCCGTAGGTTTCTTAATTGCAAGTTTTTTTTGTTATAAATGCAGCTTAGTGTGACATTGTCTCCGAGTTTACTGACGATGTTCTTCTCCTCTAGTGCAATAACTACAAAATCAAAAGAGAGAGAGAGAAAAAATAAAAGGGAGGTTATGTGGGGAAAAAAGTAATTATTTTCAAGTACATTCTACCACATATAGACTCCAATATTAGTTTTATAGCAGGTGGGTGAGTGTGCTCACTTCATAGTCATTCCTACCCCCCAAATTTCCAATGGCTGATTCTCTCCATGTTCATTTGTCTGTGCATTATCCAAAGGGACCTTTTCTCTGAGAGCCAACCAGTCTTAATCATTCCTAGCCCCATGGACACCCACATTTCACTTTGTGAACCGACTGCAGACATGTTCAAGTCCTAATGCTTTAATAAATGCTTCTTTCTATATTTTCTTTTTAAATTAAGAAAAATGCCACACAGTTCCACTTAAATCACAAGAAGTGGAAACATTGATAAGAAAGAGTGCTGCCATTATTTCAGCACACAAAAAATTAAGAAGGGAAATAAAAGCAGTATTTCTCAAAGCTAGCATGACAAAGCAACCACATTTTACTGCTACAATCAGTGACACCCTCTCAACAAATACAGCTGGCAAACCAGCACGCCCACATACCTCCAGTGACACATTTACTGGACATTTACATCTTGAGGGTCACTTGAGGTAAAGTCAGGACCGTGTCTGGCTTTCAGAACCCTTTTCCTGCCTTCCAGTCGTGACAAAGGTGGCCTGAGCTCCATGTGAGCAAGGCAAAGGCCCGAGGGGGCTGACACTGCTGCAGAAAGCACAGCTCAGGGAGTGCCACAGGGCTGGGCTGCTCTGCCCACAGCCTCCCTGCTGGCTCCATCACCACCACACCAGCAGCCCAAAGCAGCTGGTGTGACTGGTGGGTGGCACCAAAGCAGGGTTTGTGTTGTGAGGGTCAGGCAGGAGAGGTCAGGCATGGGGCAGGGCGGGAGAGATTACACCTGGGGGAAGGGATTACCAGGGTGGATGATTGAGGGAGAGGAGGATGACAGGAGTGGGGGTTTGGAAATGCACAAACAGAGCGTGGTGAGGTGGGAGGGAGGTGTTAATGTTGAAGGGGGATCTGTCTCTGTGAGGGTGGACTGGACTCAGAAATAATCCACTCATCCTCACATCTGAGTTGGACAACCTGGTCTAAAAATGCCACTGAGGCAGACACAGTGCTTGCAGGGAGAAAGGCAGGAGTTTACCAGGCACTTAAACTCTGATGGGACTGGAAGCAACAGGCTTGAACTGCAACAGAATTCCTTGGCTCAGATATTGGGAAACGCATTGGAACAGTAGGAAAAGTAATGCCCTGGCAAGACGGGTGCAACTCCTTCACTGGCCAGAAAGAATCCAGCCAGCATCTATTGAGACTGAACCTGGTACAGTTTGTCCTGATACTGGGGCCAGGGAATTTCCTTGATGCCTTTGCTGAGGTTCTTCTCAGTGATTAAGCAAGAACAGAAGAGAGAACTCTAAAACCATTTAAATATCACCAGGTGGTGTGACTTAATTCTACCTTTGTTTTGCAAGGGATATTTTAGAATCACAGTAAAAGTAAAATAACTAATAGTAGGAGTAAATTTACTACTAATAAATAGTAGTTACTTATTACTAATAGTAATTTTTAGTAATTAATAGTAATAGTACTCTTAGTAAATCGTTATTAGCAATTTATAAGTAACGGTTACTTATTACTAATATTGGCTACTTCATACCATGATGTATAATTCTACTCTTGAGTATACAGGCATGTTAGATCTGCTTATCAGCAGCTCTTATTACTCCACTTCTGAGGCCTTTTGTTGACAGAGATAAGAACACAGGGAGGACTCTGAAGCAAGCAAAGCAATCTGAGCAAAAGCATCCATAAGGTCCCTTGCTGTTCTCTGCAATGAAACTGATAAAACTGATTGTGTCTTCTTTCCCTGATGCATGTCAGAGAAACATCTCACACTGAGGAATTCTTCAGTGTCTCGTAGAAAACACAGAGATACTAATACTGTACATTTTACAACTACTTTGAGCATTTGGCCAAACATATCAAAGGGAGGGCAGCTTAATTTTTACTGAGTTTTTCTGAACTTACCAGCTTTCAGGATATGAAGGAGCAGTAACAGAAATCCGTACCTAAAACGAAAAGAAACGATTGTTACAGCTGACTCTGCATCTCTGTTGTTTAAATAAGCAATAAACCCAATTTTGATTGTTTTAATATAGTGGCAGAAATAGGTAAATTAGGTACTGCTCCCATGTAATGCCCCATTAAGTATTTGCATTTTTGACAGCTGCAAAACTTCTATTTATACAACTCAGCTGTGCTTTGGTGGCCAAGACCATGAATAGCAGCAAAATGCACTAATATTGGAATCAGGGCAGAGGGCATGAAGCTGGTGTTGGGCCTGTCTTCTCTTCTGAAAAAATTGATTTGCTTGCTGGACAAACAGGCTCTGGAGGCTGTGTGGGTCACTGGGAAGGACAGTGGCTGCACAGGTCAAAACCCAGGTTTTCCAATCTTTTGCTGAAACTCAAGGAGCTACGGTTTTGTCTGGTTAAAGGACAAAGAGCAGCTGACCATGCTGCCCACCAGGTTGTGCACTCAGTAAAAATGTGTAAACAGGAAAAACCTGCTGATAGTGGAGAGCTGTGCAAAGGTTTTTTGCTGGGAAGAATCTGATGTGTTTGATTACTCAGGAGGGGCAAATGTGTGCAGGAGTTTCCCCAGAGGAAAGGATGCCATAGGAAACCCAGTTTAGCCCATCCATAAAGTCCAAGTGATTTAACTCTCATCCCACAGGAAGGAGCAAGTTTAAGGAAGCTAAATGGAAAGCACTTCCCTTTGAGTTATTCTAAAACAGCCTGTCACCACCACACTTATTTACACATTGTGCTCTCCTTCCTCCAGACTGCTGTAAGCAGGGAAAGAAAGATGATGGAAAGGTTTTGGAATGAGAAATGTGTGGCTGCAGTTGCCCACCTTGATGTTGCCCCAGGTGCAGTCAGGTTGCAAAGCTGAGCTGAGGGGCAGAGTGACAGAAGCACTGAGTGACAGGAGCACTGAGTGACAGGAGCACTGAGTGACAGGAGCACTGGCCTGTCACCAGAGTACCCATCTCACCTTTGCAAGCAGAGCTGAGGGGCCACACTACAGCTGGCTCCCTTCCTCCAGTGTTCTCAGCCCTCAGGCACTGAGCCCTGGGCTGGGACAAGGGGACAGCTGCTCCCAGCAGGCCATTTCTGTCCAGGACTGAGCTCCACAGTCTCCACACAGGCACTGCCTTCCGTCCAAACCGGCCCTTTCTCATTTTGCTGTGCTTTACAAAATCCCCTCTCTTCCAGGCTTCCTGCCCTTTCCTCCCAGTCCTTGCTCCTTTGTCCAGCCAAGCACAGGAATTCATACATCACTTCCCAGGCACAGCTTTCTTTGTTTCTGCCCAGCTTTACTCCCAGCACCTGCCTGGGCACAACCTGCGGCTCCTCTGCTGTGGAGGAGTGTCTCAAAATCCCACCTGCCCCCCAAGAAAATTATCATCTTCCCAAACATACTCAGCTTCCCAAGCAGAAAGCAGAGGACATTCCTGACACAAAATCCACCTCTACCTGAAGCCCCATTTTCAGAGGCTGAGGTGGAGAAACTTCAGGGGAGAACCAGTCTCAACTGTTACTTTTTGTATAAACAAAACATGTTATTTATTTTTTCCTGTGTCCTTTGAAATGATTTGATAGATGAGGCTTGAAAAATTTAAGTGGATGCCCAGTGTGGAAAATTTCTGCTCTATTACTTCAGTAAATCTGTAATCAGTCTCAAAGGAAGTCTCCCAAGGAACCACACCTAAACATTCTCTTCTGTCTCTGACAGTGGCTTTACACGTGGATTTGTATTTTATTCCTGTTGTATTTTTTACACCACTTTTGTGTCATCACTTTTGTGCCAGGCTTGTAGAAGTCTGTCTTGGCAAGCTCAGCTCATGTAGTCCTCAGTCTTTCTTAATCCTGTGCCTGTGTTTGTTTTATTATTCCCCACCCAAGTTAGAAGCTATGGATATAGCAACTCATTTGAATAGAATGATAACAATAACTGACTGATCTTTATGGGACTCTCTAGGGAATTTCCCATGGTAGGCATTTGCTAATGCAAACAGACATTTAGATATCCAGCCAGAACTGGTTCTCATATGCATGTATACAATGTGGATCTTGATTTCTTTTTTTAGTAAGTGATGCCACAGTCAAGGTTGGACAGATCCAGAGATGCCTCATCCTCCTGCTTGGAGGGAGTTGCTGCTATGGTTTGTTGGGGGCAGTGTCAACCCACGATGTTCCCCTGGAATAGCTTTAATCCCAAACTTCAGCTGGAAAATGGGAGAAATGCTCTGCTGCAGAGAAATCTCCTTTTTACCCTCTACATTCACTCAGCTCCTGTGTCCATCACACTAGCAGTGAG
Source organism: Prinia subflava (assembly GCF_021018805.1). Classification (NCBI taxonomy): domain Eukaryota; kingdom Metazoa; phylum Chordata; class Aves; order Passeriformes; family Cisticolidae; genus Prinia; species Prinia subflava. Next base: position 101,929,714 of record NC_086249.1, on the reverse strand, counting down.
CTTAATTAAGTGCTGGAATAGCTACCATCTTAGGGTCTTGCTCTCCTAATTTTTAAAAAAAAGTATTTTAATTTTTTTACTTTTTCGATTCTTTCCCACACCTTCCTCTTCTGCAAGTTTTTTAAAATGCCGTGTGAAAGAGGAGAAAGTTGCAGTTCCCCTTTCATACATTCCTGCTGGCTGAGATGATTCTCCTTACCAGCACATCCACATTTTCATCACAGCTCATCCTAAAGCCATGGGATGCTGCTGCTGTGGCACACTCTAGCCAGGCAAGAGATATCCCGATGCTTGCAATAACAATTTTGGGGGGTTGTTCCACTGCTGAGGCCCACTTTGTCCCCTAACCTTGTGGTGACACTTCTCGACCTGCAGGTGTCCCAAGCCTGTCACCTGCGGAGCTTTCGCAACACCTGCACTCGCTGGGCAATAAACCCAGGTGAGTCACGTCTCATCGAAACCCTGCAGCTGAAATTATCCATAAAAGTCCCGTTAATTGCCAGGAGCCCCCGGTGGTCGCGTACGGACACGGGACCCCTGCCCGGGCTGTCGGGGAGCTCTGGCAACCCCCGGGTCCCCTCCCGCTCCCCCGGCTCCGGCAGCGCTGCCGGCGGGCGGGCCCCGCTCCGCAGCCCGGCCCGGCCCCGGGGGTCGCCCATGGGTCCAGTTAAGCAGCCCAAACCCCGCCAGCGCTTTCCCTGCCCAGTGCAGCACCAAAACCCGCCTTTCCCTGCGGGGGATGCGCATCCCTGCCCGGGACGCGACAGTCGCGACCCTTCCCCCGCGGCCACCACTCACCGTCGCGGCTCCATCGCGCCCGAGCCGTGCCGGAGCAGCCGTGCCGTGCCGTGCCGAGCCGAGCCGAGCCGAGCCAAGCAGCGGCTGCCGGCCTTGGGCCCTTCCCTTTTCCCTCCCACGCCTCCCCCGCCGGGGATTTCCGCCTCCAAGCGCCGGGTGCGAGGCCAGCCCGGGGCGCTGCGCGGAGCGGGGACCGCACAGAGGGGACAGCACAGAGGGGACCCGGCACAGAGGGGACCCGGCCCATGGGGGACCCGCACAGAGGGGACCCGCACAGAGGAGACCCCGCACAGCAGGGACCGGCCCATGGGGGACCCGGCACAGAGGGGACAGCACAGAGGGGACCCGGCCCATGAGGGACCCGCACAGAGGGGACCCGCACAGCTGGGACCCCGCACAAAGGGGACCCGGCACAGAGGGGATCCTCACAGAGGGGACCCGGCACAGAGGGGACCCGGCACAGCCCGTCCCCACAGAGCCCTTCCCAGAGCCTCGCCGGGGATGGCGCTTCCCGGCTCCCGCAAATCCTCCTTCTCCGCAAATCCTGTCCCGTGCGGGCAGGACTCCCGTCCCCGTCAGGCGGGACGCCCTCACCGCTGCTGGGGAGCCAGGGCTGGGCAGCGTTTGTCATAGCGTGGGGACGGTGACATCCCCTTGGCTCTGCTGGAGATGGGTCCCCGAGCCCCGGGGGAGGGCAGGGACTGCGCCCGGTGCGCTCCGGGATCTCGAGGAATCCTGCCCGGGAACCGGGAGAGCCGCGTTTCAAAGTACACGAGGCGTATGTTTGCATAAATAGTGCATTTATTCTATATTTCTATTTTGTAAATAGCTGAATGGGATCTGACAGAGAGCAGACCCGCACCTGGAGCTGCCGTGGGTGTGTTGGTGAGGGGGTGTTTAGCACCACCCGGCTGTTTGAAAGCCGCGGTTCTCAGTCTCGGCAGGTTCATTTTTGGCTCCACATCAGTGGCTGTGTTCGCCTTGTTTGCTGTCAGGAGCTGCAGCCCAGCTGGGACCTCTCTGCCAACGCCAGCGTTTGTGACACACAGCCCAGAGCTGTCACAGCACCAGGGGTTAACGCCTGCCGCGTTCATGTTTTATTTTTTTCTTGGGTTTAGTCACCCTGGGAATCAATGACGTTGTGCACAACGAACATGAAACTCTGGGGTTGTGCAAGACCCGCAGGTCTCAGCTCCGTTTCCGCTGCAGGAAGGGGGATTTTGGTTTTGGGTCTTAAAGCCACTTCAGCCTCGCTGTGTGTCACTGGTATCTGCAAATCAGTGATCAGTTTGGGAGGGTGGGCTGAAATTTGTGCAAAGTTTAAAGGAAGGCGAACATTCCTATGGAATTATGCCTGAATCAGAACATATTTGCACAAGTCAGTTCATGTCTTTCACTGAAATATTTCCCGATGGGGTATCTTAGTTTGGGAATTGTTCTTTTGCTATTTGAGGTGTTCTTTTTAATAACAGGCATTTGGTGAACAGGGATGCACATGGAATCAGTTCTTTCTGGCTAAAAACTTCCTAACTTTACAGGTTTATATGTGACTTTTTACAGTTCTGGATATAAGTTATTTTTTAATAAGATGCATAATTTGAAAGAACTCTTCTGCTGTTCTTTGCAATGGTTTCTGTCCTGCATTTTTCATACATATTGACCAGTTTCAGTGGAAAGAAATTTCCCAAGAAGCAAGAAACACAAATGTATCTCCCTAGCTAGGAATCTCTTTAGAATTTGGAAAGGTCAGGTTGCAAACCTCTTTGCTGTCTGCATCAGACTTCTGAATATGGATTGCCTATTTTTTAATCTATAAGGCAATCTTGTCTTCTATTTCCCTTCCAAATGGTGTTCATGTAGCCTTAGGTAGGTCCTAACTTGCCTCTACCTGCAGAATTCATCAGAGGACATGAAATATAAGGATGTTCTTCTGCCAGTGTCTCCATTCCTAGGGCACACTCTGAACAACCCTGTGTCTAATAAAAGCAGGTTTTCACTGCCAAATCATTGCCATTATGTATAAGATGTTTCTTACAACGTAAGCAAAAAAGGAGAAGCAGCTGATACGGTTCCTTGTATTTACACTAAATAACATACAATAAAAATGTATTTTTGTTCTTTTGAACACAGATTTGTTAATATGGCATTTGCTAGCAATAAGTTGGAATATTTGATTCAAAGTCAAAAGAGAGACCTCAGTGACATGATCTTTGCCCTGCAAGTATCCCATCAAAATAAGATGAACAGTAACAGGGGTGTTTGAAAAGCCTGTGTGAAAAGTTTTCATCAAAGATGTGGCTCCTCATTCCTATTACCATACACTTATAGAAAAATTCAGAGACAGCTCAGTTCCTAGAGTGATTGAAAAACACCCTAATTGTTGACAGTTCTCTCTTTAGTGTGGACACAAGACACAAAGCATCTAGCACTGTCAGGAGAAGAAAGAAGCTCCTATAGCTTGTGTACGGCAAATATGTTGCCTATGGACTTTGAAACTAGAAACACTGGGAAGATTTTGGGGAAAAAGTGAGGAAAACAGTATCCCAGTTTTTCTGGGCTCTTAGAAAAGTGAGAGAGCTGCTTGCTTTCCAGTGTGTATCATGGAAAGAGAACTGGTGGATCTGCAAACAACCCATCTCATTAATACAGTTATTGAGAATCCAGAGTGACTTGGTTTTGTGAAACAGATACATCTCTCTCCATATATAGAAGAAAAGAAGATCTCAGACAGATTGAACACCTCTGGGGACAGGAAAAAGGGGTCACATGGCTGTGTGTGGAGAACTTCAACTCTATTTGGAGTCAGCCATGAAAGAAATGCTGTGACACCTGGAATATCACATCCTTATGGAATGGTGTCCACAAAATCTCTGGCTTCTGTGCTGTGGAGGTTTCAGTGCATGACATTAAAGCTTTATTAAAGCAAAGTATGACTTGCAACTGAGAAAAAAGTCAAGAGAGAAACCACATCAGCTTTGGCCGCTTGTGCAATTTTATGTAGGGGTAAAGAACAAAAGAAGCTACAAGGCATGAATGGTTTTGCAACACTTTTCCAACACTTTTTCTCTGCCTATAGAGAAGCTTGTAGAATTAGCAAATGGAAGAGGGACACTTAATAGAGGATGAGGGGAGAACAGTGCACAAACATGAATTTTTTCCTTAACTAGTGGAGACAGTGGAGTAAGACAGCAAAGCTGACTGCTAAGAACAGTCTGATGATGAGGGAAAAGATGCAATTGCAATTAAAGTACCTTGTGATTCTGAGAAAAAATTTGTGAGAAGTGAATGGACAAAGAGGAAACAACAGTCTGCTTGTTTGGTCTCTAGTCCACATTTTGTTGTCACACCAGGCACTCAGGGAATTGGCCAAAAATGTCACTTTTAACACCCAAATTCCAAGATTGTTCCATGCAAAAGAGGAAACCCTGTAGCCGTGTAAGACACATGTTTTGGGCAAAATGTGTTCTCTGTGTGTGTGGCAGCAATGGCAATCTATTTATTTATACCCAGAGAAGGAAAGTACTGTGTTATATTTAGTTATGTTGTTAGAAAGGATCACTGATATTCACAGTTTTTTATTAGTTGTGCATGTTGAGATAGTTGATTTCCTATTGTTTTAGGAATAACAAGGGAATAATTCCCTTGGCAATACTTTTTCCAGCTCTCTGTGTGTGAGTATGTTAAAAAAAAAGATCACCACAGTATGTTATTGCTAAAAATGTCTCTTGGGCCTCTTGTATTCAGGCCATACTATCCTGTGTGGAATGATTCCAAAGAGAAGAGTGTTCCTGCTGTCTGAATAGCCCTCTGCTCCTTTGCTCAGTTTCATTGCTGCCAGATATCCTTTGCTCTGATCATTTGTTCAGGACTGTAACTAAGTAAAGCATCAAAGAATCTGTTTGGGAATAGAGTTCACAGATTTTAGATGTGAAATGCCTTCTGGAGAAGGGTTACTTTCTTTTGCCCAAGTTCACTACATTAACTATAAGAATGACAAGAGAGGGAGCACAGCTGAATAAACTCAACCTCAGGCCAGATGCAGCTGCCTTTAGCTGAGGAAGAGAAGGACCAGATTGTCTGAAACCATCCAGCAGAAGTTTTCCTTCTCCAACAGGAAGCTGTTAGTTTTGAGGACAGCTTCTTCAGCATGGCATTTCTGACCCCACATAACACACAGAGAATTGGAAATCCTCTGAGCAATTAAAAAAAACCATCACAGCTAAGCCTGGCAAACCCTCTACAGACAGCATGAAGAGGGAGCCCATGGTGCATACATTGGCTGCTCTCTGGTTAAAATTAAAATGTAAAGGTATTTAAAGCCTATCAAAACTAATTTCAAACCTCAGCCTTCCCAAGCTGTGGTAGGATGAAGTCCATAAAATGTCATGCACTTAAGGTTTTGTTTTAGTTTTGATCATGGTGATCTTCTGTGAGGAGAACTAATGAAATGTTCAGAGAAAATGCTTAAGATCCATTGTGGCAATATCTGAACAAGTGAAACATTTTTCAAATGCAAACACAATTATGTAAAGTCTCAAGACTGATACTTACTTTAAGGAGATCAAATGTAGTGCAGGTATTTGCTGTACAAATTCAAGATTTTGGTTTCATATCTCACTGAACATCAAGAATTCTTAAGAAGCACATTAAAAGCAAAAATATTATCCATACTTGTATAGCTATAATTGTAACTAGCTTATGATCATCATTATGTCAACATAACTGTTAAAATAAATGAGCTGTAATTTGAAATTATTACATATTAAGCACAGGTTTGAAAACTGATATTATGTTCCAAGTCTAATGGACCTTATAGAAAGCAATTTTAAGAACAGGTATAGTAAAAAAAGACCTTAACACTACATTAGAAAGCAAATATGTATCAGTCCTGCTCTAAGCCATTGCCATGAAGTAAACATTCTAGCAAATTTTGGAAATCAATCCCTGATATGAAAATATTCCCTCTTGAAGAAGAACAGCTGTAAGCCTCTATAGGTGAGTGTCAGAGCAAACAGTGCACATTACATACCAAAAATAATATTTTAATATTGCCTTTAGAAATAAAAAAAATATAGAAAAGTTTCTATTTCTCCTCATAGCACAGTCGAATAGGAAACAGTGTAATGCAACAGGATATGATATAGGTGCCAATTAGTGAGAAAAAGGAACTGAAATCTGTATGACTCGATGTTGTTTATTGAATTATTTGATAAAATATGGTACTATGACTAGGATTTGATGAGAACTGTACTTTCATTTTATTGTAAAAATTTTTGGTTTTGTGGTTTTGCCCTTAACTCAAAAAATTCCCTCTGATACCATTTGCAATACAACGTGTAGATAAGGTGTAGTGTGGCATTTGGGTTTTTGAAAATGTGCCTGCAGGACAGATGAGTGTTTGGGCTGAATTCCCCTAAAAGCCCTGTCTTTCAGGAAGGTGTAGTGGTCAGGACATTAAACCTGATTCCATAATGGGTTAGAGCAGGTCAGTAGCTGTCAGTGCAATGAGTGCAGGTGGGGATCTACCTGTGGATGCTGCCTGGTTTTTGCCTGTGCTGCCATGCCATGAAATGCAGCCATGGATGTGCTGCCTCTTTCTTCTATCACAGCAGGACAGGGCTTATCCCAGAAAGTAAAAAACAGGAGCAATATTGCATGGCTCATCAGCTGCTGATCAGCTGTCCAACATCTTCCTCCAGCCCCTGGCGCTCAACTTCTTGCATCATTGATTGCATATATGTAATATATTGTAATGTTTTCATTCTGACTTTCCTGACCTCTTTACTTCTCTTTTTTCCTGCAGTTGTCTCCAGCTAATATTGCAATATGGCCTCTTTGTCCTTTTGCCACCACTGATGTTGGTGTGCAGTAATGCAGGCAAGATTTGGTGGAGCAGCACACACTGCTGCACCAGTTCCAACCCAGAGAGAGAGAGAAGTGGGGTTTACTGCTCAATTTTGTTTGTCAGATCTTTGATTACCACTTTATTTTGCAGAGAGAGAGAGAGAAAGAAAGAAAGAGAGAAAGAAAGAGAGAAAGAGAGAGAAAGAAAGAGAGAAAGAGAGAGAAAGAAGAAGAAGAGAGAGAGAGAAAGAAAGAAAGAAAGAAAGAAAGAAAGAAAGAAAGAAAGAAAGAAAGAAAGAAA